>NC_139944.1:41454252-41651752 GCF_963454915.1 Gymnoscopelus microlampas
CAGATCTACAAGGTCACAGTGCGCCGCAGATGTGACTTGTTGTGACTTGTAGATCTGCTATTTCACACGGTCTGAGCACAAATAATTAGGCATTACCTTTCACATCAAGCCACACTGATCTACCAGTACTTATACTCAAGCGCGTGCGCCTGCATGCACGGCACACACAGGACAAACCAGTTCAAACACGTGAATCCATTTGCTCTGGGTGAGAGAGCAGGCAATGAGGAGGGGAGGAGAGCAAGAACAGGATGTAATGTTGTGATAGTGAAAGAAATGATTTATATAATAATGATAATTATATAATATACATACAGTATGTATATGTAAAAAAAAAGGTACCCTCACAGAGGACATATTTCCCTGTGGTCTCATGCTCACCCAATATTAGAACCCTTGATTGAGAGAAAGAGAGAGAGCGAGAGAGAGAAAGTGTGTGTGAGTGGTGCGTGCATGTGTGTGCGTGCTCACCACAGGGGGGTTTCCTTGTCTGATTTGCTTATCTTTAAGTAACATGCTCACAACGAGAGGCGGGGCCTCCTCCTCTGCCCCAAACCCAGCCTCTGAGAACTAAAACTGTTTCGGAAAAAGAGAGGCTGGGTGCAGGGTGGTGGTGGTGGTGGTGAATGCAGGACAGAAGGAAAGGTTAACCACAGCATGACCAACCAGGAGCTAGGGAGAGAGCCAGTGTCTGATGAATTCTGACAGCTGAGTTTCCTCTCTCAGCGGGGCTTTCATGACCACAAACTGACACTTGCATACATACCACACACACACGCACGCACGCACGCACGCACGCACGCACGCACGCACGCACGCACGCACGCACGCACACACACACACACACACACACACACACACACACACACACACACACACACGCTTCCACCCCCTACAGTCCAACTGAAGTCATGTACCAAATGTATTGACTGTCAGACTACTGCAGAGAAGCTGTTGAGTGTTGATGCCCGACGGATGGATGGATGGATAGATGAATGGATGGATGCAGGGACATACAGATGGATGCTTCAGGTTCTCTGGACCTGACTTTGGTGCATTAACAAATCTCAGCTAAAAGATGGTCACAACAACATGACTCTCTCTCTCTCTCTCTCTCTCTCTCTCTCTCTCGCTGTGTGTGTGTGTGTGTGTGTGTGTGTGTGTGTGTGTGTGTGTGTGTGTGTGTGTGTGTGTGTGTGTGTGTGTGTGTGTGTGTGTGTGTGTGTGTGTGTGTGTGTGTGTGTGTGTGTGTGTGTGTGTGTGTGTGTGTGTGTGTGTGTGTGTGCGTGTGTGTGTGAGAGAGTGAGAGAGAGACCTCCTCACAGTGTGTGGTCACATACAAGGCAGGAGAGTGTGAGCAACAGGTGTAGAGGAGACATTTAGCACGCATAATGAACCTTGTCTGCCATTGACTTGGCTGTCATTTGTCAGCAGATGGGGACAGCTGTATAGATAATACAGCGTTTACTTCAGAAACAATAGATGTGTCTTGTGTCATTTATGTGTGCCTATTGTATCTTATGTCAGTACAACCACAATTTATAATTTAAGCATTTAGCAGATGCTTTCATCTAGAGTAACTTACAAAGTGCAAGATCAAGGTATGTTTCATGAAACCTCATTGTCACATAATTTAGATAGATAGACCACCAAGGATGAAACAAGGATACAGGTAAAGGTAGAACAAGTACAGAATAAGTAGTAACACTATAGTAAAAAAAGAATGGGATAACAATAAAATAGAAAAGACACTAATAAGGATGACTTAACATCCCATCGGCCCTCTGCGCCTATGGGCTTTTCAGCTGGAAATATCATTTGGTGAAGAATATTTTTTAAGGAGGTGATTGATTGGAAATTGCAGGTAGTCCGTCTGTTGAAAGGGGATAAGGCCATCTCAGCTACAGCAACAACACGACAGAATCAAACTATTCTAGTCTGTCGTTACTGATAAGAGGACTTCAAACACATACGCATGTCAGGAAATCACGAGACATCTACAATTTGTAAAGGATCGCTGGATCAAAAGGGGAAGTGCTTCAATTTACTTAACAACTATGTAAATTAATTTATGACTCCTTGTTTCTACTTTGAACTTTTGGGCCATTTCAGATGAGTGTGTAAAAGAACAAAATAACATGTCACTTACAGTGTGAAGCTGTCTCTTTCAATTTAGGTGTAAAAGAGGGAAAATAATGAGATGATAATATGCGGGTGAAACAAAGGTGGTGGGAAAGGAATAATTTCTGGGGAGGACAGAGCTATGTTTTGACAAAATGACTCCTCTTTTGGATCAAGGTTCATCGCTCCAAGCGAGAAAGAGGTTTACACTTGTGTTGCAGTATGACGGCCAGCAAGGACCATGTTTTGGGACAGAGATTAGAGATTATGCTGCCATGAATATGGATATTATAATCCACATAGGGATATTTGTGGACAGAAGTTCATGTGAAAGTCACTTCCTAATCTCCCACATTATCTCACTCTGACAGGCCAGCACCCATTCACTCCGTCACTGCACCTTATTTCCACATCATTCTCTTTTGGTGGTTTCCTCGACCCACTCCTATTTTAGTATGTTTGTGCACTGCAAAGATAAAAACTCTGTTAAGAAATCTCTCTCTCTTTCTCTCTCTCTGTCATGCTCTCTCTCTCTCTCTCTCTCTCTCTCTCTCTCTCTCTCTCTCTCTCTCTCTCTCTCTCTCTCTCTCTCTCTGTCTGTTAAAGTGGCTGTGCGTGTGTGCATGCCTGTGTGACTGCCTGTGCGTGTGCGTGTGCGTGTGCGTGTGCACGTGTGTGTGTGTGTGTGTGTGCGCGTGTGTGCGTGGCTGTGTGGCTGTGTGTTCCCAGTCCTGGAGGGGAGTGATGGTCTCGCAGCAGAGCAAGGAGGATAGTCCACATGGATTCACTAGCAGCTCTTTATAAGGACAGGGGGGAAAACTTGCTTGCCTCTATATATAGACAGACTTTATTGGGCCTCTTGTCTCCATCCCCTCACCCCACCCCCACCCTCCACCCCTGTGCCGCTGCTAGGACTCTCACCAAAGCCATGTGGGAGGCCGACTCTCCTCCAGAGCACATCCAAGATGAGAGTAATGACTGATAATGATCAGTGTGATAATAACAGAGCACAGTGAAAGAAAGAAAGAAAGATGGAAGGGGGAGAGAGAGAGAGAGAGAGAGAGAGAGAGAGAGAGAGAGAGAGACAGCATGACAGAGGTGAAGAACAAGTTTGTTTTGATTGTGTCTTCGCAACTAGCCAAATTACACTGTGTCCCCGCCAGCAGCCCACCCTGTCTTACTTTGTCTGTCCAACCGCTTCCAGAGAGGACTGACGCCCCCCTGGGGTCCATCCTGTGGTCACTGGACTGTCTTTGTCTTTTTCCTTCCTCTTTAGCGGTCTTCCCAGCTCCAGCCCACCCTCTATCTATATTGTGTGTGCGTCATGAGGAGGCCATAATTGTTGAAATTACGAGTGGTGCGTGTGTGTGTGTGTGTGTGTGTGTGTGTGTGTGTGTGTGTGTGTGTGTGTGTGTGTGTGTGTGTGTGTGTGTGTGTGTGTGTGTGTGTGTGTGTGTGTGTGTGTGTGTGTGTGTGTGTGTGTGTGTGTAAGCGCAAGCACACACTCCCATGCATGCATGTACATCTCCATACATAGTCTGGCTTGGTGTTTACCAAGGCTCTTCAGCCTACAGGCACCCTCTACATAACCCTGATATCTTGTCTTATCTACACAGCAACCCATATTTCTCAAGAGGTCTGACCTGTCGGCCATATTTACCATCTGTAAGCGCTCTGCTCTGGCGTGCTCAGACCTATCATTCTCTGTTATCTCTATCACCTGGTGATTCTAACAAACTCTGTGCAGTGGCGGCAACTGTAGTCAACCAGCCCTGGCATCATGCCCGCTATGACAAGGCTCACTATTGGTCCAGGACAATCCTGATGTAGATTAACTTCAGATAAGGACTACTGGTCATGGGGTTGGCATAAGTCTTCAGGAAACACAATGGAGTCATATAAACATGAAGATAAACGGCTGACAGTTAAAGCTTCTGAGTGTTATCACCACATCATGACAATTTTTGTTGTGGGTCTTTTCCTGTCACTGGAGCAACCGCTTTTGTCACCAGGATGTGTCCAGGACCACCGAGGGGCCCAGTTGGGAGATATAAAAGATACAAAAGGAAGATTCTTTGTTTAAACACTTTCCAATTGTCAAATTTAACCACTTAAACCCTATATACTTTGTTGACCGGGGTCCCCCGGGGGTCTTGGTCCCCTCCTTTGTTCCCTCAACAAATTTCTTCACCGAAAACAAACTATTTTTGCCTATGACATACCCAGAATAGGGATACTAGAGTTCATGTGGTTAAAGTGCTGTTGTCCCAATTCAGTTTTGTCTAAATGTCAGTTGTAGGGCCTTAGATGTAAGATATTTATTGTTGTATATTGACAACAATAAATACCCTAGAGTCAAGCCTCAGAGAGTGTAATGCCTGTTGAAATGCTATCGCTGTCAGTGTATTGCACATCTGTGACAGCCTGTGCTAATTTTGTACAATGGCCTTGAGGAACGACATGGAGCAGCCATGATTCAAAAATCACTTTTAAACATCTGTACCTTTTCACACAGTACAGTAAAAACCAGCCTGGTAGGCTGAACAAAGTCTGATTTGCATCTGCTGTCAAATTCAAGAATTATACAAGACAAGCACTCAACTGCCATGCAAATGAAATGCAAATGATATTCAAATGATGTGTGATAAAGAAAGGGTTAGTAAGACAAAAGAACCATGAGAGCTTTTCTGTGTATGTCAAGGCATTTGATGACATTCACACTCACTGCACTGTAAAATCCACACCGTTTACAGGGTCAATTTTACTCTGAGTTAAATGAACACTGCAGATTATACTGTCTTATAGTATTTTTATTGGTGTCCAACGGTTTTGACAAGTCTTTAAGTACAAGTGCAATGTTACCACAGCTGTATTGTACTGGAAGTGCATGTGACAGTAAAAGGAAAAACCTTGAACTTCTTGAACCTTGAACTTGATATTTGATATGAGCAAAACTGGATTGGCACTAAAGCTGCCGTGTCATAGCGTTACATCATATCATAAGACCGTCAGAAGCATGAACTGAGAAAGAGTTGTTCTGTCAACGATGCTTTACCCAGTGTGTGTATACATTCTCTTGTGATTTTGACTCCACACTCTAAAGTGTTGGTCAGTCTTTTACCACAGCAGCAACAGCAGACCACTGGGGAATGACAAACTACATTACATCACAATAGCAGAAGCAGTGTTGAAGACAATGGTTGTCTGTGAAGGAAAGGAGCCAAGGCGGGGCCTAGCAGGACAGAGGCTTCTCTCACTGGGCCGGCCGGCCGGCCACAGCAGCTGTCTCAACCTCTCTCTTTCCCCCTTCTCTCTCTCTCTCTCTCTCTCTCTCTCTCTCTCTCTCACTTTCTGTTTCTCCCCCCTCTGGCTCTGGAACGCAGGGACAGAGGTGGAGTAGGAGGAGAACCCAGAGAGAGAGAGAGAGAGAGAGAGAGAGAGAGAGAGAGAGAGAGAGAGAGAGAGAGAGAGAGAGAGAGAGAGAGAGAAATGGTTCATACAGTCAGCCAAACAAAGGTACAATGGACAGATGCACCCCCACTTGGAAAAGATATGGGGCGAGATAGTAGCATAGACAAATGTCGATAGGCTATACACAAGCGCATGCATGGCGTGTGCACACAAACACAGTCCACCCAGATGAAACAGCTATGCACTACTACGCGTTCGTCCACAGTTCCAACCCCTGAGGAGACATTCTCAGTGCTGGCAACACACCTGCCACTGTGTGCCTCCTGCCATAATGTTGTGTCAGTTAAGGGCTAGTAATGTCCACCAGTATAAAATAACATCTACTGCAGTGGTCTTCAAACGTTTTTCAGGCCAAGGATCCATTAGCTGAGAGAGAGATGAAGCAGGGACCCCCACTACATATTGGATTCATGTTAAATGTGTGTTTTCAACCCTCAATACTTTGTAAACTTGACCTTAGGCTCGGTAGTTGGTCTGCTCTTTTTTCCCTGTACACCAATACAAACCTCTTTGCCGAAAGCTTTGCCGAAGCTCGGAACGCGCCAGCGACGCTTTGTGAGCTTGTAGATCTGCTATTTTCGGCTAATGTTCCCCCCAGAATAGGGATGCAAGGGTTCAAGTGGTTAATGTAAAAAATACAAAAAATAAAGTCCCTATCACACAAAGATTTGGACGGTCCCCCCTGCAGTGTCTCTGAGGACCCCCTAGGGGTCCCGGACCCCCTGCTGAAGACCCCCAATCTACTGTATTTACCCAACGCGCTGAGGGAGCCCTCTTCCTCAAACACCCATAAAGGTTTACAGGCCATGATGACAGGGAGGAGTGAATAAGCTCACCTCTGAGCTGAATTTCACATTAGAGAAGAGATAGCCTACGTGTGACTGCTGAGGTCAAAGTAATTGCCTCACGGACATGACAGCTCAGAGGAGCAAACCACCTGGGTTTTAGGGTAGTCAAAGGACTCTGTCTAGCCTTTAAAAAGAACTCACTGTGGGGCTGTGCAAACAGCGGATGAGCATCATTGAGTGTGTACATGAGCTCTGAATCAACACAAAGCCCACCTGCCCTTCAGTTTACATGAGAACAAATACAACAAAAGTGATACGCCCAACCTTGAGGGGCTGCTGCCACAGTCACCTGTTCAGACTCACATTCACCTTTGGGCATTCAATGGGTCCACCTGTTATTAAAGCTTTCATAATGATGGCTGCTGGTGGTATTACGAATTTGCCTACAGGAGACAGATCTTCACAGAGGATGATTTACATGTGGTGGTGGTGGTTAAGCCATGGGTTTTCAGCTAGAACATTTTACTTGTATAAATCCACATATAAGGCCACACAGAAAATAAATTAGAATTATTTCAATACATCATGTCTATTTCGGTGTGTTATCTTCACTCATCAGGCTCAGAGCAGACTAGGAAGGAACAGTGTGCTTCGCCAGCTATGTAACTTGATTATAGCCTAACCACCTCTTTTCTATGGATACTTTTCTGTCCTTGCATGGTGATATCCCTGGATGGGTGGCAGTGTTGCCATGTCCGCTTATTATAAGCGACCTTGTTTGGGCTTCTTTTCTTGTAGAGTTGCATGTAAATATTGGTAGTTGCTTATTTGGACTTGTTTCTTAAATGTTGTTTAAACCAGTGGTTCCAAACATTTTCATGGCAAGCACCCCCATGTTAATATGTATTTGTCCACAAACCCCTCCATCTGGAAATATTTTGTGCCAGGGATTTGTGTTGTAAAAATGTTCCAAAATTACCTATTTCTAGGTTTTAAAAAAATAATATATATAGCAGATCTACAAGCTCACAACGCGCTGTGAGCTTGTAGATCTACTATTTTCATATAACCGTAGACTATAGTCCTTCTTTTGGGCTTGTTTCCATGGATTTGGCTTCTTATTTATCTCGCAGAATCTGGCAACACTGATGGGTGGCTGCACTGGCTTCAGGCCCCAGAGTGGATTGTCAGTTAGGTCCATATGACTGACATTCCACAGTGACAGTAATGCTTAATTTATACTCCGTTGGATGACGGTGTCGCGCACAAAAATGGCCAATCTACAAGATCACAAGGCGTTGCGTCCGAGGCTGTTGTGAGCTTGAAGAGGGGTTATTTTCAGTACGCGACACCATCGTACGACGAAGCATAAAACCAGGCTTTTTACACTCTGCTTCCACAGTCAGATAGCTGTGTGTAACCACGAGGGAGGGGATTCCCTCGTGTTATCTTTTAATAACAATCGGTTAACATTGATTGATTGATTGATTGATTGAATACTTTATTAGACAGACATGTAAACAGCACGAGGTAGAGTCATACATTTGAGCTAAAAGGATAACACAACAAGGTCCTGGGGACTTGTTTCCATTGTGGTCCTATGTATTCAATTAATCAACATAGCATAAAAATAACACCAAAAAGATGGATTTCCAGCCAGGCCTGTTTTGATTGAAAGAAGCCAGTGATTCACATTTTTTTAAGGGATGGTGTCAGGGCATTCCACACTTTGGTGGCAGTGCATGGCATCGTTTATAAAATAACGTCACATGACTCCATTATACCAACCATGTCCAACGGTAACACTGAAATGGTGGAAAGGAAACACAGGCGGTTGTAAAACAAGTGCAATTGGTTTAATCTGGATTTGGCGCCAGTTGGGCAATTTGGGCTATGTTTAAATAGGTATTGCCTGCCATCTAGTGGTCAATATATAAATGTTCTCACATCAAACATTTTCTTTCCTCCTCCAGACTCCACACGATGGAAAAGGAAATCATCAGTGGTGTAAAGCAGTGGTTTTCATCCTTTTTTGCGTCAAGGACCCCCAAATTGACACATATTAGCCCACGGACCCCCATTTGAAAAGATATGCCAGGGACTCAACTATTTTGATTTCTTGGGGGTCTTAATCTACACTGTATCATCAATCATCATCATCATCATCATCATCAGTGTTCATTTAACTCTGAGAGTGTACAAATGGATTTGTACACTCTCAGTTACAGACACATAAGGGTCAATTTGTTTTCTAATTATTGATTTGGCTGGGGACCCCCTGGAACCCCCTCAAGGACCACTAGTGGTCCCCGGACCACTGGTGTAAAGTAACAAAGTACATTACTCAAGTAGGCCTACTGTAATATCAAAAAGTACAGTTTTGAGCTAGCCATGGTTCACATGTATGACAGTCATGTTTCAGGGCTAAGTTTTGAGGTATTTTTTATTTATTTTTACTTTACTGGAGTATTTATTTGAAACATTTATTTGAAAACTTACTTACTCGCTACTTTGTAGATTTTGATTAGGTATTACAAATACATAAACTACTTCCTATTTAAACTGTGGCTATTTGAAAATTGCCAATCTACAAGCACACCTTTGCGATGCAACGCGTTGTGAGCTTTTGCCATGAGATCTGCTATTTTCAAAAATATTTTTATACATATGATAACGTGTGAAACGGGACATACTGCATAATAATGAGTATACTTTTACATATATTTTGATGCTTTTTACTTTTATACTATACTAATTACAGGACTTTTACTTGCAACAGGGTGTTTCTACATTGCAGTATTGATACCTTTACTTAAGTGCAACATTTGAGTCTTTCTTCCTGCACTATTGTTGTCATGGAAACGGTAAACAGGTGAGTGAGGTGACAGCCTAATGGCTGATACCGTGGGCGCGCCGTCTGGTCTGATGCAACGTGCACCCTGCAGCACCCACTGACCTGACGTTGTCACCGTGCATTTCTAGGTGAGTTCAGGTGTAAGCAATATGTTTTTGTTTTTGTTTAGTTTGGTTTAATGTTTAAGTCGATAGCTTTAAGGTGTGCTGTGTGTGTGAGAAGCTAGGCTAGTGTCAATCAGGCAGACTGAGACATTTTCTATTTTCTTTGTTACCTCGTGAGAAAGGTTGCGATTTATCGCACGTCACGTTTCCCCCCCGCAAGACTTACAATCAGATGATTAAAATTATAAATAGCAGGCAGTGCTGGATAGTAACTAAGTACATTTACTCAAGTAGCCTACTGAGGCCTACTTAAGTACAATTTTGAGGTATTTTGTGTTTTACTTTACTGGAGTATTTACAATATTCAATACCGTACGTCTTCTACTTCTCCACTACATCTCAGAGGCAAATATTTTACTTTATAGTCCACTACAATTATTTGAAAACTCTAGTTACTAGTAATTACTTTGCAGAATTGTATTATTAGAAAAGATACATGAAACACTTTCAGCCCTATATATTAAGGCTATTTTAAACTCACAAAGCCTTGTTTGCAACACATTGGGTGATATTTGCTATTTTCAAAAGATTTTCATTCATTTTGAGAACTTGAAATGGGACATTTTGCATAATGAGTACATTTAATTTTATATTTTGATGCCAATAATATTATACTTTTTGAATTCTGGACTTTTACCTGTAACAGAGTATTTCTATATTGCAGTATTGCTACTTTTACTTAAGAAAAAAAATGTAATACTTTTCCCACCACTGTAAATAGGCATATAAAAAATGTAAAACATTACTAAACATAAAGTAAGGAGCTGCTTTGAGTTGGCTACTTCACTGGGAGGTGATAGCGTATGGGGATGTGTGCTCACTGCGTAGCTCTTTCATTCTCAAGGGCATCTAAACGGTGTAGTTGGCTGTTTAAGTAACACTGTCCTGTCCAGGCCAGGGTGTAGTAACGTCACAGGTTTAAGCTGTCTCCTGCACCGCAATTTGACCCACTTTGATCCCATTTAATTTATTTATTATATCTGGTTACTGATTCATAAATATTTGAAAAAGTATTACACTGAAAGATCACAACTGAAACCTGAATTTCAGCAACTTGAACTTCTTGAAGTGATGTGTCCATAGGCTATCCATTTTTTCGGAGGGACACTTATCATCAGAAGAAATATGTGACCCTCAGAGTTATTCAGTTTTTGTGTTCATAAATTGGTCCTATACATCGAGAACACTGAATTAATCATGAGGTCGCACTTTCAAATTCCAGATGGTCAAATGTTTGATGCAAAGGCCATGCATTAAAGTTTCATAACCATGCTGTTTTAGGCCATGAGCTGAAGAGTTCAAGGCTAAAGCTTCAGTTACACTCTCCGTAGTTTTGTGAACACTGTGTGGTAGCTATATTTATCGTATACAATTATCCTGTTTTAGGAGAAGATTACATTTAAGTAAGCGTATGCTTTTAACATCTTTCCCCATAAGGAAATCGCTTATAAAGAAAAGATAGGCACTGTAGTTGTAGGCAGTGGCTGATGTAAGCATACCTAGCCTGAGTCAAACTAATTGTGTTTCTAAATTGTGCACCTGTTGTGCATCGATCTAAAATGGTGACTTTGGTGCATTTGTCTGTGCTGCCTGTGGTGTGGGTGGTGACTGATTTAAACAGTGCATCGGTTAGATGATCTAATCGATAGATCTAATTTAGATCTATCTACAATAAGTGCAAAATTCGATTCAAAAGTAGTTTGACTCAGGCCACTGCTTAAATCAGCCAACCCCCCACACCACAGTCTCCATTAGAAAGCATCACTGAATTGGAGAGGTATTGGTCATGAACGCAGCATCCAATTGCTGTGAACATTTGCACACACTTTTCTACTAGGGCAGGCCCAGGAAGAACTGTCACCCTAAATCTTTCAAATCTGCCTCATGGTGGTGCTATAACAGGTCGCACTCGCAACACAACCCTGGGTTGGCAACCCGGCCTGGCGGGGATCTGCAAGCACTTTTCTCATTTTGGTTGTGGTGACGTGATGATGAATTGTTGTACTCATCTGATCTTTTCTATGTTTCTAGAATTTGCCTCTGCTGGAGAGATGGGAACCCCCTCTAAGGATGAGCACAATGTAGTTATGGGTCAGCGACACAACCAAGCCCCCCAGAGTGTCAACAGAGAGAAAAGCTTACTATCAAGTAGATAGTAGATAATAGCTCTCACTTCTCTATCTTACTGTTGTATAGCACCTAATAGTTATCACATCTCTCTATATTAGGCTGTAGTTCTGTAGTAGCTAATAGCTACTCTACAGTATATTTCTGTAGTACTAATAGCTATAGTTTCTGTATAGTTCTATAGTAGCTATAGCTAATAGCTGTTTCTTGATATTACTTATAGTTCCATGATAGCTAATAGCTATAGTTTCTCTATATCAGTGGTTCTCAAAGTGCTGTCCGGGGACCCTCAGGGGTCCTTGAGGGGGTTCCAGGGGGTCCCCAGCTAATTTTTAATATAGCCTCAAAATCAGTTTCACTACTTTAATCCTATATACAGCCGATGTACAAGCTCCCGATGTGTCGCGACGCGTTGTGACATTCAAATATTTTAACAACACAAATCTTTTATGGGGGTCCCTGGCACAAATATTTTCAGATTTTCAGATGGGGGCCTGAGGCAAAATACATATACATTTGGGGGTCCTTGACATGAAAAGGTTTGAGAAACACAGCTCCATATTAGCCTAATATACTTCTATAGTAGCTAATGGTATATCATTTCTCTATAGTAGTTCTATGGTAGTAATTTCCCATTCTACAAATCTACAATTTAGATTGATCACTCACATTTCTGTCTATTTCTATTTGCTATCGATAGTAGTATAATTTCATTGAATCACCTAATTTAAATTTTTGTATTTGTGTGACTGTGACAGCGGCAGCTACACCTCCTGAGAGCAAAGCATGTCACAGCCTTTTCGGCCGTCCAGTTCTTAACCCAGAGAGGCTGAGAACAGCCAAGGCCCTGGTCGACAAAGCAGTGAAGGTAAATGATCTGCATGTAGCAGCTTTTTTCAAAGTGCACCGATGGTGGTGGCTGCCATGCAGGGCACCAACCTGGTCATGTGGAGCAGTTAGGGTTCAGGGCATGTGAATGTCAATGTACCCATATTTCTAAATTCTGAAACCAATAATGCTATAGTCATATACTCTGGATTAATGCCTTTACATATCAAAGTATTTAAAACGTCATCTTTTAAACCCCCATCGTTCCCTCTATTGCTTTCTCTCAGTGGTGTGTTCTATATATTTTTTGGAGTGTATACTATGATTATTCCCTGCCTCCCACACGCACGGCACGCGCACATGCGTGCAGGTCGTTGAGTTAATGTGTGAATTCCTTCGCCAGCAGCCATTAAGTATCACCTCAAGAACAATAGCCACACACATGATAAGCCTTCACCTCAGAGTCAGACTAGTCAGACCACATTCTTGCTGATTGAATTGCTGCCCCCCCACCCCAGCCCAACCCCTCCTGCGTGCAGCGTATCAGATGCGTATCAACGTATCAGATACGACGTCTAGAACGTTTTTTTGGATGTATACGATGGCACCGAAACAATTCTGCAGGCCACACTGCGTATACAGCGTACCACGGTAGCTAACACACCACTGCTTTATCTCCCTCTCTCCCAAGATGCATATGATATTCTCCATCCAGGGCCCCTACCCTGTTGTCAGGGCAGCATTGCGGGCCAGAGGCTGGGTTGAGCGTCGCATGCTACGCACCAGCCAGCATACATACCGTCGCCATGGAAATGAGTATAGTGAAGGAAGCACCACTAACGCCAGTGATGATGATGACTGTGAGCTGGTTGAGTTAACACTTAGATTTTCCATTATAATCAATGTGGATATTTTACCCATCTGTCTAACCTTTCCGTTCCTTATCTGTGCTCACTCTCCATAGACAATTTGGAAGATGTAGAGAAAGAGGATGATTCCGGTGGAATGTATGACATAATGGTAACATTTCTGAACATCCAGGCTTGTGTTCTTTGCTGTTCTTTTGGTGGATCTAATTTAGTCCATCAGGATAATTAGCTTTTCTGCCCCACTTGTCTTTCCCCAGTCTCGCATGGTGCGAAATGAAACAGTGCATTTCTATTGGACAAATCGCAGAGATGCCATCGACAACCGCATGTTACACAAGGAGCAAATTACAAACCACTTTGCAAAAGCAGGCAGCTTCACCACTAAGGTATCATTACAAGTAGGACATCATCATTACTGTGCCTGCAGGCAGGGGGTTGTAATTGCTCCTGTGTGTGTATCTGTGTCTCTCTTTTTGAACAAAATACCACCCATTGAGGAATACAGGGAACTTCTGACAGAATCCGACACAGACGGGATTAAAACACATAGCTATAAAAAAATACGGACTAATACAGTGTACATACACAGGTTCTGAATGCCGAGTTAACATCAGTGGCTACAGGTTCGGTACTTAATATGATGTCTTTGTACATGTACGGAGAAGTACGGCCTTTACGCGTGGATACCCAGTGACTATTAGGGGGGTAGAGACCAAGACTATCATAGATACGAAAGTAAAAGTCAGACTCGATAAAATACATATTTTAATGAATGAGTGGTAGGCTGCCCTGTAAAGATTATTCCTTTTGGGTCAAAAGATCAAGGTAATTTATGGAGTGGGGTTAGGGGGATGGTTGTGGGTGCAGCGAAGATACTTGTTTAGAAGAATGGCTAAATGTATTTTTTTATTGTAATATCTGACAAAAAAAAGAAAAGAAATATAGAGCTGGCCAATGTCACAATCAAGGTTATAGTTTATAGTAAATAAACACTCATATCTAAGGAACAGAGAGTTGTAGAACAAGAGATCATGATGTGGATAGCCTTCGTACCACTCAGGAGCATTTATATGAAGTTTGATTTCCATTTCTTCCTTGATCCGTTGCCCTCTCTTTTCTTCCCAGGTGGGGTTATGTGTGAACCTAAGGAACCTGTGCTGGTTTGACTCAGCTGACCCAGAAACCTTTTTCCCACGTTGCTACAGACTTGGAGCGGAGGATGATAAACATGCTTTCATTGGTGAGAACGTCATCATCTATTCTATCATACTTCCTCATGTATCAACCAATCACCCCACCCCGTTCGAGATTCCACTGGCAAGTCTCTTATAAGTCTGATAAGATTATGAAACATTAGAATATTTGCTGATGTTTTTTTTTAATGCTTTATTTCAGATAGGTGTGTGTTTCAGTTTAGAGAGACTAAGGGCAGAGATAGAGGAGGGACAAGCCTCGGGGTCAGGTTCAAACCCAGGTCCTTGTAGGAGCATAATAGTCTTATCATTTACTCTAATCTTGCACTTAAGTCACTCTGATTAAAAGCGCCTGCTAAATGCCTAAATTGTAACTGTATAATTGTTACTTTGTAGAGGATTACAGAAGGACAGCCTGCACCAGTCTTTTGCAGTGTGTGGTGGAGAGATCGCAAAGTCATCAGGGAAGTGGTGGCAAGGATCAGTCAAATCAGAGTAAGAATCAAGTCTCAAGTCTTAACTCACTGGGAGCAATTGTCTCAATATATCTCCATGGATTTGACATTTTGTTCCTCCACCTAAGATAAGAAGAAACAACGGCGAGACGGAGACACACCTTTGGTTCCCTCCAAAATGATTGACAGTGCACTGAAGGTTTGCCGGGACTTCCTAGACAGTCTGGAACACAATGACATAGACATGAGCCTGGAAGCATCACAAGTACTTACACAGGAGCAGTGGTCTGAGTTGATCAAAAACTACTACCTCGCCGTTCAGTAAGTAGTGTGTGTTTGTGTGTTTGTGTGTGTGTGTGTGTGTGTGTGTGTGTGTGTGTGTGTGTGTGTGTGTGTGTGTGTGTGTGTGTGTGTGTGTGTGTGTGTGTGTGTGTGTGTGTGTGTGTGTGTGTGTGTGTGTGTGTGTGTGTGTTCTCCTCAGTGTCATGCCATTTCTTTCTCTCTTTTTCCTTCCTTCCTTTCTTTCTTTCTTTCTCTGACACCATTCTAGTGATGGGGTGGAGATTGAAGACAGTGTTCACTTTTTGAACCGCTGCCAGGCAATGCTGTCCAGGCTGCGGGAGGTCAGCCCACAGCTGGACACCGATGGCATCCACAACGTCTGGATCATCAAACCTGGAGCCAAGTCCAGGGGCAGAGGTATGGAAGAACAGTATAAATAGATAAATAAAGCAACCATCCAAACTGAGCCTGACTGAGCTGAGTTTTCCTTGCTCTCTAGGCATTGTGTGCGCCAAACGTTTGGATGAGATCCTCCAGGTGGTGGAGGGTGACCCAACCCTGATCAAGGACAGCAAATGGGTGGTGCAGAAGTACCTAGAGCGCCCCCTGCTGGTCCATGATACCAAGTTCGATGTGCGCCAATGGTTCCTGGTCACAGACTGGAACCCTCTGACCATCTGGCTCTATAAGAAGTGCTACCTCCGCTTCTCCACGCAGCTTTACTCTCTAGATACACTAGACAGGTGAGACAGCAACAATAAGGTAACAACAGAAAAGGAGAGATGGAGAAAGAGAGAGAACAGTATTCAAAAGATCTTACATTTTAAACTTTTTCAAAATACAGGGTGACAGCGGCTCAGGAGGTAGAGTAATGGGAAGGTTACCTGGTAGAACCCAGCTCCTTCTGGCATCATGTTGAAGTGTCTTAGAGCCAGACTGAATCATTAACTGCTCCAGATGAGCAGGCTGCATGGCTGCCTCCGCTGTTAGTGTGTGTGAATGTGTGTCAGTGGATGAATGTGAGGCATATCATAAGGTGCTAGTGCTATACATAATAAATCCAATCCAAAATGCAGTTGTTATGGAAACATTATATTGAGTAGCCCAGTGGTCCAGTGGCCTATACATGTCAACAAAGGGATGGACATTCAAAACAGATGCTTGGTCAAAAGTACCTCAGTTAAATGCCATTTACAGTAAACCTATGCACAACAGGAACTACCCAAGCCTGTTGTGCAATGCTGTGTGAACAAATCCAATGAGCTGTAAGGAATGACCCCATGGATATACAGGACCAATTTACCCCAATATCCTCACCCTCATCTAGACAGCTATGACAGTGGCCCTGATTAGATGACATTCTAATACAGAAATGATATTAAACGAATAATATGCACATTTGGCAGTTTATGAATTCCTGCCAAAAGAAAAATTAAGTGATGAAAGTATCTTATTATATTGTATAATCCCTCATCCATTTCTCCAATCATACCTCTGCTTCTTGTCCTTCTCTCTTTGACTATCTGGTCTGTACCTCTTTTGTCTGCTCACCCTCATTCCACCAGCTCTGTCCACCTGTGTAATAACTCAATTCAGAAGCTCCTGCAGCCGTCCCAACTACGCCATCCAGATGTGCCCGCTGACAATATGTGGTCCTGTGACCAGTTCAGGACCTTTCTGTCCAGCCAGGGCAGAGCAGCTCAGTGGGGGGGCATAGTGGTCCCAGGAATGAAGATGGCTGTAATCCATGCTCTGCAGACTGCACAAGACCTGGTGGAGTCACGCAAAAACACCTTTGAGCTCTATGGCGCCGACTTCATTTTAGGTAGAATGGGATGGCGGATTCAGCTGTCTTAGCACATGAATGCTAAGTTTATAGGCAGAGTGAAGCCAGTTTCCAATTCCAAGAACCAATTCTCTCTCAAAACGTTAAATTGTTGTTATAATTGTTATAATATATTTTTCTTATAAATTAAATGTATTAAAGGATCTGTTTTTTTCCTTCTGATATTTTAGGTCATGACATGTGGCCGTGGCTGATAGAGATAAACGCCAGTCCCACCATGGCCCCCTCCACCACTGTGACAGCTCGTCTGTGTGCTGCTGTGCAGGAGGACACACTGAGGGTTGTTCTGGACCGCAGACAAGACAGGACAGCAAATACCGGCGAGTTTCAGCTCATATACAAGCAGGTAAGGAGGAGCTGGACTGTTTCTATGATCAGTAAAGGTTGTCACAGTGTTGTCTATCCCTCCTTCCCTGATGACAACCAGGCCATTGCGCCAGTGGCCTAGACTCATCATCCTCCATGGCTCACAAGCTATGGAATGACATTCCTCCATTTGTCAGGAGTCAAGACCACTCAGAGTAATAAAGGCACCCTGTAGGACTTTTAAAGTCGTCGGGGAGTCATCAGATTGTTATGCATAAATGCATAAATTGTAAAATCTTTTGTTCATTTTGTAACATTGTAGGCCTACTACAGTATCATTATTATTATATATCCTTGGTAATATAGAGGTTATGTGTTTCTTGCCATTAATTATTATTTCAATCAAATGTGCACTCTTTCATTCACCCACTCTATTTCTTTGTTATCCAGGCAGCAGTGGAAGTGCCACATTATGTCGGAATCAACCTAAATGTTGAGGGCTCCCAAATCAAATACCCACATCCTGCTCCTCCTCGAAAACCTTCCCACCCATCTGAGCATTGGCCTGTACTTCCTGCACTGAGACGCTGGGGCCCTTCCAAGGTCAAGGAGTCTTGGATAGAAAAAACAAGGTCTTTCGAGGTTTTAAAGCTTCAGCTGATGCCCATGGGCAGGATCAACTCCATCCACCTGCCCATCAGTGCCCAGACACGGTCACTGGATTGCTGGAGGAGGCCTCAAGTATTGAAACCTCGGTCAGGGAAAGTTTGCCATCTCGCCCCTGGAAGGCAACAAGGTCCCTTTTTACCTTTGGCGTTGATAGACCCGTTTCATGATCCAGACAAGGAATCACCTTCCGCCAGGATCTCCACAGCGAGAGTCTCACACCCTATGAACAGTTTCAGAAACCTCCCGCGGCATCAGAGCTTCCATCAGAGACAAATTAAGACCCACCTGCCACCTGGGTAGTGTAATTAACAAGCACTCTTGATGGAGAGGAGTCAAGATTTCTATTTGCTGTCAGCTGTTGGTCTACCTAGAAATAAAGGTGGTATTTCACATGTAACTTGTTTTCTGTTCTGTCAATAGCCATACTGGGCGAGTTGATCATTTCTGTTTAATCAATAATTGTAAGCTTGAGGATCGGCTATTTTTGCAGAAGAGATTTGGTGAAGAGGGAAAAAAGGAGTGGACCTAGTATAGCCCGCTGTCATGGGGGACCCCTATAGAGTTTAAAGGGGTATTTCACTGTAAAAACACTTCTGAGATCATTTAAACGTCTAGGCTTTTGTGTGCACAGAACATTTGCTTGATTTGATATTAAATATTTGATATTATTTTTTTATGAGACACCTATATAAGCCCATTGAACTTCAAACTAAATTTAACCATGTTAGACTTACTGAAAACACACGTCCCTAGTTCTGGTAACTGATATCATTATGTCTTTCTAATGCTGAGGGGGGCATGTTTTGTCAATTACTTTTCTCTATAAAAGAACACCACCTCATTTTAACTTTTAACATGAAATAGGCCTATAGGCTACAAAAACATCCATCCATCCATCCATCCACAGTGGTGTAAAGTAACTAAGTACATTTACTCAAGTTCTGTACAATTTTGAGGTATTTTTTACTTGAGTACTCAATTTTCAATACTTTTACATCAACTCCACTACATGTCAGAGATCCAAATATTGTACTATTACTATACTACAATTATTTGAACATTTTAGTTACTAGTTACTTTTACTTTATTACAAAACATACATTAACCACTTCAGCACTTTATATACCACCCATTCTTGAGAATTGGGACAAATCATGTCCTACGAAAACACATTAACACACTATTTTCTTTTTTAAGTTGGGTTGATCTAAACTTGCACTCTGCCAAAAAACACCCTTCTCTCAAACAAAGATTCACAACTTCAAACATTTTTTTAAAATTATTTTTTAAAAGCATAAAAAAAAACATGTGTATTGATAGCATAGGTGTAAAGAATATACAATCAATATCATCTTTGTTTAAATATGTGTTTTTTTTTCTTAACACTGTCCAGTCACCAGTGTGAAAAGTAAAAATAAAATCTTTCACCCTGCTGCGTCATCAACGAGTCATCAACGCAGTCACAGCTCCAGCTCTACTGCTGCTCAGCGAGAACCACGTGACCCTCTGACAGGACCACTCTCTAAGCCAGACAGTAGAAATGGCGACGTCCGTGTGCCGAGTCGGCAGCACTCTGGGTCGAACCCTCAACAAATCCCGCCACGTAAGTTAAGAAAATAACAACGCGAGCCTTTTGTTAGTTGATTGTGTTCGGTGTCTGGTTCAGGAAAACACTCTATAAAAGGTCTAGCGAAGTAGACGGAACCGCTTGCTAAAGTCTTTAGCTGCTAGCCTAGCCGTCTAGCATCACATCAGTGCTTTGCAAGCCGGGTTGTTAGCATCAGCTTGTTAGCCGGTAGCCAACACAAGGTCAACTGTGAAGGAAGGTGTTTTGCTCTTGTCTCAGTCACTTCGGACATGTCGAATACCCTTTTTGTGTGCGATATGCAGACCGGCAGGTCATTGCTTTAATCGCGTTCATGTCATTATTTTGTTTGTTAACGCCAACCTTTGTCACTTGTCCTCATCTGATCTGCCCTCCCACTCTCACACCTTAGCTAACGCTATCTAGCCAACTCCATCTAGGTGACTTCTTGTGCCTAACAGATGTCGATAGTAACAGAAACTGTTACTGTTCAAGTTTGTCAATTTAACTCTGAGAGTGTACAAATGGAACCAAATGGATCCGTTAGTGTCCATTTGTACACTCAGAGTTACAGACCCATAAGGGTCCATTTGGTGCCTAATCTATCATTTAGCTGGGGACCCCCTGGAACTCCCTCAAGGACCCCTGGGGGTCCTCGGACCCCACTTTGAGAACCAATGGTCTACATCACTCTTTAATCATAACGTGACTTTCTCATTTACATCACTCGTTAATCATAACGTGACTTTCTCATTTAAAACACAACCTTATGAAATGATTGTGTGAAATGTCATTTCAAGGTGTGACTACTTTTCTGGCAAATGGGAGGATTTGTTAAACTATGGGAGTTCTGAAATGATCTGTGGTTCTCAAACATTTTCATGTTAAGTTAATACACATTGAGCCACGGACCCCTATTCGAAAACATAACTGAAGAAGATTTTTGTTCACTTATGTTGTTTGTACATAATTCTGCAAATGTCTGTTCTGTATGTGGGGAGAGAGAACCATATGATCTGAATATAGTCATTCTTTTTTTTTCCTATATTTTTTTATCCCGCGATTTTTGTAACCCATTTTTTTCACCCGGTGCCAATTTCCTAAGTGATCCTGGGCGCTACACCAGCCCTACACCAGCGCTACACCAGTCCCCCACAGCCAGGGAGGCCAGGGCCGAGCTCATGCTTCCTTCAGTGCATGAGAGCCAACTGACCTTCTTGTCACCTGACAGGGGGGAGTTTCCCTGGTTGGACGTAGCGCGTGGAAGGAACACGTTATTCCAACCAGTTCCCTTCCCCTCCATCAGGCGCCCCGGCTGTCATGGGGGAGGCGGTATAGCGACCAGGATTACTACATGTTTTTGTGAGGGTATTAACTACCCTAGGAGACACGGGGAGAACATGCAAACTCCACACAGAGTAGGCCCTTTTGCCAACCCCACCCTGGGTATGGGCGCTGATGACGCGGAGGAGAAGACACGCCCCCAGCGCCCACAGCGTCCCTGGCGGGAATCGAACCCAGGACCTTCTAGCTGTGAGGCGACAGCGCTACCGACTGCGCCACCGTGCCCCTTGAATATAGTCATTCTTACAGTATATTGATTATCTCATTGGATTACCTTCTAGTTGGAGAAGTCATTGTGGAAGTAACCACTTTCAACCTGGCGTCCCTATATTGTGCATATCATAGGCTCACAATGCGTCCCATCACATTGTGACTGAGCTTGTAACTTTGCTATTTTCACTATTTCTGAAATAGGCCTTAAATGTTTAAACTGTCCCTAATTTAGCTGGGGACCCCCTAGAACACCCCAAGGACCCCTTTGGATCCCCTGACCTCACTTTGAGAACCACTGTATTCATTAGAGACGTGCGGAAGACAGTCTGTTGAGTTATGTTGTATGTAGTTATGATGTCTGTTAAACATAGTTATGATGTCTGTTAAACACAGAGTTATGATGTCTGTTAAACGTAGAAGTAGCTGGGGATGTATTTACTATTTAACAAATTACATTAATTAAAGCTGCTCAGAGGCCTATGTTTTCATTTTCCCTGTAGCTGCTTTGATAATGGTGGCCTGTGGTCATCCACTCTTCCTATGGACATAACACCAGGCAAGGTATCTCGTTTTGAAGTTGCTGGTGTAGATTAGAGATTAAAAAACCCTTATTATTAACCCAAAGGCCCTAACACATAGAAAGCGTCAAATGACGCTCGCATCAGTGACGATCATGTGTCGTGCGAGGCCACTTGTTCACCATAATTGCACAGCATATAATTAACAATTTGAGCCTCACTCCACTGACCCAAATGGACCGAGGAAGGTATCAGAACACACACACAGCTGTTCTATTTTGTTCACCTGGTGTACTGTGTACCATCTTTCTCTGTTCCCCCTGCACTCCGACTGGCAAATTGGTGGCATATAGAACAGTATACTTTAGTACTTCCTTCTCTTCATCATTAATAGTTTTGCCATTTACATCACTGATGTCACCAACTGAAGTGTAAAAGAAACGGGGACTACGGTAATTTCACTGACAAACCCACTTATCTATTTAAAAAAAAGATTTTTTTTTTGGCTTTTATGCCTTTATTGATAGGACAGTAGGCTGACAGGAAATGGGGAGTGACATGCGGTAAAGGCCGTCGGGATCGGGTGTTGAACCCGCGACACGCTGTCAGTCTGTATTACCAGCCTAGGTGCCCAGACGGTTTCACCAACCGTCCGGTTTTCAAAAGAAAATGTAAATTAGAACACTCAAGTGAAAACACGAACATGTTGCAATACAAATTTGAACTCACTAGAGACCCTGGCCGCTATGCGGTAAGGTTGGGCGAGATGCCAAAATATTCCTATCAGCCACAGTCGGCCCCAAAATCGGTGATTGCCGATATATTGGCGTGAGAAAATGGAATTGATGTGAGAACAGCTCCCCAGTCCTTTGAGCTCGATGTATACTTTGCCGTACAGCGGGTCAAAAATTGCAGATCTCCAAGCTCACAATGTGTCGCTTCCGCAACGTGTTGTGACTGAGCTTGTAGATCTGCTATTTCCGGCGCACAACCCCATCATACGACGAAGTATACATTGGGCTGTAACGCAGTGCCAGACAGTGTCGGGTTACTATAGTAACGTGACTGCGAGCTGTCAATGAACAGAGATGAGACTGTCTTTCTGCCGCCATGCACGGCTATGGATTACATTGCTGTTAATTCAGTGGCATTGTGTATTAACCTTTAGCCTCTGTATTTCTGACTTTAGCCCATCCTCCTGTCTTTGAGGCGTGGACAAGGATCAGTTAGCTATGCCCAGAGCCTGGTAGGAGCTCCAGAAACCCGCCTCACTGCCCTGGACAATGGCTTGAGGATCGCCTCAGAGGAGACCGGACATGGCACCTGCACGGTAAGAACTACAGTTATACCAACCATTTAAAACGTGCTGTAGACCTCAATAGGCCTGTCACAATTACTTTATAATCAGCTGATCCCAATTTTTGTTAGATGAATTACTTTGCATAGTCGTTTTCATGTTGAAAAATATTCAAGCATTTTACAAGAAAATAGCAGAACTACAAGCTCACAACATGCTACATTGTGACATGTTGTGAGCTTGTAGATCTATTTAAATTATGACGTTATTAAATATGTAAGTAATTTCTTTATTTGTCATTTCTGCCCAGTGCAACGTTTGTTTATAAAGCCTAAAAGGCAAACAGAAATGTGATTTTTATTTATATGTTCCAATGTTAAATGCCAAAAACACAATTAATCCGTGACTCACAACTATTTGTGTGGTAATTAATCGTCAAGTACAATTCCATGATCGTGACAGCCCTACCTCAGGTAGGGCTGTGGAGAGCATTCAAAATGCTTTGCCATAATGTCTGTTGGTGTGGGTCAGTTTCATGTGATGGATCATGGATGTACAGTTAACTCATTCAGTGCCCAGCTTATTTATGGAATTTTGGCTCTGAGTGCCACAGCCAAAATTCATTGTAAAAAAAAGTGCTTGGTGCCGAGATACAGCCTTTTTCAGTAAGAAGTTAAACAAAGAGTGAATGGAGCAGCGAATCTTCAAATCATCATATCTTTGGTTCTGAACATTATTTTTCCCCCAAAAAAAAGAAATGTATATAGATTTTTTTTTCTTTCTTTTTTTTTTACGTCTTAGACGTCCAGTGGCACTCAGGGCTTATATCAACGGACGTCTTAGACGTCCAGTGGCACTGAATGAGTTAATATTGAATGAATGTGTTGACTCATAACGCCTTTGACTCTGTTTCAGGTTGGTCTGTGGATCAGTGCTGGCAGTCGCTATGAGAGTGAGAGGAACAATGGAGCCGGTTTCTTTCTGGAGCACATGGCTTTTAAGGTAGATGTCTTACAAACAGTTGTCCTAGATATATCACTCAGAAATATGACTTTTGTTCCTTGGTGATGCGTCCTGTGTCTTAAAATCTGTAGGGACGCATTAAACTTCAAATCCAGTCATGGGATGCAGAATATGTTTACATTTTTTAACACAAAAGTTAAACACTACTTTATTTTTAAGCAAAAACAAAACGCAAACAAATGCAAATGACCATGCATGGGTCCCAGGACCCACTATATTGAAAACCTGACATCATCACTGGTACATTTAAAAAATAAATTAAAGGCGCTTTACACTGCATTGTCTTTCTATATCCATGTCATTCCTTCCGTTTTGCAATTTCTGTATAAATTCCTTGCCTTTTCTAGGGTACCAAGAACTACCCCCAGTCCGCTCTGGAGAAGGAGGTGGAGTCCATGGGTGCTCACTTGAGTGCCTACACCTCCCGGGAGCACACTGCATACTACATGAAGACCCTGGCCAAAGACCTGCCCAAAGGTGAGAGTATTACCCATCTAGTGTAGAACAACATGAAGATTTAACCCATTAAGACCTGGAACTGTGTCATTTTTAGATTTGAGCTAAAAGCATTATTTTACACTTTGGGCTATGAGCTTGTAGATCTGCTATTTTTGAAAGATCGTGAAAATGTGTGCAAATCTTTGAATATATATATATATATATTTCTAAAGCAAACATTTTTAACTCAAATCTTTGCTTCTGGGGGTCCCTGGAACAAAATATTTTGATGGGGGTCCGCAGCAAAATACACATAATTTTGGGGGTCCTTGACATGAAAAAGATTGAGCACCACTGATATAGAAACATACGTTTTTAAGAATACTGTTGAGATTTAGGAGACATGTAGAATCGGCTTCAGGTCTCAATGGGTTAACCTTCTGTTTGTGCTTCACAAATAAAGTTTGATTTGAGTACGTCGGTACTATGACGTCGTTGATGGGCATAAAAGGGACACAGACGGACGGATGCATAAAGATATAGTGGGTATACCGACCCGACCTCCCACTTGACACATCACGTCCAGGGGACCTCGATGCACACGGCATGTTTGAAGTCAATCTGTCCCGTGGACAGATATGCAGAGATTCTGTGTATTTATATGTCCTCCCCTTTTTGTTTGTTCTTAGCCGTGGAGCTGCTGTCTGAGGTGGTGCAGAGCAGTTCGCTGAGCGAGGCAGACATTGAGCAGCAGAGGGGTGTGGTCTTGCGGGAGCTAGAGGAGGTTGAAGGCAACCTGCAGGAGGTGTGCCTGGACCTGCTACATGCCACAGCCTTCCAGGGCACCCCTCTGGGACACAGTGTCCTAGGACCCTCCAACAACGCAAGGTAGTGTATGTGTGTGTGTGTGTGTGTCAGGGGTCGCGCTAGGATTTTAATCTGCCGGTCCCAATGTCCGGAAGGATTAAAATTTACCGGACATCTGACAAAAATAACGGTCATAATTAATGTTATGCAATAATGACAAGCAGGTGCGTAAATACAGCCTAACACTTTGGATTGAGCTATTTGAACATGAACCATCATACTATACACATTTTATATAGCAGGGTCATCTTACACAAATACATTAATTACCTACATTACCATTTGCGCATGCTGCGTGCGTAATGGTTTCTCAATAATCAATTGTGTTTAAAATGCATTTTCTAATCAAAGGGCAATGCAAAAAAATGGGCATTTCAGATAAAGTCCTTCATAACGTGGCTCAGCTGACCTGTTAAGGCAATAAATTATAGATTATTCTCACTCACAGGTGGTTATACTGTTAGACTGTGGATGCCGTCCGTGCGTCTAGTTGAGACAGCCGTGGGAAAGTTGATGAGTTGTGCGAACCTTGTCGTCTCCTCATAGAGCTAATCAGTTCAAATTGGTAACGTTTTAACGTGTCCACCTCATAGAGTTAAAAATAGGTCCACGATTATGATTAACGTCGTGTTTCACCTCGATGCCATAGTTGCAGTAGCCTATAGCTGTTGTGGAGAGTATTTACGCATCTGTGTTGGATATTTCATCTTCAATGAAACTGTTGTTAAACTGTAGGGCAACTTGCCAACTTTACTCACGAGTCACAAGTGCCCTTGTAGTAGCCTAGTATCTGTGACATATTCTAACTCGTAATGATACAACTTGTGTGTGACTGACTGTTAAATACACAACTTTATAAATGTAACTTGTAACCGGACTGCGATCTCTGTCTGACTGCCAAGACCGCAGTCTAGCTACGCAGCACCAGCAACAACTACGCTGCAGCAACAACAACTCTCTTCTTCCTGTTGTACCTTCACAATAAAGTGTCTCCCATTTAACGCTCAATGCAGCACATTTTACACTGGTTATTATTAACAGGAAATAGGTGTAACTTAACAGCGTGTGACATTCTTTCTACCGCTCTCTCTCCCAAAGACACACGCAGGCTAAGAGCGAGCGAGAGAGAGAGAGAGAGCTTGCAAAGTAGAGGATATGAAATGTGCCTTATTTGCAGTGATAATTAATGAACTGCCGTGTCATTGTCCGGAGAGATTTATTTTTTCCGGTCTTTGTCATAAAAAAAACGGTCAAAACCGGCAATTATCGGACTAACGCGACCTCTGGTGTGTGTGTGTGTGTGTATACAGTAGACCGTTGGATGGATAGATATATAGATGGTAAATCGATGGATAGATACAGTATAATAGATACACAGATGATCGATCACACCCAGATTAGGGATGCAAATTATCGATCAATTCATTAATTGATAACCTTATCGACTGATTAACCGGTTAACTGATAAGCGGCTTTTTTTAATTTATCTGAGAATCTTAATTTCAGATTTTTTTAAAAAATCCTAAAAAAAGGTGCCTAGGAGCCGAGATACAGCCTTTTTCAGTAAGTTAAACAAGAAGTGAATGGAGCAGAAAATCTTCAAATCATCATATCTTGGGTTCTGAACATTTCAAAATGTTTACATTTTTTCAATGAATTGTTAATTGTTTGATTTAATCGGATAATTTCTTAACGGTAGTTAATCGAAAATCGATTAATTGTTAACATCCCTAACCCAGATACTCCCACTCACTCGGTGTGATAGATCAACACTCGCACTCAAAAGTGCTTTCAGCAAGACAAAAGACTTGACTTTACATTAAAGGACCATTCCGGCAGTCTGGCATCTTTAGCCCATTGACTCTATGACTCACGGTATACTTGGCATGACTGCCGTCTATTTTCCAAAGCATACTGTACTTTGTTTTATTTTTCGAGGACGTCTTTGGATTCAGTTCAGTTCACTAGGGTATGAAATAAAGTGTTTTAAAGTGTGGATCGGTTGAAAAGTCTAGCCAAAAATGGGAGAAAAGATTGATGTACCAGCAATATTTAAACGTCCATGACGTATTAACGGCACAATGACGTTCACAAAATGTAAGCAAAAGCAGAATCCAAAAAAATCCATTAAGGTGAAAATGGTTGTGTATGTAAAGATTCTGCTGGCTGTAACACCAACATGGCATCAACACATCTTGTCGTATATAATAGGTCATTAATCACTTGATATTTGATTATTTTAATTATTGGCAGTATGTTGCCATTTCTCCCCTGTATATTCTCACTTGCACTAAAACATGTTGAGGTCTCTATCGCCAGCATGAGTAAAAAGATATATTTGTTTTGATTTCTACCTAGGAGTCTGAGCCGTCAGGATCTAGTGGAGTACATCAACAGCCACTACAAGGCTCCCCGCATGGTGCTGGCTGCTGCTGGAGGTAGGACCTGTTCCTGCTGGCCGTCCAACCCTAGTGTCTGTCTTTTAGGAATGGGTGTCAAGGTTCTTTTAAGGACCTAGTTCCAAATTACTTGAAACCGAACAATCAGTAATGTCTGAGATGATCAATACTGCTCTTAAGACTAGCGAATCCTGTAATGTGTCATCATTCTCATGAGAAGGGAGTCATGTTATTTAACTCAAATCACAAACATAGCAACTGCCTAATAATAACGTTTTTTTATTTCAGTTGAATTTCCTGCTGACTGCCGTAAACGTGATGCATGGTGTGCACACGCCAACTTTGTGTCCAGTCCAGTTGTACTTACTGCTAAGTTGAGCTAAATAGCCAAGCTAAAAATAAGTTCTCTTGCCTGATATTTCCTTGCTCCTCTATCCTCACTTGAACCGGAAGTTTAAGTCGGTCTGCCATTATGATGGTCATGCCAGGTCTTATTCCTGCTCCAACAAGGAGCAAGGAGCAAGGAGTTTGAGTTGGATCTGATTATCCTCCTAGGAGGACTTGGTTAAAGTACGACCCCTTACAAATGGCGTAATATGCACAAAAACTCCGCAATACATTTTAAATGGCTGACTTCCTTTTGAGATTTGGTCATGGCTCCATGAGCCATTTCTTAAAAGTCTGGACATGATACATGTGTGTACTGATTTTTTTACTTTTACAGTACAGAGGTGAAACCATAATGTGGGGCTTCAACTAAAAGAATCAGTAGGGGGCGGTGTTGAGCCATTCTGCATTCCCATTTTTTAGATCAATGAAATATGTAATTTTTCAAAGTTGCACAACTTTTTTTTAGCACATTCAGGCCCTCACAAGTGTGATTTGATATGTGCAAACATGTATAATTTCTTGCATTTAAGTAGGTCTTCGCACTGGTCCAGTGCTCTGGTCCTAATAATAAATGAGTCCTTGCATTTCAATGGGGCTTCGTACTGGTCCAGTGCTCGGCCCATTATAAACTTTACGATCCACATCCCTAGTAGCCTCGCGTGGCCAGACAATATCACACGACACACTGCGTGGATATTAGTCTGGTCCCTATCAACGATAGATTATTTTCCAAGGGGCGGTTACAAAAAGATCCAAACGGACTCTATTGGTTAGACTTAAACCAATCAGAGCAGTGCTTCCTTGTACGAACCAATCAGAGCAGTGCTTCCTTGTTGATAAGCCCGCCCACATTTGAATACTGGGCCCTGGTTGGTCCCGCACAACCTCTGCGGGAGAGAAATACATTCTCTATGGAGGGGGGCCAGACCTAATCTGCCGAGGGTTAAAGTGCATGCAATTTTGCAAAGGCAGATTCGTCTGGAACCAGGCTACATCCCTAGTGTCTTGTATCTGGCAGCCTGTGGATGTCTGTTTTTCAATTAACTTTAATGAGCATGTGTTCGTCTGTGCAGGTGTGAACCATGATGAGCTGGTCAGCTTGGCCAAGACTCACTTCAGTAGTGTCTCTTTCGAGTATCAGGATGATGCCGTCCCTGTGCTGTCCCCCTGCCGTTTTACAGGCAGTGAGGTGAGATGTGTGTGAGAGAGAATATGAGGTGATGAGCGTAATGCAGAATGTTCGAGGGGGATATTTTTGTCACCATCACAGAACTCAGATTGTTAATGTATTGTGATTCTCAGGTCCGTATGCGTGATGACGGTATGCCCCTGGCGCACATTGCCATCGCTGTGGAGGGAGCTAGTGCGTCCAGCCCGGACATTGTGCCGCTCATGGTGGCCAACTCCATCATCGGCAGTTATGACATCACCTACGGTGGCGGAAAGGTTAGGAGAATTGAATAATAACCAGATACACCCCTTCTTTCAGTTAATGCTGATCAGGAAAGCGCAACGAAGGGAAAAAAGGAGATTACTTACTATTGTATATGTAATTAGTATAGTTTCCCGTTCAAGCTTTGCCCACTCAAGGCTGAGTGTTTTCTTGAGTGACGTTGTAGATCTCTGTTTATGATAACTGATGAAAACCTAAACCACTCATGGACAGAACATTAGGTGGGCGTTTGAGGCATCCACAATTAAATGTATTGATAGTAAACGTTCTGTAAACCCCACCCAGCTAGTACTCTCCACACGATAGCAAACAAGTAGTACTAACTGTTAATCTTTGACATTGGATCTGCGGTAAACATTTATTGTGTAACAGATATTCAATACTCGTTAATGATGTGGTTAAAAGTGCATGTGTCGTGTTTTCAGCATCTGAGCAGTCGTTTAGCCCGCATGGCAGTGGACTACAACCTGTGTCACAGTTTCCAGGCCTTCCATTCATCCTACGGTGACACCGGCCTTCTGGGCATCTATTTTGTGAGCGACGGAATGCACATTGAAGACATGATGCACTGGTCGCAGAATGCCTGGTAAGAAACACACACACAACTACACTGATATGCTATTTAAGACATTGTTTTGCGTCTTATGTTATAGATGATAATAAGGTTTCTGATGTGTGACCACTTTATCTGCCACTGTACATGAAGGATGAATTTGTGCACGACCGTGACGGAGAGTGATGTTGCCAGAGGCAAGAATGCTCTGAAGGCCAGCTTGGTGGGACAGCTGAATGGTACGATCAGTCTTAAACTCACACATTTGAAATATTTCCACATAAACAGAAATACAAGAATGCCTTACACAAAGGACATAAACACTGACAGTGCAGTCAGACAATAGGAAAACAGCCAGTTACAAAGTGCCTAGACGGCAGAACATTGTGACATATGACAGATATAGTTGACATACTTGTCAGACACAGCAGACATAAATCATGGATAAAGGAAACAACGCCGCCTCCAATTTGAGCGGCCTCCTATAATGGCTGATACTGAGCAGTACCTTGCTAACTGCTTGGCCCTCCTTTTGGACAAGGGGTGTTAGCTGTAATGTTGGCGAACACAGTCATTATTACACTGGCTAAACATGCTCGGCTCACAGTAGGATGCTTATACAGCATGATGGAGGACCTGGAGAGATATCTTTTGATATCAAATCCACTATTATGTCATGCCTACTTATGTAGAGGGGCCTGTATACAGTACATGGCAACCATTTAAGAAAACACACACAGGCTTCTGCAAGTCACAAGTCTAAACACAGTCTTATCGCTTTTTTAGGAACAACACCGATCTGTGACGACATTGGAAGACATGTCTTGAATTACGGTCGCCGTATTCCACTGGCAGAGTGGGACGCACGGATTGAGGTGACTTAAAAGAACACTCATTCTAAAATAGTTATGTTTTGTGACTGCTAGGTAAACCATCTTTGTGGGTTCAAATAACTTGTGATGAACATTGACCATAATGTTTTACTTAATCTTATTTTACCGTCATTTTAGCGTCTAAATGAATCACATATACTGTAGATAATTGACATATTAAACAGTTGTGAAAATAACCATCGCGCACCTTTTTTCTGTGCCACATTTCTCTCTTCAGGCTGTGACACCCAAGTTGGTCCGTGACGTCTGCTCTAAATATGTGTATGATAAATGTCCGGCTGTGGCCGCTGTCGGTGAGTTCTGTTAGGAGTGGATCAATGAACACACACACACACACACACACACACACACACACACACACACACACACACACACACAGACACAGACACAGACAGACAGACAGAGTATTTTGTTCTCTGTAACAAAACTCAATATATAAGGAGTAAAAATGGGTACTTTCTCCTGATTGGCTGAGATTTTGACACCTACCGAAAAATGTATTTTCTGTTTAATCACACTGCACGCAATAGCAGTGAGCAGTCTAACCGTGACCCCTTTTCCTCTCTCCCTCAGGCCCTTGCGAGCAGCTCCCCGACTACAACCGGGTGCGCAGTGCCATGTATTGGCTGAGGTTTTAACTTCTCTCTCACGTTGTTGCTCCATAAGTGTCCAATGTTTGCTCCAGCCCCCCATCCCCCTGCTCGCTTGTTCTCACGTCACTGCAAGGGAGAAGATCTGAGAATCTATAGAAATATAGATTGTGTCCCCTTTAGTTGTTGTAGAGGTATTGCCACGTTCATTTGCACATAACAGGATTTCATCCTCTGCATTTACCCTTCCTAACTATTAGGAACGGTGGATTATTTTATTTTAACGGCACCCACAGGTTAAGTGTCTTGCCCGGGGACGCATTGGCTCAACACCACAGAGAGCCATCCATTTTCCTTTGCCTCCTCCCCTCCCTGTCTTGCCCTGGCACAGTAATCAACCGTGGGACGGAGAGCTGTGTAGAGTTTCACTGTAATTAGCAAAGATTGATCATCAAAGATTTACCACTTGATTGTATTACAGTGGTTATTGTCAACACCTGGTTCTGGATTTGAGCGGCATGGGGGGTAATGGCACTTGAACTTGTAACGGTCCATCTGCAGTTTGTCAGGACACGGTACAATCAGTACAGGATACAACCATTCATTGTGGAGCAGAAATATATTTATAAATTGCTGTAACATTTTGTTTCTGTCCTCTATTGTACATACTGTAACAGAAGCTCATTCCGATAAAAATAAAATACTATAAACATTTGAGGTTTTCTGTTCATTATGATACTGCCAGCCACGTGTCTGTGAAGCTGTTCATTTATAATTGATATACTGTTTTCCCCTGCATTTGTTCAGTACAATGTCCACCTACCGTGTGTGTGTGTGTGTGTGTGTGTGTGTATATATATATATATATATATATATATATATATATATATATATATATATATATATATATGTAGAGGAAATAAAACAAAAGTGCAAAGAACATGGTTCAACCACAAAAGAGATGAGATTTGAAAGAAGCCATGAATACTATTGCAGAATAATTCCCGCCTACGGGCAATTCCTACTTTATGGGCAGTTGTGCAACCGCTTCATGCAAGTCCAGCATTTGTTACATAGGTTGGTGACGTTGCAGCTGACTCATACATGACCAGTCACATTCTGATATAAAACCGTCATAGTTTTAGATAGGGAGGCTACTGTATAAAAACATTTACCTGGAATTGTTACTGAACTGTACAGTGTTGGTAGAAAGCAATTACCTCATTGACCATATTCCACATCAAGATGAAAATAAGGATGATGCCTTATAATTTTGTTAGTGATAGTAATCAGTATAGTAAGTATCTGGTGTCCTTGCTGACAAATAACATTGTATTGAAATTCAGAGATTATTGAGACCACACAGGACCAGGACCACAAGGATGAGAACTTGTATTCTCGTTTTCAAACCGTTAACCACATTGTCCGTCTTCATCCGACCATGCAGTCATAATGCGAGGCTTGTTAGGTTATGGCCTTCATCCTGTACCTAATAGGCAGACTTGTCAACTTGTCCGTTAATTACACACAGGGAATACATATAGGCGAGTGTTGGACACATGACGTGACCAGAAGATATGAGACATGGAAAGAACAACGTAATAGGATAAGAATAAAGATGTCCTTATAGTAGGCATCTTAACAGATGCAGCTCATATCAATAATGAACATGATGTATCTTGTATCAAATACATAGGCGTCATTAGATGGCCATGGACTATTCATAAGCCATATTCTCCAGAATTATATACAGTATATTACATACTGTATTTATTCATAAGAGTCTAAAAGCCTTGTTTATTGTTACAGGATCAAATCCCCCATTTTGTCCTACACGTAAGTGATCATCTTTCATTCTGTAGCTGTTCAATGCACCACTATCTTTCCAGGTTTTTCACCTTGAACAGAGGATGTTTGTTTCTGCCTTAATAAACTTGCTGGTTTGGAATATTTTCTTTTTCAAAGATTTTGGTTTTTAGCATGCTTCTTTAGCCTTAGAATTTGTTACATTAATAATCTGGTCTCTAATAAAGGCTTTAAAAGCTTCCCATCTGACATACACTGTTGTTTCATATGAGTTGGTCTCAAAGAAAACATCTGTTCTCCAAATTAGGAGAGAAAATCATAGTCCTTAAGCCACTTCTGCAGAAAACACATTTAGATTGGTCTCTTGTCAGCCTTATATCTACAATTCTCCATAAAGCTTTGAGATTGGAGCTTGATGATCTGATTTAAGGATATTATTATGAACACAATCCTTTTCTATTCTACAAACCAAATTAGCTGAAATTTAAAAAAGAATCAATACGAGAGAAAACAGAACACTTTATATCAACAGTATTTAATTCCCTCCAAATATCCCTCAGGTTCAGCACTTTCATAGAGTATGATTTATCAATGCCTGAGGACCAGTCCATTGCACAATTAACCACATGACCCTAGCGTCCCAATTTGGGCAAACATTCTGCGAAAATAGCATATCTACAAGCTCTCTACAAGCTCATAGGGTTTAAATGGTTAAAATCCCTTGCTATAATACAGCCACCAGTAAATGGTGGAAGAATATAAAACTGGTAAAAGGAAAAACATTCGCTACCGTTTGGGGCATAAGGCATATATTGACGAAATGTCAAGGGTGCCCTGAACAATAAAATGCCTACCAGCCTTGTCTTTTATTAGATTAGTGACTTAAAATGGTATTGAATAGTATTGGTGCTGAAAACACACTTCCCCTTCACCTCCTTTTCATTTTAATATAATCTTTTGCCAATAAATGTGTTTAATATAGCACTTTCCATTGCAAAAGGTTAAGTCTATTTATAACCTGTTTTGTTCAAGCCTCTACAATTCCAGGACATATATTTAGCCATATATTTAATATTTATAATTATTGCTATGAGTGACTAGGCACTAGGCAGGATTTATCGTAAATCTGGTGACAATTTAAATCGATTTAATAAAAAATGTATCGCGATGCAAAAAGCAGAGGATGTGTAAAAAAAAGAGAAGAAAATACAGGATCTTTGTAAGAGAATTGATTAAAAAAAAGTTTCCAGTCATTTGCTACTGTATTGAAAAGAGGATAAGAGAAAACACAGTATTGTAAAAATCGTGAAAACTCGTATCGTGAACCTAGTATCGTGATTCGAATCGTATCGTGAGTTGAGTGAATCGTTACATGCCTACTATGGACCAAAAAAGAGAAGCATTTGACAAACATTAACAAAATGGGTATTGCAATCCACATCAAACACTGCATACGCTTGACATCAGCTTGTATCCCTTGAATCCACTGTTAAGCGTGACCCCCTCCCCATGTGTTGAACACCCCTTACAGCAGCCAAAGACTGCTCCATCATGTGAGTCAGCCCAGCCATCCTTCACTTCAAAACCTTTGGCGTCAAACCACTCTTCACCATTAAGTAAAAAAAAGAAGGAAATCCTGCATAATTATATAAAGCACTTATATCTAAAGGCCAGACTAAACCATATTGTAGTTGTAGTCGTTGCATAATATATTCTCGCTTAAAAGAACACTCTCAGCATCATTTGATAATGAGGTTTGATAATGATTTCACAAGGTACAAGTCTTGGTTTTAAGTGAAATGCCACATAAAAGAATGCACATAAATGCCACATAAAAAAATGCACATTTATACATCTCATATTTACAAATCATGTTCCATATGAAGCATTTTTTTTATAGTTGTTTTAATAACAAACTGTATACTGGATAGAATAATGTATAATTAATGTAATGAATATAAAGTGATCAATTCTCTCTAATCCAAGCACCAGAAGAGACCCGTGAGATTATTGTTCTCTCAGGTCATTTTGTTTGACACATCTTATGTATGAGTAAGTACATTTCCAGAACCAACGTCATAGCCTCTGGCACAAAACAGGATAGGCCATATAGAAATCCAGTTTGAATCATATGATGTGTGAGATCGTCACACATTCTTACAACGTCGTCATTCTGTATTCGTGGCAGTGAAAGTGCTGTTGGGGTTCAGAACAACGCAATTCAATTCAGCCTATCGTTGTTATCCTACCAATGCAGGAAATTTGTATTTGGCCCCACCTCAAGGGCAATACTTATTTACAGTAGTTGGTCAATTACATTGGGCATGAATGGCCTTCTGTAGTCTAGTATCTCTTTCTGTCTCTCCTCTGTCTCTCCCTCCCTCTCTCTTCTTTCCCTCCCGACACGGTTGAGGCAGAAGGCCGCCCACCCTAGAGCCTAGGGTCTGCCTGACGTTTCTTCCAGTTAAGGGGGAGTTTTTCGTTGCCACTGTCGCAAAATTGCTTGCTCAGGGTGGGACTGTCGGGTCTCTTCTCTACATGTAAAGTGTCTTGAGACAACTTGTTGTGATTTGACACTTTAATAAAATTGAATTGAATTGAAAAATAGAAGTTCGCTAGTTTAGGCTGATTCCTACCTTAAGCACTTAAGCCCCATATAGCTCAGTTGTGAGCTTGTAGATTTGTGTTGTTGTTATTGTTTTTTGTATATAATATGGGGATGTAGGGAATGCTAGGGTTAATATGGTTAAGTGTGTATTTTCTCCACATTACACCATCTCTCACTCATGTGCAGGGTGCTGATGTAAAAAGGCTGCATGACGTTCATGTGAACCCAGTCAAATGGTTATCCGGAGGTCACTGAGATGGCTTCTCATCCTCGAGGCCCCCTGAGGGCCCAGTACTCAGGTTTAGGTTGTCCAAGTAATGTTAAAACATGGTTATGGTTATCATTAGTTAGATGTGCACCATGACTTGATGGGCCAGAGTAGAAATGACGCAGGAAACGAGAAAAGGTTTGTCTTGCTCTTTCTTCCTGCTGGGGTTGACAGCCACTTCCTCCTTGTCCTCTCCTGCTCCTGCTCAAATCCTAACATAAGCTGTTCAAGAAATTGATATACACAGACATTATTTATCCTTTAATGTATTAAAAAAAACAGCTAAAATAAGTTAGCTAAATTGCACTTGAATTTAAAACATTTTCAAAGCAAGACTACGAACAAGACAATAACAAATGACACAGCGTATACCATTGTAACGTGTATGAAACAAACCGTTATTATAATCTATTAGCTGCAGCACCATCAAAATTATGGAAGTAGTACAGCTCCTAATTCTTCTCAACTTGCTTAAAGTAGCCAGTCCTTATACTGTATTTGTCACATTTTACAATAAAGTGCATCTTTGCGTCATTATTATGTGACATACAGTAATATTGGTAACAATGACTTCTTATGTGTCCTATATCTATGTGCCTTTTATTTCTCAGGCTATTAGTGGCTGACTCATACCTGGGGCATAATTGCTAAATACATTTATTTCAAAATATTAAAGTATCTCTGTAATCACACAATACACATTATATTCATTTTCTGATCTAAAAATATGTTGGTGTGGTTGTGAACGACCTCAGAATAGGCTAAATATTGTAATTATCATCACGTTATTTTTAGACAAAGAGACAGATAGCATGAATGGAGAGGAAATTAGATGAAATGGGTTGGGGTAGAGGGGGAGGGAAAGGCCTGTAGAGATGTAAAAGGAGGAGTGTAGGGAAATGGTTAGTGTGACGTGAAGGAGGATGTGGGAGTCTTGGACAAACAGAGAGAAGTCCAGTTGAGCATCAGGCTGTTTGCTGCAGTGGTCACTCAACACACAGCAGGAGACCAAAGCTGGAGGACAGAGAAGATCAGAGGACAGCGTCAGCAAAGACAAAGCCTTGTCCAACACAAAGAGCAGCCTTTTGGTCAAGTTACCATCAGTCCATATTGGTGACTTTCAGTAAGTTCAATCAGCATTAATTATGTCTCTTAAATCTTTCTGCAGGGGGGTGGTGCATGCACTTAGAAAAATAACTGACAATCATTTTTCTTAGAGATGCCAAAATACAAGCAAATAGTGTCAGGATCACCTGGGCTATAGACATTTGAAACTAAATTATTAATCTACTTTTCTGTTAGACAGTTTATTGATACTTTCTTGAAAGTGTGGTGCTATAGCAGTATGACCTGTCACTAACATATTTCAAAACTAACGTGCGAAAATCCTGCATAATACACATCAGTTAGAGTAATAAATGATATTCGCAAGGAAAGAGAAATGCTAATGTTGTGTAGTCATGTAAAAGTTGTATGAAGCTTATTGCATTTTGTGTACGTTTGAACTATACTTCTTGAGCCATTGACTAATGTGTCTCCTCGATTGTCCACCCCCTGCAGACAGACATCTGACCATGAGTGGCATGCGTGTGTGTTTGTGTCTGGCTCTACTCCTGCCTTGGTCTATCCAGGGCCAGAGGGGCCACTCTGCCAAAGACACCCAGAGAGACATATTGGCTGTTGACGTTCTAAATCGGAGTGGTGTCTTGAGCTCCTTGTTCCCTCCAGAGTATCACCCTCTTCTTCGACAAGTACGAGCCCAACGCCTCCCATCCTCCCAGGTCCCAAAGAGAGCTCAGCAGGGCTCACGCTTTGCCCTGTCCCTTGACGTTCCCACCAGCATCCTCAGTGTTCTCATAGACCTGGCCAAGAACCAGGACATCAGATCCAAGGCAGCAGCCAATGCAGAACTGATGGCACGCATCGGCAAGAGGAAATAATAACTGGGGTCTTGGAGGTCGGGGGCCCAGGCGATTCTTTGGGGCAAACCTTTTACGTTGTGGCATTGATAGCGGTTTAGAAATAACGCCACACGAGTTCAGGATTACAAAAAAAGACATAATTGTATCCTTCCGGTCAGTCTCTGTCCACTAGACTTCAGCTCTGTTTTGTTTTTCCTATTAGCCTGCATCATTTCATACCTCATTCTAAAAAAGCACTCCACACATTGCCTCTTGGAAAAAAGGGGAATTAATTAGAAAGAATGCTACTGTAAGAGACGGCAATTCATATCACTGAACACAATGTAGGCTATTTTGGCCTTTTGTCCGTGCAGCAGTAAAAAAATGCTAAATATGAAACTCTCAAATTCTTATTCTATTTCTTGTGTTTATATATGTTTTATCTTCAGATAATTCACATGTTATTTATTAAATATAATATTACAATCCTTTTTCCTTCTTTAGAGTCTGATTTCTTTCATTCTGCACTGATATCAGCCACGCTTATTAATTACAAGCATCAGTGGCCAATAAAGCACAAATGAATGGGCCCAAGTCTTATCAATGTGCATCACACATGATAACAGGACAAAAGAATGGGGAGGAAATTGACCTAAGACAAGAACAATCTCCTACCACGGCTCTCCTCTAAGAAATACTTTATCAGATTGAATGATTTAAACAATACACAGCTGTTTTAAGTCTCAAAACATGCTTTATGTGCCTAATGGTGTTCCTATATTATATAAAATGAAATGGCATGAGTCATCTCTGCTCCCAGCAGCCAGCGTGAAATGTGGAGTATAGGCCTAACAGAGTAAAACAACATGCACATCGGATTTCCGTGAAAATCTCTACATTCTACATTGGTCAAGTTAGGCTGTGGTACCATATATGCTACAAATTAATTATGTAGTGTCTGTTATGTTTTGCCTGCAACAGTACAGTAAACAATAACCAAAGGACAACAAACATGCAACATTTCATCTATTTCTCTAACTGTATATATTGGGCTATTTCTTCATGTCACATCCCCAAATTGATTGTCATTGGTCATGGAAACCCATTTAAATTGTATTTGGTTCTAGTAGACTGTGATATAAAACTGTTTTGGTTTCAATGTAATTAATAATTAAATTGTACAAATGTCATAATGTCAGATAGATTCATAGTGGTGATATTGAAACATACTGAATAGTATAGAAGAGGTAACCCTGTAAAAGGAATTATGGATTGATGGAAGGAGGGAATAAGTTAGGGGAAGAAGGGATGTGGGGCAAAAGATGGAAGGGTGAGGGGGTGAAGGATGGAGGGAAGGTGGGATGAGGGGTGAGGGGAAGGTAGAATGGGGAATGTGGGACGATGAGGAACGGGAGAAGAGAGAAAATTTAGTACGAGTGAAGGAACTGAAGCAAAGGGGCTGAAGGATGAGAGGAGAGGGAGAAGTGAAGGAGATGAGTGTAGCGTCCAACACGCTTGAGCTTCTTTGGACTACTCAGAACATAAGGGCCCCCCCCCCTTCACACACCTGAAATGATAGGAGAAAGACATGGAAAAGGGGGTGGTGGAGAGATGCAAGATACAAAGCATAAATCAGGTAGACATGCAAGGTATAAATAAATAATACACCTCACTGATTTGCAAGAGGAGAAAAGGGAGAAGGCGTAGTGCTCTATCAAAGGTGATTGGAACCAGGTGAGCGAGGAAAGAGTTATCATCAGATGGTCTAGAATAGATTGTTACAGGTGGGTGGGGGGGAGAGTTATCTGGTGGTGAGATTAAAGGAGGAGTTCACCCAAAAAATGACTTATTTTCTATCAATTGGTAGGAGACACAAATAATCTACTTTGTGTCTCCTACCGGATACGTTAGCCGGTAGGAGACGGGAATCAAATTATTGGCTTAGGAATGCCACAAAAACAAAAATAAATCCATGGATTCAAGGCTTCATGGGGTGTGCAATTGATAGAAAATAAGTCCTTTTTTTGGGTGAACTACTCCTTTAAAATCAGGTGATTAGGGAGAGAAGAGTCCGTTTTTTGATTGATTACTTTATTTAGAAGTTTGTGGAGAAAAAAAGCACATGGAAGTACAGTTCACAATACACAGTCAACTAAATAGGATTGAAAAGCCCAGAAAAGCTGGCTTGTTTCAAATAGGGTGATCAGATTAGCAGGGGAGCTGTTATCAGATGCTTGGTTAGTCTTACCTCCTTAACATACATTGTTCCAACTCCATAAATGTAACTGAATTATAATGTCATTGATTAAACTACTCCTTATTTGGCCTCATGGAACCCCCTCCCTGGCCCCCAGGGGTCCCCATACCTCATTTTGGAAACCACTGCCCTCAGTGCCTTCCCTAGTGCTACTTTTTTACACAGATTCAAGGAACATTAGCAGGTGAACTGACAGAACAAACCTGTTTTGATTTCTGTCTGATTTTCTGAAAGCTTGCTCTTGTCATATGAAAATCACCTGACCTTGACATGTGCTGGTCAATCCGTGTACGTAGCGTTCAGTTGATTTTCAAAATAAAATCCCAAAATCAAAAATCGGAAATTGTCCGTTCAGTTTATATCCGTTCTTAAGTCCCAAAATCGACAATAAGAAATTGGCTTCATCTCATGAATGGAAAACGGAAATTGACCCGTTTTTTAACTTTATTTTTTTGTTAAACACAATTTTTGCCAAGATATCAAGTATTACTTTATAAGCCCGTATCTTGCGTTCAGTCTATTATTCAATGTGAAATCCAGAATCAAAAATCGAAAATTGGCTTGATTTTCAATTCTAGCCTTTCATCTACATGAATGGAAAACGGAAAATTACCTGTTTTTTAATTATCGATCATTCATATGCATTATTATACAAAGTTACGGATAGGGAGGGGGCGGAGCCGAGTCTCCACCCCCTCGCTACGCGCCATCTTGGTGAGGTCGTAACGTCACGCTTTGATATCGCCGCAAAGCAATCTTCCAATCACTCTGCTGCTCCGTCCAGCTCCATTCATATTATCTCGGTGTTCAGACCCACGCTCACTGGTAAGTTGATGAAATTACTTTATTTATTTTTTGCAACACTGGCCAGGCAAGGCAGAGGGACGACAGCTGCAGCGTTATAAAGAGAAACAATAGTTTTATTTTATGTAAATCGGCTTTAGTGCTTATCTTAAGAAATATAGCCCATAGAGGAGAATAGTAGACCAGGGGTCTTCAATGTTTTCCAGGCCAAGGACCTCTTAAGAGATGAAGCAGGGACCCCCTCACTGCATATTGTATAAAATTGTGTTGCACGTTAAACATCTTCATATATTTCATAGACAGCTTCATAGACTTGTTTGACAGCACTAATGTGTTGGATTCATGTTAAGTTGTGCATTGTGAGCTTGTAGATCTGCTATTTTCTGCTAATGTTCCCCTCAGAATAGGGATGCTAGGGTTGAAGTGGTTAATGTAACGCAAAGATTTGGGCCCCTCTGTAGTAACACTGAGGATCCCCTAGGGATCCCGGACCCCCTCTTGAAGACCCCTGGTCATGGCCTGTTCCCCAACTGCAACTGCTTCTCAATAGTCTAAGACTATTGAGAATGTTTTTTGTAACCAGTGATGGTTACAAAAAATACTCGTTTTCAGTTTGCTTTGTTTTGTTACATATACCTAGTCTAGCAGCCAGGATGATTATGCTCAACCTGTAATGTACATTTTTGTGAGTAGTGAGAACATTTAATCAAATATGAAGACAGAGAAGTTTGGTTCATGTGTGCACTACTGCAGTTCTTACTATTGACAGTAATGTGTTTAGTATGATAATTGTAAAGAAAATAAAGCTGTATTATGTTATTAGTGAGGTAGAGGCGCTTCATTGTGACCAGCACTCAACAATACACACCTGAAAGGCAGATATTTGTGAGGGGCTTGTATATGTGAGCTTACAGTAGGTTTGCATTATTATTTGATTTTCTGTACAATGATACTGTGTTTATGTTACATTATCGAACCTTTCTTTGTTTTCCAGTACGACCGAGGACTCAAACTCTGGCTGCCTGCCTCTCCAAGACCCCATCTACTGCTGAGAGGAAGGAGTTTGTGCTGGAGTTTTACTAAGACTGGTTGAGGCAGATATTCCCCTTGAGAAAGCTCCCACACTGGCTGCAAAGCAGGGAGGATCCCTTCCAGCTCTGTCCCACTTCCGCTCAGACTACCTGCTAGAGCTGTTACCTCAGTATGTGGAGGATATCAAGAGTGCGGTGGAGTGAAAGGCCATCTATGTTTTATTAGATGAGACAACAGATGCCTGTGGTCGCTGTGTCCTCGGAATTCTTCTGCAACCCGTTGGCGAGCCATCTCTGACATCAGATATTGTGTTCCTTGAGAGAGTCAACTTCAACACTGTGTCACAGGCAGTCATCTCTTGCCTCAACAGCTACAACATCAACCTCAGTGACGTGTGGGCTTTTGTCACAGACTCAGCAAGCTACATGAAGAAAGCCTTCAACATCATTCTTCATGGCCTGTTCCCCAACTCCAGACACATCACATGTCTGGCACATCTCCTCAACAGGAGACATCCAACCCTTCTGCTGCCACTATCCATGGTCAACTGGACAACCTCTACATGTTTGAATACGGCTGCAGTGCAGGGGCTGAAGACTGGCATCCTGGGACCAAAGAGCAGCTGGGGGAGCTGGATGAGAATGAGCATGATGCCTACTCTCAGCTCTTCCAGAAGACCATGGCTAACTGCTCTGCAAAGCTGCAGGCTGTGATGGAGAGACACCCCAGCATGGATCTCTTCAAAGCCCTCCCAGTGTTTTACCAAGCAATTGGCTGGTCTAAGAAAGAACATTCAGGACTATGTCCAGGTGGCCCCTGCCCTTACCCTTGTGTCAGCTGAGGAATGACATCGTTACGTCCACATGGACTAGAGTGATGCTGAGTATGTCAGTCCTGTGGAGTGGTGGGCTGCCAGGGAGGACAGAATGCCCACTCTTGCCCCACTAGCATCATTGTACCTCCATCACCCCGCTACCTCAGTGGATGTTGAGTCTTTTCTCACATTACACTATGCTGCTTACACAGTACCGACGGAGCCTGACTGAACACAACATTACAATGATGCTTATTGCCAAATTCAACTGTCGGCAGAATAACCCCCACTGACTGACTGAAAGCCAGAGGCTGGCTATCTGGCTGGCTGGCTGACTGACTGCCTGACTGAAAGCCACAGACTGACTGACTGACTGACTCAGAATGCCTGGCTGAAAGCCTCAGGCTGACTGACTGACTGACTGACTGACTGACTGACTGACTGACTGACTGACTGACTCACTCACGCTTTAATGGTTGTTAAATGTTGCCTTGTCTTGTATAGAATGTTAAAGTTGTTCTTTTCAAATGCATAGACTTGCAGAAAAAAACAATCATCTGTTTTTCAATGATTATTTAATGTTCCGGAAGTGCTTTGTATCCTCTCTTGAACAAGCACTATATCTGTTGTATGTATTTGTTCCAAATGTATTTATTGAACAAATTAATTAATGTATGTTTAACGATTATGTAAAATGTTCTTTTTTCCCCTCCTTTTAATTAAAAAAAAGAAAATCCAGCATCCATATTCTGGGGATAACATTAGCCAAAAATAGCAGATCTACAAGCTCACAACGTGTCACAATGCGGCGCGATGTGAGCTTGTAGATCGGCTATTTTTATGAGAGAGAATTCGTGTAAAGGAAAGTACAGTTGCAACTCAGGTCTATTTGTCTTAGAATAGAGAGTGTAAGTAGTTAAAGTAAACTGTTCCTTTCCAATGTACAGACTTGCATACATACAGAAAAAACAAACATCTGTGGTTTAATTATAAATTCTTTTTATTTAAATTGTTCTAAAAAAATATCAGTTCTCGCATTTGCACTATACTTATTTATGTATTTATTACATTATTTAGAGAATGAATTTATGTATGTTCATGTTGGACCCATTGGTAAATTATTGTTTTCTTAGATTAATGTTTAATCTACCTGTTCCCAATGCATTTCAGTGGCAAATTTACATTTTATTGCACATTTGTTATTTGAATTGAATATGTACTAAAGAATGTTCATGAAGGAGTGAATTAGTATTGAATAAAAAATGACAAAATCAAAGGTTTGACTAATGGATCTTACTTTGTGGTACTTTAAGATTTATTTAGCATGTTTAGGGTTGTTATTCTTGCTCCAAACACATTGATTATAGTACTGGATAACTGTCTAAAACCTTAAAAAGTCACCCCGCAGAATCCCACAGATTTTCCTCCTGAATCACCACTGAAAAACAGAAAAAAAACTGCAGATTCCGTTTGGGTTTACTGATCAGATCTTCAGGAGTCAGCAGGTGGCGTGTCCACAGCGAACAGTGGCTGAGAGAATGCGATAATGGTGTCATTTTTCAGTACAGTGTAATATATATATGTATAGTTATACATTGAGTACTGTTACGGCCCTATGTGGCCTCATATTGTGTTTTTAACCCTCTGAGTGTTTTCAGTGCCCTACTTGGTAATGGAGGGTGGAGTAGAGATTGGAGGAGTGGCGTGGTGTCTGGAGACACACCTGGGCCTCATTCCTCATCATCATCATAACCTTTATTTCAGCTCGGAGTACAGTTGAGGGGCAGGCCCTCATTTTCAATGTAGCCGAGAAACAGAACACAGTAATCAACAACAGGAATAGACATTCACATACAGCAACATAAGATGCATGAATCAGAATACAGAAATCACAAAAAAAAAACTAAAATACTCAAAGAACTAGAACAGATCTACCTAAATTAAATTAAATAAAGCAGTTACAATCCTGAACAAAATTGTTGGAAGTCATTTCCCTGAAATGACCTAAAGATGGAAGTGATTTGATTTTCAAGGGCCTCTGGAGCTCATTCCAGGCAGATGGAGCACTGACAGAAAATGCTGTCTTGCCTAACTCTGTCTGTATGGTACACAGTGTCGAGGCGCTTTAAAATTGATGGAGTAGCAGTTCTATAGATAATGTCTCCATACTAATTGTTTTCCTACTGGATGCAGGAAAGCAAGATTTATTTCTATAGAGACAAGGTTTTCAATGTGAAATTTAAAACACAATTTCTCATCTAGCCAGATGCCAAGGTAATTGTATTCCGTGGCCCTTTCTATTGTAGCACCACTTGAAGAGGTTATGACTATATTACTAAGGTTGGTGGTTTTAGCCCTAGTGAACAGCATGAATTTAGTTTTGCTTGCATTTAAAACCAGTCTAAGCTCAACCAGGGCAACCTGAAGAGCATTAAAAGCAAGCTGCAGCTTCCTCAATCAGCCCAGACAGCATAAAAGCCTGGGAGAAGCTCCTCATCAGCCTTTTTACCATCCGTCACCTCCATGTGCTGAACCCTTTCTGTTAGTTAGCTGGTGTTTGCTACTGTAGGTCTATAGGCTGTGTGCCATACCTTTTTCCTGCTTAGTGCGTAAGTAGGTAACTTTATTTACTTAGTGTTTAAAGTATAGACTATTCTTAGATAGGAAACGTAATCATATTCCAAACCTTTTTCCTGAGTATAATAGAGAAGGGAAGCTTGTAGGGATGTGCCGCCATTTATTTTGTTCCCCCTTTTGACCCTGTTTTGTTTAGTTAGGGAGCCTATACTGTAACTTTGTTTTGGTGGAGTTTAGGTTGTTTTCTTTTCAGGTAGGGTTGGGGTATTTTGGCTTTGGCCACCCTGAAGTTTGTTGCTTTCCCTGATCTGCTTAATTATCCATTGTAAACTTAAGGTTGATCCTAATATTAATGTACACTTTTTCGTTACCTGTGTATGTGTTACTCCTTAGCCTCTAGACACCTTATAAGGTCGTAACAATTACACAGTAGCTAGGCACACATCTGTTTCTGGATCGCTGGAAGAGGAATCGGGTATAGGAAGGGTACAGGATATTCACACCAACTGGGTTTAAATGGTTGAGAATGCGATAATCATGATTTATGTGTCATGCCATGAGTATTACAGTATAATAGTACATGATGTATTCTAAATTATATAACGAACAAATAAAGGGTTGGAATTAAAGAGCTAAGATACAGTATTATGAACAGTATAAACTGGTAGAAATGTGTTAATATGTATTGTTGGCCTATACTGTTTGGACTAGTATGGATGGTGCCATAGTGAAATATAAATGCCAAGACATACAGTAGGCTAGGACGCCTGAAGGTACAATATTAATAATGTACACATTCTAGACAGCAATATCTATAGTGTTAATGTCTTTGTTTGTACAACATATACCCAGTGGTGGAAAAAGTACTCAAATGTTTTACTTAGTAAAAGTAAAAGTATCAATACTGCAATGTAGAAATACTCTGTTACAAGTAAAGGTCCGCAATTCAAAAGTATAAAAGTATTGGCATCAAAATGTACTTAAAATACCAAAAGTAAAAGTACTGGAATGTCCCATTTCAAGTTTTCAAATGTATAAACATCTTTTGAAAATAGCAGATCTACAAGCTCACAATGCGTCACATCGGAAGCATTGTAAGCTTGTAGATCGGCTATTTTCAAATGGCCAAAATGTATATAGGGCTGAAGTGGTTAATGTATGTTCAGTAATAATAATCAAAATCTACAAAGTACTAGTAACTAAAGTTTTCAAATAATTGTAGTGGAGTAAAAGTACACTATTTACCTCTGAGATGTAGTGGAGTAGAAGTAAAAGTATTGGAAATTGGAAATACTCAAGTAAAGTACAAATACCTCAAAAGTGCACTTAATTACAGTACTTGAGTACTTGTACTTAGTTACTTTCCATCAATTCAAGTCTCGATGGGGTGACTAATCCATAGAAAAGGTCATTTTGGGGGTGAAATATCCCAAACACACAAAGTGAATGTTACAGATTAACAGCTGTAGGTATATGTACACACTGTATACCTCCGACTGTACAATACATAACATTTACAGTACACCAGTTTAGTGTTCATACTGTTCTGTATATGTCACATTCATACCTACGCTTACAGTTCATTCTATTTATATATTATACCAGGGGTCTTCAAGGTGTTTCAGACGAAGGACCCCATAGCTGAGAGATGATCAGAGATCCCCACTACATATTGTATACAATTGTGTGGCAGATTCAAACTTTTCATAGATTTCATATAGCTTCATAGGTTTGACAGCACTATATTGGATCCATGTTCATTTGTATTTTCAGACATTTAATCACTTAAACCATAAACTTGACCTTTCACTTGGTCTGCCCCCCCCCCCCATCTACACCAAACCTCATTGCCTATAAATAGCAGATCTACAAGCTTGTAGATCGGCTATTTTCCCTAAAGTTCCCTCCAGAATACACAAAGATTAGGCGGCCCCCTGTAACTCTGAGGATCCCTAGGGGTCCCTGACCCCCTGTTGAAGAGCCCTGTATTATACATACACTAATTGTTCTCAACGTGGGGTTCAGGGACCCCCCAGGGGTCCTTAATATATACGTAGCATCAACATCTGTTTTAAGCACCTCCCTGTACATTGGCTATTTGAAATATAACCAAACTCCATGCTCCTCGTCTGAGTCGTCTCAATGTGATGTGTTGTGAGCTTGTAGATCGGCTATTTTCAGAAGAATTTGAATGTTTTTGAAACATTTTACAACACAAACATAGTATGGGGGTCCCTGGGACAAAATATTTTCAGATGGGGCTAATACATATTAATTTGGGGGTCCTTGACATGGAAAAGTATGAGAACCATTGCATTGATTATAGTGATAACACATGATTCTCTTGTTCTCAGCCACTTTCTCAGTAAGAAGAATCTCCTGCAGTTTCTTCCTCCTTGGACATGACACACTGTAACTCAGCTGTAGATGCGAAACTGCATTTTTTTGTCTCAGTAGTGCTTGTACTCTGTGCAGTGACAATAAAGTTGAAACTAAATCTAATCTAAACATCACTCATAAAAACAACTGCTTAATTTAAGCCAAGTAGGACATTTATCAATAGTAGGCTACAGATTACAGAATATGCAAGGCAAATAATGGCATTCAATAAAACATTTTATTCACAATTTAAGTGCAAGCTCTTGAAGTCATCTCTTTTAAGAGCTTGAATCCTCTTCACGAGGCTACTACTGCACAAAGATTAGTACATTTTTCGTTTTGGTGAAGCACATTAAAATAGTAGATATGTAGAGATATACAGTATGTATGTATAGAGAGTTCACAATATAGTAGTATAATATAGCATATAGTAAAGTATAATATTAGTTTAGATTAATATAGCTGTTTTTCCCCCTTTTGTAAAGGCTAGTGTGACTAATCATGCCATGACAGATCCTACACTATCTGCAATGTTGAATCCTCTGCCAACCAGTACAGTACACAGTCTCCAGGAAAATCTGATGGACGCTGGTGGTGACGCTGATCAAACTGCTGGGCTTTTGAGCAGTAGGCACGGCTCTGTTGGTGGCCAGCGTCATGCTGCCTTGCCTGGAGTGACTCTTCTTGTAGCGAGGGTCCTGCTGCTACACGCTGTGTTGGGAGCTGCCTGGAGTGCAGATGGTCTTAATTAGACTCCTTGGAGGTGTTTCAGGTTATTACTTGCAGATGGGTCAAAAACACCTGAAAATAAAATAAACAGGGAATATTACTGTGATAGTACAGACCGGTAGGATATCATTTAACTTTTAGATCATTTTCTTCTGCTTAAATAAGAGAACACTCCATGCTTCAATCAAATAATACATAAAGCATTGTCATTATCTAGTTAAAATGCTGTGGTTTCACTGACCCTGGTTCTAATGAATTAGAACAATATGCTCAATTTAAAATACACAACTCACGTTACCACGCTTTGACTCAGTCGCTGAAGTGGGCCACAAGCACCTAGAGTAAGGTTCTACTGTGTCTTTCCTCTGGACTCTTGCAGCGCAGCACCTACACGGGACCAGACCTCACACAGTCCAGACTTGCAGTCACAGTGTGCGTCAAGCACCGCCCCAGTGTGCTGTGCTCTGGGGCCATGATCCAGGGAGAGGTTGGCTTCTCCCTCGGTTGCTGAGTGCAGCACCTGAGAATAGAGTAAACAGTGATATTACTGTGATAGAACAGACCGCTAGGGTATTATTGTCTTCAGCTTACATAGGACAACACTGCATGCGTGCAACAAAAAAATCAAATAATATCTAAAGCAGAGGTCTTCAACAGGGGGTCCGGGACCCCTAGGGGGTCCTCAGAGTTACTACAGGGGGTCCGCCAAATCTTTGTGTGATTTTTACATAAACCACTTCAACCAAGTATCCCTATTCTGAGAGGAACTTTAGCCAAAGGCGTTGTGCGTTTGTAGATCTGCTATTTTCGGCAAAGTGGTTTAGTATAGCGGGGAAAAAGAGCAGGCTAAGTACAGAGTGAAAGGTCAGGTATAAGTGTTGTTTAAGTGCATGATTAAATGTTTGGAAATACACATTAACATGAATCCAACATGATAGTGCTGTGGAACAAGTCTATGAAGCTGCCTATGAAATCTATGAAAAAAGAAATATTCTATACAATATAATGGGGGTCCCTGCTTTATCTCGCTCTCAGCCAAGGGGTCCTTGGCCTGAAAACGTTGAAGACCCCTGATCGTAATTGTAATTATATCTAGTTAGAATGCTGTGGTGTTACCGACCCTGGTTGTGGTACATTTTGACCCAGTCTTGTAAGACCCTGCTTGTAAGACCAGCCACTGACTGTATGAAAAGTGCTGGGTAACCAGGCTAGTACTTTTTACTTGTGTTTTTCCCCCTATGAAACTCTCAAAGAACAAAGCTTGACTATCTGCATGCCAGCCACAATGGACAGACTCGACTTTCATGAATTATTTTGGGTCATTAATAAGGCCCATATTTGGGCTTTGTTTACGTCTGACTTCTTTTGGGCACACAGTAGCTTAGTCCAGCGTTAGAGTTCTCTCTAAGTTAGAGAGAACTCACTAACGCCAGGGCTAAAAAAGCTTAGCCTTGGATCAAGACTATATATTAGTTGTATTTGATCAAGTCTGACTCAGATAAAATAAATCTACGATAGTCTTGATCCAAGGCTAACAGTAGCCACGCTAACACACAGACTTGCACAGCACTTCTACAGTTCACCAACATTACCTGTCAAACGATAAAACAAAATAATAAAAACAAACTTACTTACCCTTGCACAAATAAGATTGAGCCTCAAGGCTGTTGTAGGCCATCAACTGGTCCATAGTGTAGTAGGCACTGCGTGTAAACACTAAATAATAATCATACAATATCCGGATAATGTATGGCCCGGCGGATAAAGATCCTTATTGACACTAAACTCACTCGTAACAAGCTTATACGGATCGATACCGATAAATGTAATCTTCTCCTCGTATTGTTTCCTCTTAATCTGCGTAAAATGTTCTAGCAGTGACTAGCTAAAGTAGCTGCTATGTGTTTGTTTACAGTGTTACACTTAGCCGGAGCTAACACGGTGCTGCTGGACCGAACCGGACCTCACCAAGATGGCGCGTAGGGAGGGGGTGGAGTCTCGGCTCCGCCCCCTCCCTATCCGTAACTTTGTATAATAATGCATATGAATGATCGATAATTAAAAAACAGGTAATTTTCCGTTTTCCATTCATGTAGATGAAAGGCTAAAATTGAAAATCAAGCCAATTTTCGATTTTTGATTTTTGATTTCACATTGAATAATAGACTGAACGCAAGATACGGGCTTGTAAAGTAATACTTGATATCTTGGCAAAAATTGTGTTTAACAAAAAAATTAAATTAAAAAACGGGTCAATTTCCGTTTTCCATTCATGAGATGAAGCCAATTTCTTATTTTCGATTTTGGGACTTAAGAACGGATATAAACTGAACGGACAATTTCCGATTTTCGATTTTGGGATTTGAGAACGGATATCAATTGAACGCTACGTACACGGATTCTGGTCCTTCGTCTGTTATGAAATGTGAGTCAAATGATTTTTCGTAACAAGAAAAAACTAAAGCAAAAAAACAGCCTACAAACAGCGCAAGATTTTTATTTTCCTGTCTTAGAAAGTCTCACTCTCCACCTGCCGCTAAATAGTGTTGAGTCAAGTGGGCGGAATCTGTTACCCCGGCCACGAGAGGAAGGACCAGGAGAAACGTGAGTAGTTTGAATTCTACTGAAGGCTACGGTCATGTAGGATTAGGATACTGCGCTTTCCCCAGGATTGAGCCTTATAGACATTGTAGTTTTCATGAGGGAGAGAATTTGACTGCGTGTATAGTTGCATAGCTTGCATTTGATATAGCCATGGATGGATCACACGACGTCGTTTGTCACGACCGTTATGGATGAACTTCAACCTGGTGTTTGCAATTTCTCCCTTTTGGTCCGTACATCTATATAAACCTTCAGATTTCAAATATAAAGTGCTTACCTCATGGCCACGGATGTTACAATTATGTACGGGCCCTCAGAAGTACCCGTATCCTCCGTATTGTTCTATACAAAGCATTTCAATCAGAACGGTGACCATTTTCGCATAGTTATAATGTATCTGAGTGCAATACACCTACCAACCGATAGGGTCACGTGGTTGAAAGCATATGGAGAAAATATGGAGGAAATGGCCACAGATCGGATTAAAATGCTTTTTGTTGAACAATCCGGAACATACGGGTACGTTTTAGGGCCCGTACATAATTGTAACATCCGTGGCCATGGGGTAAGCACATTATATTTGAAATTTGAACGTGTATGTAGATGTACAGGTGAAAAAGGGAGAAGGTGCAAACACCAGGTTGAAGTTCATCCATGTCATGTTTCAGGGCTACATTTGATAATAAACGCCGAGGCCTATAGCAAATTTAAACATAATATATTATCATTATCATAATATGATATATATTGGGACAGTTGACTATAGCATTTTTGACGATTCAGCCGACCCTTAGTGTGTGCACGCAGTCATGCTTGAGTAGAATACTCCAGTTAAAGTTGCTGTTTTCCTGGAAGCGAATATTATAAACCCAGCCAAACTGTGAGTGATTTTTCTGCTGGATTATGTGAAGGCTTTCCAGGTCGCAGACTGTGCACAAATGTTTGGCAGTATACTAGGCCCCCCACATTGTGAAAGAGTAGGCTAGTCCAGATAACAAATGAACTTCTCACACCAACCAAGCTTCTAGACCCCTGGGATATATAGTAGCCCCTAGGCAGTGGTGTAAAGTAACTAAGTACATTTACTCAAGTACAGTTTTGAGGTATCTTTTACTTTACTGGAGTATTTCCAATTTTCAGTACTTTTACTTCTACTCCACTACATCTCGGAGGCAAATGTTGTACTTTTACTCCACTGTCTACAACTTTTTGAAATTTTTTGTTACTATTTATTTTGTAGATTTTGATTATTATTACAAAACATACATTAAGATGTTAAGATGAATTCTGGACTTTTACTTGTAACAGAGTATTTCTACATTGCAGTATTGATACTTTTACTAAAAAAATAGTTATTTTCCCTCCACTGATAGTGGCCTAGTAGGCTATACACATATTTGATATATGTACCAGGTACCCAGCGATTTGGTTCCTACATGGAACTGATAGCCATCCCTACTGAAGATAGCATTGACAATTGGTTCTGGGACATTTACATTTGCCAGTGAGTCTTCTGGTGCTATCATGTGTCCAGACTCCAGCTCAGAGAAACATATGTGATAGGAGCTGGCCACTTCGTTGCCCTGAATTATGACGCATACACTCACATCTCCGTCCCACCTTTTGCTCTTAACATCTAGGCTGGGTTTTTAGAACTCACCCACTCACTCACTCACTCACTCACTCACTCACTCACTCACCTCTCTTAATATTTATGTATCTGTATATAACCTTATCATAGTTTATAGCTTCTTTATATTGACCTTGCCTAGATAAATTCCTCATACAGTACTGTATGTGAAAACGTATAATATAAAACAAATAAAGTAATTCTGATTCACATTAATGATGCATATGACTAATATATTTAAGAGAAATTGGACCATTAGCCCTAGAAGATGATAAAATATGTATATTATATTCTAAGTGTTACAAGTACCTCATCTTTCCTCTTGAACATCTCTAAACTATATTTTCAGTGGTATCCACCTACAGTAAATAGTGTACAGTGATGCCAATACACAATAGTATGCTGTGTTGGTAAAGTGAGTGAGATGAGATATTGCTATATGCACAGTGCTACTATTCCCATAGGCTCTAATTATCGCCAGTTTAAAACTGTCTAGGTAAGACTGCAATGGACTGAAATAGTTTCTGTTAAGACATGTATGTAAAAATTGAAACTGCTGTATCTTTTCTAATTTTGCATTTGACTGCCCTACATTTGGTTTTCCACTTGTTTTGATTGCTTATGATAATGATTGTACACTAACTAAAGCTGCAACTAGTAGTTAAATCTGTGAAATGGTTACTATTGAGAGGTTTACCAGTAAGTGGACTGGGTCTGGATGGGTATTCTTTTATTTTAGAACATGTTCAATGCTTGTAAATCTCATTCATTATCTTTTCCTTCACATATGTATCCCCGTGGAACGAAAACAAACCTTATATGACCTTGACTCTGTGTGAGGATAATGACCCAGGGTTATATTGGGAATCATGATGGAAGATGTATTCACATGTTTTACTTTTGTAAAAGTATCAGTACTACAATGTAGATATACTCTGTTACAAGTAGAAGTCCCGCATTCAAAATGCACTTGAGTAAAAGTACAAAAGTATCTATCGGCATCAAAATATACTTAAAGTACCAAAAGTAAAAGTACGGATCGTGCAGACTGTCCCATTTCACAAGTTCAATAAAACATACACTGCTCAAAATAATGAATGGAACGCTTTGATCCCGTAATTCTTTTGAGAAGTTTTTGTTAGCAGTATGTACACAGTTCATGAAAACTCAAAATAATTAAGGGATGAAAGTGTTCCCTACATTTCTTTGAGCAGTATATTTTGAAAATAGTCGATCTACAAGCTCACAATGTGAGCTTGTAGATCGGCTATTTTCAAATTATATATATATATATATATATATATATATATATATATATATATATATATATATATATATATATTATTTGAAAATATATTAAATATTAGTGTGTTTTGTGATGATAATCAAAATCTACAAAGGAACTAAAGTTTTCAAATACTTCCTCTGAGATGTAGTGGGGTAGAAGTAAAAGTATTGAACATTGTAAATACTGAAGAAAGTTAAAATACCTCAAAATTGTACTTAAGTACACTACTTGAGCACGTGTACTTAGTTACTTTACACCACTGGGAGGGACTATGGGAGGGCCCAGAGAATTGCTCAATGAAGCTGACCGCATGCAGCTGATAGAATACTGTCACAAAGGTGAAAGGGTGAAAGAACATGTCATGTGACACAAGGCACTGGGAGTTAAATAGAGCCAACATTAAGAGGTTTAGAGATTAACACGGATACGCTGTCACTGTGATCTTTCCATAGCGCGATCAATACAAAATTGGGAACTGTGTTTCAGAGAAGACCATATCTTAACATCGGGAGAACAACCTCTGGTATGGTTTCAGGATTATGTCCTTGTAAAATGTCTTATGTTAAAGTTAATTCTTCACGATCAAGAAGATCTTCATATTTCTATCATCATGACACAAATCATCTAGGCTTAAGACTCTTATCTAAGAAATGTTTATATCTCAGAAATGTGTATCTGTTTTTTTAAGATACGGTATGCCGCTTCCAGTAGTTTCTGTGTGTTGAAACTTGATTAAGGTTTTAAAACCTGTGTTGTGCCCAGTTTATGTAGATTCTTTGTATCTATTCATTATGTGAATGTTCTCAAAAGTCTCTAACATGTTTTAGCTTATTAGTAAAGTTACAGCTCTCTCTTGTGGCAGGTTGACATACTGCATCATAACAAAACCATTGCTAAACCGATGTGATCTTTCCAAATCCCACATCTAGTGCCCTTTGGCAGCAGATGGATTATGCAATGAAGTCCCTCAGCCTCCTAACTCCAACAACCCTCTCAAAGTAAGACACAGGTTTCTAAGTTCGTGGGAGGTGGGTCATGCACACAGGGACAGGACAGATTACATTTAAAAAATATATATATTTATGTATACATTAGTCTGTTTTAATTTATATCATTTTTTGTTTTGCCAGGTGTGTGACATCCAGTGTTTCTGCCAGTGCTCAGATGCTGTCGGGTCGGCCTCCTCGCTCAAAGCCCTTCAGGGTCTCAATTGCTGACCGTAGTGTGAAGAAGGGCATCATGGCTGACGGGCTGCAAGACCTGATAAACAAGGTATGAGATGGAGTGGAGCAGTGCCCCCCCCCCAAATAATCATATTTTAACTGGGGACCCCCTACCCTGACAGGAACTTGGAATGTAGGAGTTGAGGCATTACATTTAAGTTTGACGATCTACAACGCTATTTTTTGCCTCTTATATAATTTGACAATTTGTCCAATGTTTTACCAGTTTTTATACTATAGTTTGTTGATTATTTTTGATGCAGTAATGGTCTTTTTTCTTTCTTTTTTTTGTCACTTCACTGTCATCTGGGTGGGGGTGAATTATACTTATACAGTTCTACAAGTTCATAGAGTGTTGCAAGCTTATAAATCAGCTGTTTTTATTGTGCGACACTTGCACACAACCAAGTGTACAGGCAGACAGTACAGTGTTAATCTAACTCATTGCGGGTCCATTTTTACACTTGAGTTAAATTAACGCTCAGGATTTTTCTGTGTCGCAGCTTTTTTACTTGTTGATTTCATCATAAATTCCTGACATGTAGCATAGTGACTCAGACAAGACAGACAAGAGCATGGTTAGATAAAAAGGCGAGTGAGTCAGAGGATGGGGAAAGAGCGATGAGACAACATGGTGTGCGTCTAGAATATATTGCAATGACCACAATAGTTCTTCCTGCACTTAATTTGCTTGAGCTTCAACTCAGGTTTTTTTAAGCGTTTTCAGGCGAACGTTTTGGCATTTTCAGCCTGGGGAAAAAGCCTCAGTAGACACGGCCCCTAATCCTCTGCATCTGCCTGCTCTGATTTGTATCCATTTAAAGGGTCTACACCATGAATTTTAACTTTTTCTTCATTTTTGTGTGTTTTTGGTCTCCCCCACCTCTCTTCTGTTCCAAAAAATACCCGACTTCGAGCATGCAGGCTTTCATAGGCTATCTGTGGTTTTTATGTAAATTGTTCTGAAAACAGTCCGTCAGATTTGTTCCCCCTGCCTACGTCACGTCAGGGAACAATTCCTCCCGTTTTTCAGTTCCAACCAAAAAAAATAAATCTTATTTTTTTTCATATATATTTTTTTTACTTTTTCCACACAGAACCAGGAGATAACATGCATACAAACTGGCTCAATAGCGCCCCGTGCCAAACAGGACAATGTGGTATTGCAGGTGAAAGTGCTTTATAAGCCAGAGAGAAGTTAGTTGGAATGAGTATATCTGAGGCTTGATTTAGGCTCAAACCTTTTGAAAAACGTTTGAGGGACATACACAATATGATATTAATTATTATTATTATTTTTTAAATTCATGGTGTAGACCCTTTCATTCCAAACTACCCAGGTAAAAAAGTAGTATACTTTAGTATATGAAAAATATAATATAAGTGCACTAATATTATTAAAAGTATACTTTGGATTTTTGTACTTAATTAAAAGCATATTAAAAATAAACTTATACAAAGTATACTTAAAAAAAGATGTAATTAAGTTCAACTTCAATGTACTAAAAATAAATATACTAATTATGGAATACTTGAAATGTATTTTTAATGTACTTATCCAAAGTGTACTTTATGCAAAGTATATTTTTAATTAAATGTAAGCACACTTTTTAAAAGTACACTAAATTGAAACTGCTTAATAGTGTACTTTTAGTGTACTTAAGAAAAGTGTATTTATAGTAACGTCATTTGTAATACACTGTTAGTCTAATATATGTAAGTGTACTATAATTGCACTCCATTGCAAATGTATTTTAATATACTAAAAGGAAGTGTACTTTAATGTAAGTATATTAAAAGTTGTATGCCAGTGTACTTTGAGATAGTATACTAAATTACTAATACCTATAAGTGAGCTTTTAGTGTACTTAAGAATAGTACATTTATTTTCAGTCATTTGTAATACACTGTTAGTATACTTTATTTAAGTGTACTTTAATTGCACTCCATTAGAAATGTATTTAATATACTTAAAATAAGTGTACTTTAATGTAAGAACATTGAAAGTTGTATGCCAGTGTACTTTGAAAAAGCATAATAAACTACTAATGCTTATAAGTGTACTTTTAGTATACTTAACATAAGTACATTTATTTTTCAGTCATTTGTAATACACTGTTAGTATACTTTATTTAAGTGTACTTCAATTGCACTCCATTAGAAATGTATTTAATTATACTTAAAATAACTGTACTTTAATGTAAGAACATTGAAAGTTGTATGCCAGTGTACTTTGAAAAAGTATAATAAACTACTAATGCTTATAAGTGTACTTTTAGTATACTTAACATAAGTACATTTATTTTTCAGACATTTGTAATACACTGTTAGCATACTTTATTTTAGTGTACTTTAATTGCACTCAATTAGAAATGTATTTAAATATACTTAAAATAACTGTACTTTAATGTAAGAACATTGAAAGTTGTATGCCAGCGTACTTTGAAAAAGTATAATAAACTACTAATGCTTATAAGTGTACTTTTAGTATACTTAACATAAGTAAATTTATTTTTCAGACATTTGTAATACACTGTTAGCATACTTTATTTTAGTGTACTTTAATTGCACTCAATTAGAAATGTATTTAAATCCACTTAAAATAACTGTACTTTAATGTAAGAACATTAAAATGATATGCCAGTGTACTTTGAAAAAGTATACTAACTTACTATATATATATAGTAGGAATTAAGTGTAGTTTAAGAATGTTATAATACACTATTTCTATGCTTCATTAAAGTGTACTTTAATTTAACTTCATTATAAGTGTATTTAATTATAATAATACAAAATGCACTATAATAACTTTAAGTTGTATTTTAGTGCACTTTTAAAAATTATACCAAATTGCAAATACCTATAGTGTTAATTTAGTGCACTTATGAAAAGTACACTTATTTTCATGCCTTGTGTAACATACTATAAGTATGCTTTATGAAAGTGCCCTTTAATTTTACTCAGTTAGAAATGTACTTAAGTATGCTTATTTTAATGTAAGGTCATTTTAGTGCTTTAAAAAGTATGAGTATTTTTCAAATCCTTTTTAATATACTATTAATATGCTTTATTAAAGTGTAGAATAATTTAAATACGTTAGAAGTCCTGCAATCCTGAGACTGCATGCTGCACTGGCCTCCCCGTGATTGGTCAGAGTCACAGTGTTCCCTTTCAGCAGAGCCATTGGCTCTGCCTTTCAAATTTGCAGTCATGTGATTATGACATAATCAACTGTTCCGTTTTTGTCACCATCTTGTCACTTGTCACAAAATAGTACATCCATACTAAAAATATACTTTAATACATTTTAAATAAACTAAATGGGACACTTAAAAAGTACATTTGAAAAGTATTATTAATATGATAAAAGTGTTTTAATAATACACTTTTACACTACTGATAATGTACTGTAATCCCATTTAAAGTAGATTTACAGCACACTAATGATATAATATAATTGCACTAAAAGTGCATTTAGACCGCTCGTGGGTATACTTTTCACTACTGTACTAAGTGTACTTAAAGTTTGTAAAAAGTTGTACGAATTTAGCACACTTATTGCACTTTTAGTATACTCAAGCATACATTAAGTAGTCATTTAATTGTACTTGAGTACACTTAAGTTCAATTTAAGTCGGCCAAAATAGTACATCCATACTAAAAATATACTTTAATACATTTTAAATAAACTAAATGGGACACTTAAAAAGTACATTTGAAAAGTATTATTAATATGATAAAAGTGTTTTAATAATACACTTTTACACTACTGATAATGTACTGTAATCCCATTTAAAGTAGATTTACAGCACACTAATGATATAATATAATTGCACTAAAAGTGCATTTAGACCGCTCGTGGGTATACTTTTCACTACTGTACTAAGTGTACTTAAAGTTTGTAAAAAGTTGTACGAATTTAGCACACTTATTGCACTTTTAGTATACTCAAGCATACATTAAGTAGTCATTTAATTGTACTTGAGTACACTTAAGTTCAATTTAAGTCGGCCAAAATAGTACATCCATACTAAAAATATACTTTAATACATTTTAAATAAACTAAATCGGACAGTTAAAAAGTACATTTGAAAAGTATTATTAATATGATAAAAGTGTTTTAATAATACACTTTTATACAACTGATAATGTACTGTAATCCCATTTAAAGTAGATTTACAACACACTAATAATATAATATAATTGCACTAAAAGTGCATTTTGACTGCTCGTGGGTATACTTTTCACTACTGTACTAAGTATACTTAAAGTTTGTAAAAAGTTGTACGAATTTAGCACACTTATTGCACTTTTAGTATACTCAAGCATACATTAAGTAGCAATTTAATTGTACTTGAGTACACTTAAGTTCAATTTAAGTCGGCCAAAATAGTACATCCGTACTAAAAGTATACTTTAACACATTCATCAAAAATATATTTTTAGTATGCTATTTTTTTACCTGGGTAAGCAGAGAGGAACTGAGCAAAATAGGTACTTCAGGCATAGCAAGGTTTCCTCTAGTTCCTCTTACTTAACTGTTCACTGTAACCTGCTCAGGTAATGGACTCCCTGCATGTGTCCTGTGTCAGTGCTCTGGTGCTGGATGAGGATGGGACAGGGATCGATACGGAGGAGTTCTTCCAGACCCTGCCTGAGAATGCTGTCCTCATGGTCCTGGAGAAGGCACAAAAATGGACCCCATCTCAGGTAGATGTACTGTAAATCATTTCCAGAGATGCTGAACGACCTGTCTCTCTGACAAATATTTTCAAGAAAAGACAAATTAAACCAACCATCGCTGCGTCCATGGGACACATTCTACTTTATCCTGCTTGTTCTACTTTATCAGCACTTATAATGCGGCACATTCCTGCACAACACAGCAGTGTTATTATTATACTCGGAGCCAATGTGAATGCGCTTGCGGGACTCGTCTCCTCTCCAAAGTGTCTGCCTCTCTACATGCAGCAAGCACCCCTCCAGCTTCCTTCTGTGTACATAGCGCTGGCTATGTACATTTATACTTTGGTGTATGGGAGTGTTGCGCACCGAAACTCTAATGCGCTACACGTTGTTGTAAAACGTTATTTTTGGCGACGCAGGCATAAATCAGACTGAATCATTTGAAGGGAATCCCACTTTGTAAAAAACACCAGAGCAATAAATAATGTCGCAAACATCTATTTTTCAACAAATCTCTGTTATTCTTCCCCCTTTCTCATTGCGTTGTTGTTCTTTAGTTCCTGTTCATCTCTTTCTGTGAAGTGTATTAACTTTGTAGACTACCACATTTTCTGTCCTCTCTCTCTTTCATATTATAAAATGAAACACTGTGTTTTTGACATCCGGGTAAACATATTAAGCTATTTGTTTGGGTTTAGATAACTTATAATGAGCATTTACCATAGTTTTGTACTTTATTAACTTATTTTACCATCATTTGATGGTCTACTCTAAGGGGCCTGCATACATCGCACTTGGAATGAGCTGTTGAACATTTTTCCTCCTCTGATTCCAACCTCCCACACAGATCAGTCCCCCCAGAGTTCAACTCATTGAGCGCAGGTCGAAGCACAGAAAAGACTTAGCCAAAGTGACATTTGATCTGTATAAGAACAACCCCAAGGACTTCATCGGCTGCCTGAGTATGAAGGCCACCCTGTATGGTGTATACTCTATGACCTACGACCTAAACTGCTGTGGTGCCAAAAGTATGGTCAAGTGAGTGTGTGTGTGTGTGTGTGTGTGTGTGAAGCTCAAAATTGACTTGGACAACAGGCTGCATGTACATCTACATGTATATTCTCTGAGTAGATGTAGGAGATGCCTTGTTTCAGAGTGGCTGAAATCAGAATCAACACATGGGTTTCTGAACACCAATGATCAAATTGCACCGTATGAAATCTCATTGGACACAGATTTAGGGGTGCAAAATCACTGTTCTCCAAAATGCTGTTGACGTGAGAAGGGAATCTCTGGCCTAAACGACAACATTTTGTAGAACTTTATTTTTGAGCTTACTGGATTTGTATTAATGTGACTAACAACAATACTGCTTCTTACTGATTCAGTATTAGGTTCTGCAATTTTCCAGTAATCCCCTTAATCTTAATCCCTCTTGTGTTGAAAAATATTTTCAGCAATTTGAGAAATGTACCGTAGCCTACACTGTCAGCTAATATACAGTATATTTGACCAATACAATTCTTACTGGTGGTGCTTAATGGATCATTGATTAATCATTTACATTCCTACAGTTTTTTTCGGAATGCTTACCTCCCCCTGTATCTGCCTGACACATCTTGCCTTCTGACCCGTGTTTACAGGGAGTTTCTGCGGTGGACGCTGTTCTCCATGCAGGCCACGGGCCACCTCCTGCTTGGCTCCTCCTGCTACATTGAGCAGCTGTTGGATGAGGAGGAGCAGCAGGCTGCGGGCAAACTTGGACAGACACAGGAGAGCAGAGTCAAGCAGCTGCAGGGCATTCTACTGGGCAAGGCTTGCCAGTGACATCGAACTGTGGCCGTTTGTTTGTTTTTCATACCGAGGAAAACATGCAACATAAATCTTCAGTAGATGAATTGCGATATTGGATTTTTTTTTCCCCGACCCAGGGCAGCCTTCTTGAGCTCTCAAATGAACACGGAATGACCAGCGTTGCTTGGAAAGGCGGCCACTATATCCTGGACTGCCTCAATGAAACTGTGGCAGAATTATGTTGTGTGCACTGACTGTTTTCCTTTTGTGTATTGGCCTCTAGCACTGCAGCACCCAGGTGCTTAAAAGACTTAGAATTATGGAGTTGTGCACGCCCCTTTTTCTGGGCTGTTTTAATACTGTGACCCGCCGTCTGAGATATGGTTAGGGGTGTGGGGGGGGGCGGGGGGTGGAGGAGTGCGTTTGTTACTGGTACATGTATAATGCTGTTTATGTCACTGTCATTTGCTGCTTGCTCTGTTACATAGATTTCAGAATGCACTTTTGCTGTTGTGATGTTATTATTAGTTTTTTCCCCACAAATGTTAATGAAGAAATAAAATGATCACCTCTATTTCCTGTTTTGCAGAACATAATATAGAATGTCTTTTTAGTCTCATTGTAGGAGCACATTAATGCTGGCATCCCTATTTTGGAGGCATGTCATAGAACGCTTTCAAGATTCTTTTGAATATCTTCAAAAGGTAATTTTAAAATAACTTATCTACAAGCTCACCATGTGCCGCATCATTCTGTGAGCTTTTAGATCTATAGCCGAAGTATTCAAATAGGGTTTAAATGATTAAAGGGTATCCTATATGGCTTTGGCTTGAGCCCATTAGGGATGGCATGTGTATGGCTGCTTGGACAGTGTAATTGGTGCATGGTCCAGCTGTCTCTCCCACGCTTTCCCTAATTGTCGCCCCAGTCTCTGCTGCCCTGTCAGCTGCAGCCTGGTGATGCCTCAGAGAGGACGAGAGAAGGCCAATGAGAACTGGCGATAGCATTTAGCAGCTGTAGGGAGGTGAAAGTGAAAGGAGAGGGAAACAAGCCATTACACTGAGAGAAACGGTCTGTGGGTGATGGTTTTCTGGTTGCACTGCAGCAGATTTTTCCTTTCACCTTGTAAAGGAAGATGGCTGAGAATTGGAATTGAGTACAGAGGGAGGTATGCACATCCCAAAAACATTGTTAGGTGCTGGACAACAAAACATACATCGGAGGAAAGGAAGGGAAGTCCACACACTAGCTCCCAGTAGAAAATGTAGGAAGTTTGAGAGTGAGAATTGGAATTGCCATCATTGTGATAGTTTAGCCAATTTATTTTAAAATGCCTGATTTACTGAAATGTTTTCTTCAGAATTATTATCACTTTTGTTTGCTGGATCAGACTGCAGTCACATATGACTTTTTGCAGGACACTTTCTATTTAAAAATGTACCCAATTATGATCTATGACTTTCATGCACTGCTCTTTTCTTTTTTGCATTTCAATAATGACAAAGGGCAAAAGTCTGCCACATGCTAAAACATCAATATCAGTATGTGTGGTAAGTGAGCGTTTCAATATTGAACTTGAGCTGATGCCAAGATTTTGAAAGTGAATAACACATGGCATGCAACAGGCTCTCTCAATATTCTATAGACCTTTTTTTCTCTCTCTCTCTCTCTCTCTCTCTTCTTTTACACTTGACCTTTTCTTTTACACTTTTTACCACAAACAATCTAAATGGGTCAAAGTTTATTTCCTGTTGCAGCATGTGTTTGTGGATATCAGTAGCTGGAAGGAAATAAACTTGGATTGGCTATTTCCAGGCAATGCAATTGCTGGGGAACCATTGACAAGGTTTATTACCTAATGTGGCCATTCAAGTGTATTAAATTAAATCCATACAATTGTGTTATCAGTGCATGGCAGGTGGCTAGTGGGAACCGTTTAATTTGACTCCACTCAGAAAACTAACTAGAAAACTAAAATGTTCTTTTTGGTTGACCTTGAAGTTTGTGTGATTTTGCATACTGCTGATTAGCAGTGGTGTAAATTAACTAAGAACATTTACTCAAGTAGTCAGTACTGTACTTTTTGCAAGTACAATTTTGAGGTATGTTTTACTTTACTTTAAGTACTTTACTGGAGTATTTCCAATGTTCAGTACTTTTACTTATACTCCTCTACATCTGAGGCAAATATTGCACTTTTACTCCACTACAATTATTTTGAAAACTTAAGTTACTAGTATTGATACTTTTTTACTCAAGTCAAAAATGTGAGTAGGGCCTACTTTTTACACCACTGCTGTGATTAGTGACAAGACATCGGAACGACCTTCTATAGTCATTCTTACTTACTTACTAAATAAAGTACATCAATTCCTCTTGTCATTGGTGCGCGAAATAGTCCTCCAGAGAGATAGATAGATACCTTTTATTATCCCGCGGGGGGGATTCAGTCGCCCAGAGGAGGCACAGCAGTTAAGGTTACAGGTAAGACAGGCGAACGCCTCTAGTCTAGGCTACTGTGAGTGAATCTGACTAGAGACCCCAGCGCGTGCGTGCGGACATAAAGCAACAATGTTGCCACTGGTGTAGCTTGTGGTAGACCTCCGTGCGCGTGGTAGATTGGTCCAGATAGAGGAGAGAGGGTCCATTCCATTCCGGAGAGAGACGTTCTAGAGATGGATCTGTTCGTCTGATGACAACGGAGGTAAGACCCAGTATCTTTAAACATTTGTAGCGATCTGAAACAAGACGTACAGTTTCTTCCGAAGAATGTTGCAACAGTTGGCAAGTAAAAAATTATATCTATACGATATCTCTGCAATAACTTCAAACGCTTGCTGGTTCACATCATTTTAACAGGAACGACGAACAGCTATAGGTTTTATCCATTCCCACTTACAGGTATTGATTGATTGATTGATTGATTGATTGAATACTTTATTTAGCAGTTTGCAAAAAAAGTGCAGAAAGTACGGTTCATACAAAAGGATGCTAAAAAGGATTAAACCCAAGAAAGCACTATGGCTCTTGTGTATTAAATTCATCATAGCCTAACTTTATTTTATTTGCTATAATAACTACAGCCACACTTCTAATTTCTGTTACCTAACCTAAGCTACTTGTTACCTTCACTTTTACATAACACAATGTGCAATAACATGCATTGCAAAATTGCATGCACACTTAGGAATGTATATGCATTGTACCTTTACAATTACACTATCTGGGCTGGCAGGTATGGAGCATAAATTGCAGATTGTATGAATCTCTTTGCAATAAATAAATGGTGCTCAAAGCTTTGTGGTATTAAAATAAAGTAATGATTAGTTGACTTTATTGTAATTGAGTAAGTGATTTAAGTTATTAAATCACTGTTCCATGTCGGCAATATTGATCGACAGGATTGGAATATGTGTTTTTATTAAAACAATGTGGGAGTATGTTTGACACACAGGCTTTGAAGCTGTGTGTGTTTCTCCCACGCTCCAGTGGGATTTCTCACTGCAGCCCTAGCTCTGACTGCAAACATGTATGTACTGAGCATCAAAGTGTGCCTATAGGCCTATACTGTATGTGCATATGTGCATGCTTGTGTAGCTCAGCTCAGTGGGTAAGCTTGCACACACATACGTGTCAATATTTATACAGCATTGGTTCGCAAACATTTTCATGTCAAGGACCCCCAAATTGATATGTATTTGGTCACAGACCCCCATCTGAAAAGATGCACTGTGCATGAGAGAAAATCTGCATTGTTCAATTAGTTTCCAAATTATTCAAAACATTTTCACAATTCTTCAAGATTTCTTCAAAAATGTATAGCTAAAATAGGATTAAAGTGATAGCTGTATTAACAAATATCGCTTGGGACCCCCAGGAACTGCGTCAAGGAACCCTGGGGGTCCCTGGACCCCACTTTGAGAACCACTGATGTACAGTACCTGTGTTCAAAATCAATAGTGTGAAATATATGACACATGCATCTTTGTATGTTTTTGTTGTTGTTGCATTTTAAGCCTTATTTGACATCGATAGAGGAGAGAGAGAGAGTAGGGGAATGACAAATGGTTCAGCCGGCTGGACTCGCTGGTCAGGGCATTGCACCCCTATGTGGTGTGTGACCTAACCACTTGGCTATCAGGTCACCCAAACACATTTATAAGTGCACAGCTAAATCCAGAGTGTTATTTTAAGTGAGTGTATAAATGGACCCATACAAGCCCTTTCCTCCCTAATCCTTCTCATGCTGCAACCAGCAGGGCAGTTTGATTAATTGTCTTCTAATTGCCTCCTGCTGTAGTTAAGTAACCTCATCATTTTAGCTAAGGGGCTTTCTGTCCAACAATGGCCATACCTCATCTACATACTGTACAATAGATCAGGTGTGTCCGCTGCACACTCCCATATTGCAATGCATTGTTGTAGATCTGTTATTTTCACTGCTTTTGTGCGACGCTCTTGTTTGACGAAGTAGGGCATTCATTTACGAAAAAAGATATAAAGTTGAAATATGGAAATATGAGGTTTCTGCCAGACGGCGATATGCACTGCAGCATGTGCACCTGTGCACACAAATCTGAGTTAAATGATTTGACTGTTCTTTCATACATTTTCCCACTCTTCCATCATCGTGGGTTCTCAGTGACTGTCAAGTATATATTTTAGCTCAACAATAAATAATTTAACTAACAGGACAACACAAAAGCGGCAACTCACACTCATTGAAGGGCTTGATGCATCACTCGGTTGAATAGCTCATACGCTCTTTGAGAAATCTTAGCTGAATAATAGATTAGTTTCACAATTTTAGCTGATGCACTTCCATACAGGTAATTCAAAAGACTGTAATGGCTGTAAGAACACTTTCATTATGATGTTTTAATAACGCAGGATATGTCTCAAATGTATGCATTTAAATACATGCATCACACATAAAAACAAATACACTACATTAACATGTACAGTATTGCTGACCTAGAGTAGTAGACTAGTAATAGTAATAGACTAAACTTTTTAATGATTTCATTCTCAAAGTGTGTTTAAAAGTAGTGGAAATAGCCAATCTACAGCCGATCTGGATATCTGCTAGTTCCACTATTTATTTATTTTTCACTTAAATTTTATTAAGTTTTCAAGAACAAAACACATAAAACAAAAGACAAACAATAGACATCACATATGTTGCCAAACATCATCTTATATAATAATAAAATAAAATAGAACAGAAGGATGGCACAGGTGCTGTTCAATGTTAATAAACGATAGTACATGAAAACGGTATATTAGTTCCACTATTTTTGAAAATATTTGAAAATGTATGAGCATTTTTCAACATGGAAACGATTATGGCGATTATGCAAAATAATGCAGTTATCTCAAATATTTGCGATGGGCGATTATGTCATAATTGTGACAACATACCATACTGGTAAATTGGATGAGGCCATTTGTCTTTCATCAAGAAGAGTGCTCAGCCTCAGCAGGTGTCCTGATGTACAACACTGTTTTGTGTGCATGGGTGTTTCCACCACTGACGGTGGGGTGTCTTTGTATTATGTGAGAAGAGAGCACTCTGTGTCTTTATGGAAGCATCAACCATTATTGGTTTTTATTATTGTATTGTTCTTATCATAATTCCCTTGTAGTACTGGTTTGCCATAAGTATAGTAGTGATAAATAAAGAATGTGCCATGTTTCACGACTGCATTGTCTTGAAAAAGTGATGGAAGTGGTGATTATGGAAATAGGAGGCATGATCAGACAGCTGGAGGGGAGGCTGGACATTTAAAGGAATGTTGTCCTCCTCTCCCCCAGTCCCAGCTGAGTAGATCCGGACAAGCGGATTGAGTGGCACTGTCTTGCCCTAAGAGGACTGACCGTGGGTAGCTACCTGGGACGTAAGTTCCAGGTGGCTTGATCAACCCCGGCTGGGTCACCTGGGCGAGGGTGTATGTTGTGAGACCCAAAACACCTGTTGACCCCAGGCTACAACACTGATGATACGTCCCAGGTGCATCCATGTGATGTTTTTTCTGTTACCGCCGCCAAATTAATTATATTTTCGCCAGAAACAGACTGTATGAAATATGAGTGACTGACTATCGTAAACGATACAGAGCCACCTCCCTGACAACAGTTCCACAGTTTTTGGAACAGAAGAAATTGAGATACATAACAATAACACCCAATAATCATTATCTAGGAGGAAATAGGCCAGTGGCATGCATGCATGCCAACTTTAAAACCCTAATACGGTCATCATACTGGCAAGGGAAAACAAGGGTGATTGTGTATACTGTATACTATACACACAAGGGCTAACAGGACACATGGGGGCAGTTAACCACTTAAACCCTACACTGTACTTGTTTGAGTCCCTCAGGACTCTAGTGACTTTTTTGTTTTGGCTCTACATTAAATATCTTCGCTGAAAATAGCCGATCTACAAGCTCACAATGCTTCGCAACGCATTGCATAGATTGGCTATTTTCTGTGAACGTTTCCCCCGCTATACTGATAATGGGGTTTAAATGGTTAACACAGGACAGGCTGAGGGGAATGAGCAGGTGGAATAGAATGTGGGAGTGGCTAGAGGAGAGAGGCAGAGACATAAAAACGTTGAGAGACAGAGACAGACCGTGACAGACAAATACAGCATTGTGGTCCAAAAAAAAATGCAAGCTGCGAAAACTAACTTTTCACCCCAGAAAATCTAACGATCTCTTTACTTGTTTTTTATTTTATTTTTTCTCTTTTTTTAATTCCTGTAAATAATCACGCTATAATCATATTTATTGTCTCCCAGATTGCGTTGCAGTGTACATTATGACACTGTATGACATTAATATAGCAGAATAACTATAAAAGATTTCAACGATCTTCAGCTTACTCTGTGTATTCCAAACCTTAAGCACTTCACTCAACCTAAAGTTATAATTTTGTGCATTCATTTTGGCCTGCTGTCAGAAAGAAAATATTATATTATATCATATTTATTATACAGTATATATTATTATATTTTTGCTAGTCCATCACATCAACCACATAGATGGCTCACTTTCCCTCCATCTTACTGGCAAATGTTTCCAGGTTTTCTTGCTGCCTGTATTTGAGTTGCATTATAATTTTTTGTAGGTTAGACAGGGCCAGACCCACAGACCCATAGCCTCATTTATGTAAATAAATAATATGTCTGAAGCAAAAACGTCAATGAGAATCTGAATATTTTTTCCTTGTTTGTTTGCACACACAAGGAATTTGTCTCAGTGAGGTAAGTGTGTTACACCAAATAACAACAGCATTAAAGGGCCATGTAACCCCTGGAAGAAGCAGCATTCAGTCAAAGTTCCCCTTATATTGTGGAACTTTTAGACCAATCCACCAGCAGCAGCCCCCACCCTACTGTAGGTACTTGTAGGTAAAACATGCTTAAAGGGATAGTTCACCCATGTCATGTTGTCAGAATACTTAAAGGAGCCCGTCACCCATTTTCAACCATATCTTCCTATAATTGGTCCTCATAAGATAATGATGAACCATTTCTGTCTACTTCTCAAAAGTGAGGTGTGGACGGTTTAGAAAGGGCCTACCGATGATATTATCTTAAACAAGATTTCATTTTTTTTGTTTTTTATTGGTGCAAGAATGATAGCTTATTATTTCAGCATGCTAACTTTCCAGGCAGAGAAAGTCTTGTGTATGTTCCATCAGGACGATCCCAGAGCTCTTTATTCGTTGTCCATGTTCTGGCACTGAAGGGAAGGATACTTTGTTTCCACGCAGGCTTTCAAGAGGTTGATCTCGGAAGCTCTTGAGACGTCTGACTGCCATATTGGATGAAACTGTCCTTTCCTTGTCAGGAAGTCCTTTCTGCTGCTGACTACATACGACCCAAGGTATTTGAAATCTTCAATTTTCTTTATGTCAATACTGTTCATGGAGTGCATGGGTGGATGTCTGGATGAGCTGACTTCATTCAGAATCAGAATCATTCTGACTTCTTGGTATTTATCATTGGCTGCTGACACTTCAAGGGATAAATACATGCGTTCAGCTATGAGTGTTACAGTATCTGCATAGTCTGCATGGAGATTGGCCACTTCTGGCTTTTATGACCAAATATTCTGCCTACTGTGAGACCTTTGGAGGAGTTGGTTTGGCAGGCCCATGCTTGCCTGCAAGTGTGCACAAACTTGCTCCAGGTCAGTAACACTGGAGGCTTTACAATGTTATTGCTGTTACAAAACCTAGGCTTATAGGTGTGAACGTTACATGGAGAACAGCATCAAACAAAAAAATATACCATAATACGTTTGATGCATTTATCAGATATACATTTATTAGGCAACACATATACAACCTGAAACCATATAAAACCATTGCTTACCACATACTGCATTATGGATAATTATTGAACACAATGTAATGCACAGATGGAAAAACAAGTCCTTGCATGTGAGAGAGCCATCATCGTCTATAACCGCCGTATCCATCCTCTGAACAGTTTTCATGGAACCATCGGAAACAGACGGCACATGAAAGCCACTCACTCCTCTGTGGACTTAGGGTCCTTTCTGTCCCCATATTTGCTGGCAGAATGTACAAGCTTCCTGGTTCACTCCTTACGTTTTGTTCTTATCCCCTTGTTTTTCCCCCATTTCTCTTTGATGAAAGAAGAATTGTCAATTTAGCAACATTCCAGGGCCTGGCCACCAGCCTCAGCTGAGGGACGCACCATCCTCAACCATCTGTCTATACTTTATATGTTTCCCTTCATCCTGTTCTGTCCCACACTCAATCAGTGTCCTTGCACTATTTCATACATAAAACACCACCTATCATGAACACAACATTCAATCAACCCCAAATTGGAATCACATTGATGGGCCTCTATAGAGCACCTAGAAAAGCACTTTCACTTCTGCCCATTAATGACACTATTACTCCCTGCAGCTTCCTCAGGTCCTGACAGCTGCAACCATTGACTTACACAGCCCTGGGTAGGCAACCCAACCTGGTGGTGATGTGCGCTCCACGGGGCACCCCTTTCTAGTTGAGTATAATTTTTCTCTTCACCTTAAAAGTCTAAAATAATGCATTAGAAGTCTAACACCATGTGAACAACAATTGTTATTGCACAATCCATGCCCTTCCACACATTTTTGCCTGATTAAATTACTTTTAGTCCCACATTAGGTACAGTAAATCATGCTGTCCCACTTTCCAAACCATATTTCGCAAAGCAAGACAACAAAAATGATAATTGAAATAACATAACATAGAGTTTGCTGTATTTACATACTATTATAATATTTTTTGATGAACAGTGTCCCACATATAAATAGGGCTGTCACGATTACACATTTAAGTTGACGATTAATTGTCACTCAAATAATTGCGATTAACGATTTAATTGTGTGTTTGGCATTGAACATTGGAACATATGAAACCTTTTAGGCTTCGTAATCAAAAATTGCACAAGGCAGATATGACAAGTAACTGAAATATACAAAGAGCAATTCACCCTAGGTTAAATCTAAATGTTTTCAAGCTGTGTAGCTACCTAAGGACCCTGTAACATTAAGTTACTGTACATGTAATGCCTTACTAAGCTAGCTATATACTTACACTTACTATTTGTTCAACTAAATTGCATTATAGTTCACATTCCAATTTCTCACGGTATTATCTATAACTCCAGATTATGTCCCTGTTTGGCCACTGTTTTCAGCATGCCTCGCCTTCTTCCTGTCTGTGCTGCCTGCATGTGACCAGATTCCATAATTTTACATGGATGTGAATCAGCTGGTTGGAGCTGAAACTGAATTTCCCTTTCCATTTATAGGATGAATAAAGGTCCATAAAGCTCCATAAAGGTTTGTGCACTCATGTTATTTTCATCTTGGTTACAGACCTCCCATCTTGATTACAAACTGCATCAGCCTTATAACGAAATCAATTTCTCCATGAGTATCTGAGTTTTCATCGCATCCCTAACAGTTTCAGAATATCAGTAGACATTCAATCTCCTGCAAGGTCTTCTTAAAATTGTAAGTCAACCTCATCAGAAGGTCAGCCAACCTCATCAGAAGGTCAGAGAGGAGAGGAAATAGTCTTGTTAATGTGTCTGTGGCTCCTCAACACTCGTCTGTACATTGATTCATTTCAACACCTTGATATGATCCGAAGAATGCCACGGTCTGAAAAACACCACTGCTTTATGTAATGCTAGACATTGGTCACACACAGCCAGGAGCTCAAACACTCGACTCCCAAGTGAACCTGTACTTGCAGGGGACTTAATTAGGAAGTCGGCTTTAGAGGCAGTGCACCTGGGTTTCATCACACTCTGCCTCTGACTCACTGATGATTCCGAATCATCAGGAATGGGGAGCTGGCTGTTGCCGAGGTTTTATCTGAATTTAAAAAGGAATGGGGCTGAGCTCCTGCCATGCTTTGCTCCTGCAATGCTTTCATCTCTCTTAGACACTGAGCCAACCCTCAGCTGTTAACTAACCTACTGTATCTCTTTCGGGCTCACATTGAACTTTCAAAAGAAGGGGAAACACTTCTTTTGACTCACAAGTGAGCCATCTCTGGGCTTAATGCAAGAGGAGGTCAAGGAGTGTAACATTCTCCATGGGCAGACACTGGAGATCCTTGTGACCTTTCACCTCTACCTTATCAGTGTTACATATACTAGACCATACCCGGTGAAGGGCGCAGGCGAAAGTATTTGCAAAGTTGGGGTTAATGCACGTCCTGTCGCGCGGTTTCTCCCCCGCGCGCGCCCCGTCGTGGCGCCCCCCTATTTTTAAGTATTTTTACTGTTTTTCTCAACTTTTAGGTATTTTTAGTGTTTTTATCAATCTTTAAGTATTTGTACTCTGTTTTTCAACTTTGAAGTATTTTTACTCATTTTCAGTACTTTTAAGTATTTGTACTCATTTTCAGTACTGTGAAGTGTTTTTACTCAAGGTATTTGAGTATTCTCTCCGTCCCTCTCTCTCTCTCTCCATCTCCCTATTTTCACAACGCATCGCGAGGCGTTGTGAGCTTGTAGATGAGCTATTTTCAGTAGGGGAATATGAGCAGCCAAAATGAGAACAGACAGTTTATCAGGGATCGAAAGTGAGTGTGTACTGTGTAGTGCAGTGGTTCTCCAACGTTTTTATGTCAAGGACCCCCAAATTGACACTTGCTAGCCCGCGGACCCCCATTTGATAGATATGCCAGGGACCCCTCCCCTCCCCCGTCCTAAAATATTATGCAGCCGACCAAACCTTAAACATCCGTGCGGTTTAGAATCTACCATTAGTTTTGGGATACGATGTATACAAAAGGGTAAACAGCGGAGCCTTGGCGGACGTTCGCCTGATCCTGGAAGAGAACGACATAGAACCGTTCTTTATGGAGCTAATGTGCATCGTGTGTGGGGGAAAAAATCTGGAGTGTTTACTTTCCGCAGTAGAGAGTGGGCGGGGTCTATGGTGTAGCGTCGGCGTCGGTGTTGCCATGTCCGCCGATTGTAAGCGCTTTAGGGCCAATGTTGGTGTTATAGGGTTCGTTTGGTTTGGTCTCGTTTTCATAGACCTTGCTGCTTGTTTCTCTCGCGAAACCTGGCAACGACGCATGCGCAGTTTGATCAAGAGTCCAACCACCACCCAACCACCACCACCACCGTGAGGTTACTAGAATTATAGAAGGATTTGGATTGTTTCTTCACACCAGTGGCGTGCACAGACATTTTGAGGGGCAGGTGCTCAAGTAAATTATACTTTTTTTTGTTTACTTGGTCTGCTCTTTTTTCCCTCTACACCTATACCTCTTTGCCAAAAATAGCCGATCTACAAGCCCACAACGCCTCGCAGCGCGAGGCGTTGTGAGCTTGTAGATCTGCTATTTTTGGCTAAAGTTCTCCTCAGAAAAGGGATGCTAGGTTTCGAGTGGTTATGGTAAAAAGAAAAATCATATCACACAAATTGATTGAATTGAATTGAATTGATTTTTGGCGGACCCCCTGTAGTAACTCTGAGGACCCCCTGTTGAAGACCCCTGCTGTAAACTAAAATAAAAACAACTTTTTTCCCCTTTTTTTCAAAAGGGCACTTCTGGTCAAGAGGGCAAAGGGCAGGTGCTCTAGCACCACTTAAAGTCTATCTGTGCACGTCCCTGCTTCACACTTCTTCTTTATGTCATTTTTGTTCCTCAACCTCTAATCTAATCTTTATTTAACTGGCAAAGAGAACCAGCTAAATCATGGACTGTAGCAATGTTGTTTGATAAAGTGCTTTACCGAAGTGCCAATGCAAGATTCTCTCGTAATTGTTCTGCCGTCCGTCATATCGCCATTCTCAAGCCGAGCGGATTGTCTTGGTTATCTATACATAGGGCTGGCATAAATATCTCCAGGCCAGAACCTGTGCAGGAATAATGCTGTTCTCCATACATCAGGCAGTCCTTTGGGATTGCCTGTTTGCTTGGGGGTTGGAGGAAACCATGCCGGAGAGAGTAGGGGAGGGGGCTTTTTTCCATCCTTTACATTTTTCTCCCTGGGGCATCTTGTTTACCTGTAATGCTTCTTTGCCATGGTGCTCTACCTTTCCTATGCCATTCACTCATCCATTAAATCATTTTCCATCACATGCTTATCCATCGTGTGTGTGTGTGTGTGTGTGTGTGTGTGTGTGTGTGTGTGTGTGTGTGTGTGTGTGTGTGTGTGTGTGTGTGTGTGTGTGTGTGTGTGTGTGTGTGTGTGTGTGTGTGTGTGTGTGTGTGTGTGTGTGTGTGTGTGTGTGTGTGTGTGTTGCATGCACACTCAAAACCAAATGTTTCTTTACATTACATTACATTACATTACAGTCATTTAGCAGACGCTTTTATCCAAAGCGACTTACAATAAGTGCATTCAACATAGGTAGGGAACGAAACTACTAATCACCAGAAGTCCTAAGTGCATTTCCTGCAAAAACAAGCAACCAAGAGTATACCTAGCGCTAAGGTAAAAGTGCTATATATCAGCTACCTACTTTCTTAAACAGATGATGAGACACTTTCACATCGTCCTGTTATAGCGCCACCATGACACAGATTTATACCCAGCATAATTCTTTTAACTATTTTATCCAAACCTCATGCAAATCGGTACATTATCTCTGTAGTCGTGTGATCAACACATATCTGTCATATTTCTCATATTCCATTCCGATTGGCTATGATTGGCTTTGTGGCCCGTTTTGCACAAAATGCCACACATCATGAATGCAGCGCCCGATTGCTGGGAAACTTTGCACGCTCTAAGCCAAGGAAGAACCTCAATCCCAAATCTTTCTAATCTTTTCATGGTGGCGCTACAACAGCCCACTTCACGTTTTGGCCTACAGTATGACTTTTGAACCAAAAGCAGCTTTAAATTACCCGTCATTTCCTGGTATAAATGGTTATATTGCGCGTTTATTCCAAGCGTTTTACATTCACCCATTCACACACACATTCATACACAGATGGCGGAGGAAACCATGCAAGGAAGGAAGACACCAACCTGTCAGTGTCTTGCTCAAGGACACTTCGACAGTAACTCTAGGGGAGTCCTGGATCGAACTGGGAACCTTCTGTTTCCGAAGCGGCCGCTCTACCTTTTGAGCCACTGCTGACTCAAAAATAGCAGATCTACAAGCTCATATCATAGCGTGGCACAATTTGTAACTTTGCTTCTGGGGGTCCTTGGAACAAAACATTTTGAGATGGGGGTCTGCGGCCAAATACATATAATTTTTTTTCCTAACAGTTCTTAACAGTATGTTGCTATATCAGTTGTGCTCCAACTTTTCCATTTCAAGGACCCCCAAAATGATATGTATTTGGCCGTGACCCCCAGCTCAAAATATGTTGTTCTAGGGACCCCCAGAAGCACAGATCGGAGTAAAACAATTTCGCTTTAAAATAGGCTATTCAAAGATTTGCACAGATTTTCTACGATTTAAAAAACATTTTCAGATCTACAAGCGTGTCGCGCTATGACCTTGTATATCCGCTATTTTTGAATAGCCAAAGAATTCTTAAAATGACACAGAGAATGCACAGATGCGGTTTTAATGGATTAACTCCCCAATCTACCCAGATTCTGTCTCTGTCTCTCTCTGTCTGTCTCTCTCTCTTGCTCTCTCCCTCAATCCCTGCCTGTTATGGTCGATCAGTCAGTCTGCTCACGTCACGAAACAGTACCAGCTGGAAACCTCCAGCAGGAGTCAAGCAAAGTAACTGCAGGGCTGTCTGCATGCTATCACCAATTCTAACCCCAGGCTTTGTCTCCATCTCCAGTGTTGTCCTGTGTCCCTCTTCACCTCTCTTCGTCATGCATTTGAAGAGAAATCAGTTCTTGCCCCATTTCAACACTAAATGCCATACAGCAAAATCTGTTAATTTAAAATGGACCTAAAGTGACCCGTCCATTTGGGTCAAATTTTTAAACTTTAACGCTGAGACTTTTGCTCCATATCCATGCAATTAGTTTGTCTCCCCAAGTGTGAGTACTGAGAGTACTGGTTAGATTAGATGAGTGGTTGTATATTCGGCCGCAGCAGACCCCCATTTGAAAGGTTTTTGTGCCAGGGACTCCCTATATGAGAGGATTTGTCAAAATATGTCAAGATTTGTCACCATTATTCAAAAATAGCCGATAGATAGGCTATTTTTGAATAGCCCCAAAAAACAAATAGGGCTTAAGTGTTTAAACTGTTTCTCATTTTGTTGGAAACCCGCTCAAGGACCCCTGGGTTTCCCCGCCGGACCCCACAGTGAGAACAAGTGGATTAGATTAACAGTGAAAGCACATCATGTCTGTTATTATCGCCAGGCTGTGATTATTACTTGATTTGTTATCCCTTTGGTCGTCTTTGGCCTGTCACTTAGCATGGTGTCACCAAAGACTTTGGTGTCGCACACCTCAGTGCTACGGCATCTGTACCCTCATTAATCTAGACTCTTGCTCCATGGTTACTATGGCAACAGCCATGGGGAGAAAATGGAGTCCATCACTCAACTAAACGTATTTTTCCAGTTCAGTTGCATAAAGAGCTTGTGGTTTGGTGGCCGTTGCCGTTTGTATAATAATCCAGACATATCCAGCAGTAATTTATCATTTTCTTTTTACAAATGTATTATATTGATAGTAATTTATTATATTTTCTTTTAATCATTTACTATATTGACGATTGTATTAGTATTATTTTATTTATTATTATTATTATTATCTTCATTTTCAAGCTTCATGCACCTTGTTAGATTTAAAGGACAACAAAAAAAAAACAGTCTGACCCTGCGTTTTAACAGCGGGCAACTCTCGGGCGATGCCGGGCAACATCGCCCAAAATATAATGAAAGTCTATGAGAGCCGGCGATCGGGCGAAGTGGGCGGGGGGCGATGAAAGATGGATTTTCTTTATCTTTTTGGGCGATATCGCCCGGCATCGCCCAGAGTTGCCCGCTGTTAAAACGCACCGTAAGGGAAATGGGGCCACTAGGGTCCCTATGTCTGAGGATATCAGGGTATCAGTTACATCAGTGGTTCCAAAACCTTTTAGCTCGGGACCAAAAAGAGAAATTAGACGTTTGCCCGAGACCCAAACTAGTGAAAATAGCAGAAAATAGTACAACGCGACAAATGTGAGCTTGTAGATCGGCTAGTTTCACTATTTCTTAAACATTTGTTGTGTAATTTAGGGAATTTCTTTGATTATTTTTTATTTCATTCATGAAAATCCTTTTGAAAAATGTTTGCATTTGTTTTACATTTTTGTGGAAATCTTTTAAAATAATAATAATGAATGACACCATTTTGATAACAAAAAATAAAGGGATATTCCCTCGCGACCCATGAAAATGGATTCACGACCCACTGTTTGGGAATTAAATCACCACTCAAAATCTTTTAATTAATTAATCCATGCTTTGCTTGTATCTATTGCTTTATTTATTGCACTTTGTTTTAAATTCATTGTTTTATGTCTACAATTGTACTGACTATGTAGATTATTATTATTATTCAAATTGTATTACTAATAATAAATAAATAATATCGTAAATAAATAAATACATTTCAAAGATTTCAACATTTAAAAAATAATTGCAGATCTATAAGTTCACAAATTGTGATGCATTGTGAGCTTGTAGATTGGTGATTTTCTGTCAGTATAGGGCTTATGTTTTTAATGTGGTGGAAGAGAGTCACATTGCCCTCCAGGTTACAGCAGCTTCTTGCTCTTCGTCCATGTTTTTCTTGCAGTAATTCTATAAATCTGATATTGATCATTAGGAATAACCAAAATCGTAATCAATTTGGTTTTGAGTATACATTAACACCACTCAATAAAGTCACTATTTCCCTGACAATAAAACCATGACAAATAAACAGTGGTTTGGGTTTAACAGTTTCAAGCATGGGTCTTCAGCAGAGGGTCCGGGACCCTTAGGGGGTTCTCAGAATATTTTAACACACACGCGCACACGCGCACACGCACACACACACACACACACACACACACACACACACACACACACACACACACACACACACACACACACACACACACACACGCGCCCTATAAGCCCTATATGTTTCCTTTCTCACCTGCACTTATTTCTGCGTTGTTTTACTACTACTGAACCCTATTCTGGGGGAAGCACCTGCCGAAAATAGCCGATCTAAGTATTGAGAGTTTAAGTGGTTAAATGTCTGAAAATGCACATGAACAAAACATATTAACCGACACAACATTGATGAGTGCTGTCAAGCAAGTCTATGAAGCTTTGTATGGAATCTATAAAAAAGTTTAATCTGCAACACAATTTAATACAATATGTGGTAGGGGTCCCTGCTTCATCACTCTCTTCTCCTTGGCCTGAAAAACATTGAAAAACTGTGAAGACCCCTGGTTTAAAGAGCAAAGATCGTAACCAATTTTGTGTCATGTTGCTAAATATATTACTTTTTGCTGATCCATTGCGACGCCAGCTGATTGCCCATGGGTCTGATTACTTAGCTCCATTCAGTACGCCCATTCTTCTGAATCCTGGCACATATTAGTGATCGCCTGTTGTGCTGGCCTGTGGTTCCGGCAGCTTGTGTGGATGCATGGGCCCAGCCTTTAGTGAATTCAAGATGGTAATCAGAGATACTGATGGGAGACAGACGGTGGGCTGGATTGATGCATAATGCAGCACCTGTTCAATCTGCAAGCACATGTATAGTATAGCGAAGACGATATGGTACACAAAATGTAAAAGTTAGTGGGATAGATGTTTGCTGAAGAGTATTTTTGTTCTTTTTTGTACATTCAAGCTACATCCTGAACATTTTAATTGGATAACTTTTCTATCCAAAGTTATGAGCTTTCAAGTTGTCTGACACTTCCGGAGGGAGAGTAATGTTCTTTGATTCTTTCCTCCACTGTTCATTTCTCATCTGTCTGCCTTGTGTCTCCCTTTCCGCCAGGACTGTCACTAAAGCTGTTATTGATCCCTGCGTCATGCAGGCTCAGCCCGGCGCACGGAGGGAGCTCATCAACAGCGTGACAGCCGACATATATGACAACTGAGTTGCTGCCATGGAAACAGACAGCTACACCTCCGGTCCGGCCACCGGCGACTGGGCCGGGACGATGGCTGACCTCGGAGGAACGGGTCTCCTCAGGGAGCTGGGTGCTGCGGGCGGCTCATCCGGCGGCGCCGCCACGTGGCAGGGCGTGCCGTATTCTCTGGGCTTCCAGGTGTCGCTGACTGCCTTCCTCATGCTGGAGCTCGTGCTCGGCTTCAGCAGCAACCTGACCGTGCTGGTGCTCTACTGGTCCCAGTCCAGCCTGGTCGACACGGTCAGCAACATGGTGACCGTCAACCTGCACGTGCTGGACGTGGCGGTGTGCGTGCTGTGTCTGCCCCTCACCCTCGTGGTCGTGCTGCTGCCCCCGGGACCCAACCTGGCTCTGCTGTGCTGCTGCCACGAGGCCTGCATCACCTTCGCCAGCATCGCCACCGCCGTCAACGTCCTGGTCATCAGCTTGGACCGCTACGACATCTCGGTGCGGCCGGCCAACAGGCTGCTGACGATGCGCCGAGCCGCGCTCCTCCTGACCGCCGTTTGGATCACCTCCGTGGGGGCGTTTTTCATCCCGTTCATCGAGGTGGAGTTTTTCAGTGGAGACGAAGAAGGTGAAGACGAGAGCAGGCTGATGACGCGCTCCTCCTCTTCGTCGTCCCCTGGGATTAGTGCCACCCTGGCGCCCACCTTGCGTAACCGGACCCTGCTATGTGTGGGTGGGCAAGGCTACCACACAGGACTTGGTATGTACTACCACCTTATTCTGCAGGTACCCCTCTTCTTTACCACTGTGGTGGTGATGCTCTTCACCTACTCCAGAATACTGAGGGCTCTGAACATCCGCATTGGCTCTCAAATTAAAAAGAGGGGGGGGGCCTCCAGCAGAGGGCACCATAAGAGGCAGAATAGGAAAGCTGTGCCTGGCACGATAGAGAGTGGCGAGGCAGGAGGGGAGCATTGTACCACCGATGGCTCCAAGCAGCTCAGCCATCCTCCTCTCATTCCATCCCCTTCCCCCACTCCAACAGCAGCCACCCCTCCAGCCCTGTCTTCCTCCACTCCTTTGGTACCCTCCACCGTGGGTGCTGCTACCCCAATGCTGGCCACTCTGGGGGTCCAGGCCTCCGTGTCTGCCATCATTGCCCTGCGGCGAGCTGTGCGGCGCCACCGGGATCGGCGCGAACGCCAGCGCAGGGTTTTCAGGATGTCCCTTCTAATTATCTCCACATTCCTTGGCTGCTGGGCTCCTTTATCTGTGACTAATGTTCTGATTCTGGGTGTGGGACCCAGTGATGCCCTGGTCAGTCTGCGCCTCTGGTTCCTGGCCCTGGCTTACGGCACCACTGTATCCCACCCCTTGCTCTATGCATTTACTCGCCAGAAGCTGCGCCGTGCCCTTCGTGCCAAGGTGAAGAAGAGGGTGGTGTCCCTGCTACAAGTGGACACATCACCAGGGGGCGCTGTCATTCACAATTCCTGGGTGGAAAACAGAAAGGGGGAGCAGCAGGTGCGACTTGAAGCCAGTGAGGCCACTGACCGCTGCCTGGCAGAGGCCCTGTGAGCCTGGCATAGAGTCTGGACACATGTAGGTTAGCAGTAACCGGACAGGTGTCACAGGTTTGATCCATTATGATATTTTCTGGGTGTTTGTAATGTGAAAAATTGCATTTGACCTCTGGTAAATACTTTAATGTAACTACCAGCAGCTGAACACAGTCACCTTATATTCACCATGCAGCAGTAAATGCAGAATGCATTGTTGTCGCCTGTGTGCGTATGCAACAAAGTGTCCAATATTGATACCAGCTGTTTTTAAGGAATTAAAGCAGTTAAGCTTAGGTGAGTGTAGGTAGGCGCAGTGTTGACAATAAAGAAACAAAAAGCACCTGGCTGTAAGCAGTCTTCACTTGCAGTTGAAATACTTTGTAATTTGTATTATATTATCTTTACTATTATTTTATTTTGCAATAAGAACGTTTCGAATGATAACAATAAGAACGTTATCAATGAAATCAACCACAACAAATACACACAAGTGTACATAATTTGCACTGTCAAAGACAGAAGCCTAGTAATTATATGTGGAGTTGTGTGCAATGTTAATGATCAAACACACTGATAGAAGTGTTTACATACTGTAACTACTCAAATAATGCACCCAGGCAGCTTCTACAGCAGACACTGAAATGTGGACACACTTAAAGGTGGGGTGAGGGGCTGTGTCCACAGACAGCATTTTTGAGTGGAGGAGCACATCGGATACCGTGTCCAGAACACTTCTTACTAATCGAGTAAAAGAGCTGGAGAGACTTTTACTGTAGAAACACTACAATGGCAATGATTGCTATCGGAGCAGAGCTATTTTAGAAAACTTACACTTACAACCCCTTTAAATACAAATAAATTACTTTGATTTAAGTCTTAATACCCTGTCTTAATTTTGTGGTTTTATGACCTAGAATTTGAAGGCGAAACAGGACGCTGGTTGTTTGCTGAAAAAGACAATGAGGAACAAGTTAAATCATTATTATAAGCAAGTATAGATACTACGGTAGTTTCACTTTGCCTGAAGTCATTATGATGATCAAATGGTGTTTTTAATTGTTACAAAGCTCATTAATGTGAAGTGATGTTCCATCTCACGCTCTTTGTATTATAAGCTTAATATTATTATTTAGATTTTGTATAACAAAATGTGTCTTCGAAGTAACAATGCTTGGCCCATGACTTATGGGTATGTGACAAGCATAATCGTGGTCATACAATGTGGCAGGCTGAAGCAACTCATTTAGAATGCAATTACAATTATTTTGTTCGAAATGCCCCATGTTTAAAACTGGCAGTGATACTGGCAGTATGTTCTGTTCTTTGTAAAACATATTTGATGCTGTATATAGGGAATATACACAAATATCTTAAAGGTAGGGTAAGTGATATTCCTTTGTTAGAATAAGTAATAAATAAATATATATTCTGATTCACTTCCAAGTGAAATTGGGTTAGGGTTAGTCAACCCAGTGATGACAAAGAAATGAGCAGACACAATTGGACACAACTGGAACACTATAAAATTGAAGCAGATAAATGGGTGCTCTCTTCTGATTGGTTGAAAATGTGCAACCCACCTGAAAATGTATTTTCTGTTTATTAAAGAGCTGGAGAGATGGGGAGACCCCTGTCGCCGAACAAACATTATATAGCAAAGAAGAATATCCTGACGTCACTGCCACTAGAAGGCACTGTCCCCCTGAGTCGTGGCTTTATTTTTTTGTGTTGAAATCCCCATTGGGGAATCTTAGATCGCCTCATAACTGTGTTTAAGCACATCATCCCGGCGATTTCACTCATATGGATATGAAGCATCGACTGAAGTGTACAAATTTACCCAAAGAGTAACACATTAGACGCTAGAAACGAGTCAAACGACCCAAAACTACATTTCCCATGAACGCGACTGCTGTAAGGACAGTGATTTCAGACCCGGAAGTGTAGTTTTTAAGACTTTTAAGGCAGAATTCATTCAAACAAACAGGCTGTATCAAATATGAATATCATAAATGATGCAGAGCCACCCCCCTGACAGAATCGCTGGGGTGGTGTGTTTGTTTGTAACACAGTTCTTATATGACGTGATCTAAGATTCCCCTGGGGTTTAACACAAAAAATAAAGCCACAACCCAGGGGTTGTGTCACACTTCGGTGCTCTAACCTTTTAACAAAATTGTTTTTGTTATGACTCAAAAATATCACTTACCCTACCTTTAACTCTATGTTGTTCATTGTTTTAGATGTGCTTACACAGTATATTGGACATTAACCAACCCTAGCGTCCTTATTCTGGGCATGTCATAATTGGCAAACATTCTGCAAAGATATGTGAACTTGCATATCTACAAGCTCACAACGCATCATTTTGTGATGTGTTGTGAGCTTGTAGATCTGCTATTTTCACTATTTAATGTACATTATGTACAACAAAGTACATTTTACGGTTTAAGTGGTTATTTGACACTACTAGATTACATACAGGGCTTTAGTTGTGACAAGCTTCTAACTTTGTGTCACCACCTGGTCTCTCAATAGTCCGACAAACGTTAGGTAGTGTGAGGTTAGGGTTAGGTTAGGGACAGGGTTAGTTATAATGGGGCCAGTCGGACCAACTTTGGAGTGACCATCACCAAACATAATTGTTAATAGGATTAGTGTTTGCTGTTGACTTTGTACAATCTGTTGTGCTCCAATGCTATCACAAACTTTTCACACACAGATTTAATGTGTTGCTGAATAATCGCACATTTTCATATTGTGGCAACCCAGGGGAATACAGGTGAGATTCACAATAAAACGAACAAAAAAGAGGCTCAGAGTCAGATGGCTTGTTAAATTAAATTGTCTTTTATTCAAACGATTAGGGGAAAGGGGAATTGGGGCAAAAGCAACTTAGGAATCCTCCCGTCCGGGGCTTGGGCCTGTACATGCACTACACACAGGTGGGGGCTCCACAATCCTGGGGGGTAAACAGAGAGAGCAGTGACTATATGTTTCAGGGTTCAGTAGGTTTGGAGCTCAGCCGGCCTAGGGGGGAGGGAGAGAGAGAAACGAGGTGAGCGACCAGAGTATAAGTACATCCAAGGTGGTTCCAAGTGTTGGAGTTAAGTCTTGTACTCACTTGCAAGATGTCCTTCCTACTCGCTTCCATGTGGAACAGAGTGACGTGGCCTGTTTCCTCATTCCTCAAGGCTCCCCTTGATTGCCTGACTGGCTGCAGGTGCGTCCATTGCCAGGCTCCCATTGGCTGCAATACCTGGACAGGATAATACACTCCACCTACCACCTCCCCCAGCCTGAGCTTAGGGACCCGCCCTCTCTGTGGACTAGGCCTGGCTGTTTCCCCTGGTCTGCCACAATATATATATGAATATAACAACCCCCTTCAATTGTTGTATCATTTTCTTCCATAGTGTTGTACTTATGTGAATGCCTCACATTGCAAAAAATAAAATGAAAAAATACTAACATAAGAAAATGTTGTTGAATTTTAGTGACTTACTTTGCTTTACTTACATACATTTTGCATGCACTTTCTTTATTGAATGCATTAAGTATGAAATTTGCTCCTGGGCCGAAGACTTGCAGGGCTGAGCTTTTGTGACAGTATTTTTGTCCATAAAGAATTGTGCCAAAGAAGAAACCTGCTGTGAGAGAACCTACAACACTGAACCTTTCTTTCAAATGTGAATTTGCTGCGGCCCCGTCCGAAATTGCATACTAACATACTATTTAGTACGCCAAATTAAGTTTTAGCATGTCCGAAGTGAAACCCTACTGCTTAGTAGATACTAATTTGTAGGCTGAAAATAGCATAAACAGTGACACAATTATTGCTGGCAGTGACTTTATTTTATCCATAGTTCCATGCTGAACTGCAATTTTGAAAACTACTGTGTATATATACTCAAATGTGAACATCACACATTTTTGTAAAACATTGTTATGTAATCTGGTAGACACTAAATCACTTAGAGTTTAATGGGTGCAGAGTATGAAACTGAACGTAAACTCTAATCTTCAGTACCCTACTCTATGCATTGAACTCAATTTAAATGGCTCATATTTGCTAATACACTGTACTGTTGGAAAACGTTGTGTATAGGCTTTGTATCGTGTAGGAGGCAGGCGCTTCAAACCTCTGCAGTATATATGAACTAATGTCATATGTGTGGGTTGCAGCCCTGCAGCAAAAATAACTGCTGCAACACTTACACATCTCCAGTAAAATAAGGCTATATAGAAATGAATATGTTAAAATGACAGATACAGAGATCTCCATATGGGCATAAAAGGGACACAGACAGGGTACAATGGATATTGCATAATCGGTAGGAGTTATGCATTCTCAACTAGCATTGTTCCCGATTAGGCATAGTTATTATTATTAGGGGGCCAAGCCTGTATAGGGCCGTGGTCCCCTCTTGTTTCTCTATGTTTTATTATCATTCTTCCGCCACGTTTTGCAGTTCTGGCTTAAAGGGATAGTTCACCCAAAGAAATACTTTTTTTCTATCGATTAGTCTTTGTCACCCCATGGAGACTAGAATTCATGGATATATATATTTGTATCCTTCACATTACTAAGTGAATAATTTGATGACCAGCCGACCGGTAGGCAATGGTTGCGGTAGGAGACACAAAGGAGACGTGTCTCCTAACGGAACCGCTGCCGGTCATCAAATTATTGGCTTAGGAATGTGGCAAAAAAATATCCATGAATTCAAGTCATGACTAATCGATAGAAAAAAAGTAATTTTGGGGGTGAACTATCCCTTTAACCGTGCAGTCGTTTTTAGCGGTGCCAACCGCTCTAAGCGTGACTTTGTCCGTATGTCCGTCCGTCCGTCCGTCCGTCCGTCCGTCCGTCCGTCCGGATGAGCACGGGATGAGCACGGGATTTTAAACAGCTATAACTCCAGTTTGAAGCATGCCACCAAGTCCACATTTGGTATGTGAACTTAGACCACCAATAGGCACGAGCATGAATTGATGAAGTTATCAAAGAGGGGTCCAGGGACCCCCAGCGCCCGTATGAGCACGGGATTTTAAACAGCTATAACTCCAGTTTGCAGCATGCCACCAAGTCCACATTTGGTATGTGGACTTAGACCACCAATAGGGACCAGCATGCATTGCTGAAGCCCCGCCCCCTCTGTCTTCCCATTGGCTGGCCTTCAAACAGCCATAACTCAAGTTCGCAGCATGCTATGGAGTACAAATTTTGTACATGGACTAAAGCCAGCAATAGGGACTAACTGTCATTACTTAAGCCCCGCCCCCTCTGTCTGCCCATTGGCTGGGCTTTAAACAGCCATCATTCCAGTTTGCAGCATGCTACCAAGTACACATTTGGTAAGTGGACTCAGACCACCAATAGGGACGAACTGAAATTAGTTAAGGCCCGCCCCAAAGGCACCGCTTCCTTCACACAGGGTGTGATTTTTTATGAAGCTCTGCAAAATGGTAGAGGGTTATGCCAAATGGCGAAGACACGGCTGGCGCTATAGCAATCAATTGAAAAATTACAACTTTGAACAGGCATAGCTCATGAACTGTTTGACCGACAGCAACAAAACTTCAATACAGAAGGTTACAGAAGCTGTCACTTTGATCATCAACTTCATGTTCAAATGTGTTTACCTGTATAGTCTACAGGGTAAACACATGATCTACAGGCTGTAGATCATATGTCACACTAAACAAAAATGGTTCTAAATAGTGCTAAAAGTGGTTCTTTGAATTGTGATTATGTTATACTAGACTCAGGTTCTGGCCGCTACGTTACCCACACACCTACGTGGCACTGCCGATCCAACCAATATGTCTGAGTCTGTGCTCAGGAATGTGTCAAAAACAAAAAGATAGTAAAAACACGGGAGCCAGATTGCTCAGATGCAGAGATTCCTGTGCTGGGATTCAATCCTATGATCTTGTGGTTTAAAGTCAAGAGCTCTTCCGACTGAGCTATGGATAGCAGTAGCACAGCCACATAACATGCAGAAGTCACAATTTCAACTCAAACCCTCGCCAGGGTCAAAAACGTTATATTTGAAATCCGAAAAAAAGGGAAAAAAAACTGCTTATGATGGTTGCTGGTTTTAGCTGCTCTTGGGTGCAGAATAAAGATTTTCCAACAAATGTTTTTTAAACAATAAACTAAATATCACTTGTGTCATATTTTATTTTATTTTTAAATTTCACTGGAGGGTAGCCTAAGCCCCTTGAGATGCAGCATCTCGTTTTCAAGGGATTCCAAAATAATGAACCCTCACAATGAACCCTGATCATGAGTGGATGTATTTGCAGATTCAATCATTCTGTCAAGGTGAGAGGTATTAACTTCAAACATCTATATAATCAGAAATGCCTGGTGGTGCAAGAGAAAAGCTGAGGTTCCTCAATTGAAAGATTGTGGGTTTGAATCTGGGTCCCGGTGAATGTTTATTTTTGGTCAAAGTAACAAGTTCAATATTATATTGCACATTTTATTGCAAGAGTGTTTGAAAATAGCAGATCTACAAGCGACACATTATGAGCTTGTAAGTATACATAGGACTGTAGTGGTTAATGTACGTTTTGTAATAATATTAAAAATCTATAAAGTAACCAAAGTTTTCAAGTAATTGTAGTGAAGTAAAAGTACAATATTTGCCTCTGAGGTGTAGTGGAGTAGAAGTAAAAGTATTGGAAATACTCAAGTAAAGTACAAATAACTCAAAATTGTACTTAAGTACAGTACTTGAGTACATGTACTTAGTTACTTTACACCGCTGCTCTGCACAGGTGAAGATGATTTAGTGTTGATGAGTGAAAAGCAGTCTGTGGATCTATTCACTCTGCAGGATGAACATCCGGTCAGAAAACGGAAATGGTTTGTCCATGTGACGTGCGGGTGAACGTGTTCAACGCACCGGATCCAGTAGGCGGGGCTTTAGACCGGATGTGAATACGGATTTAAAATAGACGCATGCGCACAACGTCTGCTTGGCAGTGCTTTCAAACATTTTGTCTTGCATCACGTCACGCTCATCTGCTGAAGGTAAACTAATGTTTGATTCATATCTAAAGTTAAAACACTCACTGTGTGGGGGTTTGTAGATCTAACCCTGCCATGTGTTTATAATCTACTTAAGCCTTGGATCAAGACGGCCCGTCAGGGATTGTATTATTTATGGTGATCGAGTCTGATGTTTGTTGGTAGTTTTAAACGGATCATAAATCCCCATAAATGAACCCAATCCAACATATACAGTGTTTAAACACAAATACACGGATGTTACCCGTCCATACGGGTCTGTTGTGTTCCGTAATATTACGTAGAGTTTAATAAAGACGCGTTTTAGTCACGTGTGTGTCTGAACGCCGTTAGTTACACATTTACATGGACATTTACCTACTGCAACAGCGCCACTTTACCAAATAGTTTGTGGTTCTGTGTTTAAGGGTCGTGCGTCTATACTTATGTATGCATTGTAAATATAAAGTGATTATCTTAAAGCCACAGATGTTATCCGTACATACGGGGTGTTAGTGTTCAGTTAATGTTCAGTATAGATTAATAAAGAAGTGTTTTAATCCCCTCTGTGGATGAACGTCATTGTATTTCCTGGATTACATGGGGTGTAATACCGGTGTTCACCTGCAACAGTGCCACTTACACCCATTGAATGATATATACAGTGATGTTCAGACAGACCAGATTGAAACATTTATTTATTGAATAATACGGAATATTACTGAACATAAAGGGTCCGTATGGTGGGATAACATCTGTGGCTTTGGGATAAACACGTTATATTTAGAGTAACATACATTTATCAAGATGTTTGAGACTTTAACATGGAACTAACTACAAACACTATTTTTGGAGAGTGTTAAGAATGTCAAAGATAGGATAATAATAATAATGTTATTTTATTTGTATAGCACTTTTCACATTTCATACTTTTCATGAAATATCTAGAACAAAACAAATGTAAAAGCCTAAGGATAAAGATTAAACTGAGCTAAATTGTAACATAAGATAAATAACACTCAGGCAAACACTCAAGAAATCTGAGTCTTGATCTAAGGCATGAAACTATAATATCGTGTCTATCGGGAGGAAACCATAGAATGTCCCAAACTGTTACTTTTCAGGATTAAAACAATGGCAAAAGTAGCAGATCTACAAGCTCAAAACGTGTTGCTTTGTGCCACGTTTCAAGCTTGTAGATCTGCTACTGTTGATGGTACTACTTGAAAATGTGTCCACATTTTTCAATATGTTTTTTTTAAAGCGAACATTTTTAACACTAATATTTGCTTCTGGGGGGATTCTACAAATGTCTTCTAAATCAGTGGTTCTCAAACTTTTTCGTGCCAAGGACCCCCAAATAGACATTTATTAGCCCGCGGAACCCCATTTGAAAAGATAAGCCAGGGACCCCCATAATAGAAGATTGTTACGTCTCTCTAGCAGTGATTTTCAACCATTTTAATTTCAAAGACCCCCAGTTTGACATACATTAGGGCTACAGACCCCCATTTAATGGCATGTATGTCTCTGGGACCCCAATTCATATTGTAAAATCAATGTTAATTTAACTCTGAGAGTGTGCAAATGGAACCAAATGGACCCTAACGGGTCCATTTGGTTCCATTTGCACACTCTCAGAGTTACAGACCCATAAGGGTCCATTTGGTTCCTGTCCATCATTTAGCTGGGGACCCCCTGGAACCCCCTCAAGTACCCCTGGGGGTCCCCGGACCCCACTTTGAGAACCAATGTTCTAAATCATACATTTTTTGAAAAAAACGTATGTTGCTATAATCAAACTTTTTCATGTCAAGGACAAGGACCACCCAAAAATGATATGTATATTTGTTCCAGGGACCCGCCAGAAGCAAACATTTGAGTAAAAGAAATTCAGAAATGTTCACAATTTTTCAAAAAATAGCAGATATGCGGGCTCATAGCGCCGCACACGGTGCCGCGCTATGAGCTTGTAGATCTGCTATTTTTGAATAGCCAAAGTATAAGTTAATGGTTAAAGTGTTTACACTGACGCGTTCCCGATCTTAAAGGGTTGACACTATAGCATACACGGGCAACTGGCGGCCCGGGGGCCACACGCGGCCCTCACCTTAAAGACGCACTGAAGTGACATTTTCGGACATTTTATTTTGAAGGTTCAGCCCGAAACGTCGGCTCAACGACTCTAAACCAATCAGAAGGTCCCATCCCTTCAGGCTATGGGACGTTGGATCTCAATCACTTCAGCCGTGCTGCCACACGGCTAGTGTTTGTTTACAAGTGAGAGATAGACGGCCAGTGAAGCACGTTTGCTACTACCTGGCTTATTTCTAACCTATAATGTTTTCAGATACATATTTTAGTGTGCAGATGAAGTTTAAAATGAGTAATACACTCATCTTCAATGAGATTCAAAACGGAGTATCTCTGTAATTAAAATCAGCTGTGTTTGAAGAACGTGCAGCTATGGGAATCAAACAGGTGCATGTAATCAAGATTCATTTATATTCACGAAGGTCGAGTTATGTCATCACGCAGCACGTTTTCGTTTACAGGAAGTAATTAAGATTGGCTTTTTAGGGACTTTAGATGTAAAAATACACAAAAATGTTTTTTTTTCATTTTTTTTGGCATCTATTGTTAGGTATGCCCATATGATGACCACGGATATGCTCTAAAAGTGTGAAAAACATATTTTTCATTTCACTACACCTTTAACTTAATGCGGCCCGCAGGTTAACGGTGATATATATTATTGATTTCAGCTGTTCCAATTCCAAACATGCAATCATGACCCGCTTTAATTACTTCAGTCTATATTATTAGTTCAATGACTTTATATCCAATGTATTTGTATTTAAGTTCATAAAGTTAAGTTAAAGGTAGGGTAAGTGATATTTTTTGGTTAAAACAAAAAGTATTTTGTTAAAAGGTTAAAATACTATATTCTGATAGTAATCATTGCAATAGAGTGTTTGTTCAGTAACAGATGTCTCCCTGTCTCTCCAGCTCTTTAATAAACAGAAAATACGTTTTCCGGTAGGTGTCAAAATCTCAGCCAATCAGGAGAAAGTACCAATTTGTAAGCTTAATTTGTATAGTGTTTCAGTTCCAATTTTGTCTGCTCATTTCTTAGTGTCATCACTTCCAATTTCACTTGTTTAATCTATATCCTGATTGAGTTCTCTGTCCTGGTTGGATAAAATTGGAAATGAAACTGAAACGAAAAATCTGTTTTATAAAGAGCTGGAGAGACAAGGAGACTCCTAATACTGAACAAACACTCTATAGCAATGAGTACTATCAGAATATAGAGCTATTTAACAATTATTTTAACCAACGCAAATCACTTACCCTACCTTTTAATTATAAGCAAATCCATTTGAAATTAAATTTAAAAAAAACTTCAGGATTCCAATTCCAAAATAGCTGATCTACAAGCTCAAAATGCGTCGCGATGCGTTTTGAGCTTGTAGATCAGCTACTTTTGTGTGACATACTAGAATGACGAATTTAATTTACAAAAAAGTATAAAAAAATATGGAGATAAGAGGTGTCTGCCTGCGACAGCAACAATAATATGCAATGTGTCCCTCTGGAGTGAGTGTGGAAGTATAGTGGCCCTCTACACCATCAAAGTTGCATCACCCCTGCACTATAGCCCATTGGTTCTCAAAGTGGGGTCCGGGGACCCCCAGGGGTCCTTGAGGGAGTTCCAGGGGGTCCCCAGCTAAATGATAGATTAGGCACCAAATGGACCCTTATGGGTCTGTAACTCTGAGAGTGTACAAATGGACCCTAACGGGTCCATTTGGTTCCATTTGTACACTCTCAGAGTTAAATTAACATTGATTTTACAATATGAATTGGGGTCCCAGAGACATACATGCCATTAAATGGGCGTCCGTAGCCCTAATGCATGTCACACTGGGGGTCCTTGAAATTAAAATGGTTGAAAATCACTGCTAGAGAGCCGTAAAAATCTTCTATTATGGGGGTCCCTGGCTTATCTTTTCAAATGGGGGTCCGCGGACTAATAAGTGTCTATTTGGGGGTCCTTGGCACGGAAAAGTTTGAGAACCACTGCTATAGCCTACTTAAAAACTGTATTTTCTATTATTATTGTTATTATTATACAATGTATTAAATTTAATGTTGGTATATATATGTGTCTTGCAGGTTAATCATGTGACCTTCTGCAGAGTGGACTAAATCTACTTCATACAGTGAGTTAAAAACGCTGAGTCATGGCTCCTAGCTATGACTCAGCGTTTGACTCGCTGTATGAATGCTTCAGGGAAGGTTCAAAGGATGGAGTCATCAGGAGATAGCTGGTAATAGAGTGTCTGTAACTCGGGACAAGGGGCTTGAAGATGGAACCTCGATGGAGTCGACGCAGCAACGAGGCCCTGAGAGCTGAAACGTATAACGGTGCCAACGAACGTTCTCCGTTTGAGATACAAGGCGTACGGTGCTCGGGACGTGGTGCCATACAACCTACGCGGCTCTATTAATACCAGCTATCTTCAACCACGCGGCGGGAGGCCCCGCACGGTACGTACCTGGATCACACCTGGCCAGCAGTGGTGGAAAGTAACTAGGTGCATTTACTTGAGTACTGTATTAAGTGCAATTTCAAGGGATTTGTACTTTCCTTGAGTATTTCCAAATTTTAATACTTTTACTTTTACTCCACTGCATCTCGGATCCAAATATTGTACTTTTTACTTCACTACATTTATTTGAAAACTTTATTTTAGTTACTTTGTAGATTTTGACTATAATTACAAAAAATGTATTAACCACTTCAGCCATACATTTTGGCCATTTGAAATTAGCCGATCTACAAGCTCACAATGCGATGCGACTCATTGTGAGCTTGTAGATCGGCTATTTTCAAAAGATTTTAATATATTTTGAAAACTTGTGAAACAGGATATTCTACATAATGTGTACTTTTTTATTTTTGGTACTTCAAGTACATTTTGATACCAGTACCTTTGTACTTTTACTCAAGTGAATTTTGAATTCTGGACTTTAACTTGTAACAGAGTTACATTTCTACATTGCAGTAGTGATACTTTTACTCAAGTAAAAGCAAATCAGTATTTTCTTCCACCACTGCTGGCCATTATAAACTAGGGCTGTGTCACCATTACAAAATGGAAGTTGACGATTCATTGTCACATGATTGATTGTGATCAAAGATTGAATTGTGTTTGACGTTGAGCATTGGAACATTATGAATACAAATGTAATTTATTTTTGGCTTTTAGGGCTTCGTAAACAAAAGTTGCACAAGGTAGATATGACACATAATATACATCATTTAATTACAACAAATACATTTATAGTGGGATTAGCAGAGTGGAAATAGCCAATCTACAAGCTCAAAACGTGTCGCATCGCAACACGTTTTGAGCTGGTAGATCTGCTATTTCCACAAAATGTTTGAAAATATATGAACATTTTTAACATGGTAATGATTATGACGATTATGCATAACATAATTGCAAATTCAAATAATTGCAATTAGGCTATTGCGTAATAATTGTGACCGGTCTAGTATAAACCCTAGGGTTTATACTCATGGTAACTGATGACTGGTATGAGAGCCACTGGTCTAGCGGCTCAGAGCTGAACCAAGACGTCTGTGGTTTTATTTTCAAGCCGAATCCCAACCCTCAACATTCTGCGTCCTCCAGTGTTATGGAGAAATTGGTGACCTGACAAAAGATGTGTCCATCGTGTCCATCACATGTCAAACATCCAAAGTTAAATCACTGCTGTTAGTTTATGAACAGAGTTGCTCTGTTCATAAACAAACGGTTGTTATTTACATTTGGACATGGTGATGTTTTCGTGGAGTCCACGAGATGGTTGCATGTTTTCTGAAGGTCACCAATTTCACTGTAACCCTTGGCCAAATGATATTCATGTGGGGGTCCTTGATATGAAAACATTTGACAGCCAATGTCTTTAGTTGTTTCTGAAACTTGATGAAATGATAAGCATTGTAGACTTTACTTGAACATGGTGTTTGATACAGGAATAGACGGCACCTCTTTGCTAAATTGGCAATGTTTCTCCCAAAATGTAAAGCAAATAAAAAATGTGCAAAAAAGCAGGGGTCTTCAACAGGGGGTCCGGGACCCAGAGTTACTACAGGGGGTCCGCCAAATCTTTTTTTACATTAACCACTTGAACCCTAGCATCCCTTTGCTGAGGAGAACTTAAGCCAAAAATAGCAGATCTACAAGCTCAGGCGTAGTGAGCTTGTAGATCGGCTATTTTTTAGCAAAGAGTTATAGGTGTAGAGGGAAAAAAGAGCAGCAAAAGTTTATCTCAAACATAATTTTATACAATATAGAGGGGGTCCCTGCTTCAGCTCTCTCTCAGCTAGGGGGTCCTTGGCCTGAACACGTTGAAGACCCCTGTCTTAAAGGGATAGTTTAAGGGTAAGACCACTTTGGTAGAGGTTTGGGTTGTGTATTTACCTTGCCATGATGTAACTCCAAAGGTGGGCAAGAAATAAAAAATAATTGCTCCATTGATTAGAAATTGATAATTCAAAATATGCTCCTCATTGACTTACATTGTACAGTAAAACAGCTCTCAAAGTCACTCTTTTAGCACATAAATGAACCCAAACAATGTTGATTCAGACAATATAGAGCATCACCAAACCCAGTACTGTTTGTTTTTTTAATAAAAATGTCAACTTACTGTTGATTTTACTATTTGAAGATCTGGATCCGGATCCGCCGATCCAGTCCGGGTTTTCTACTTATTAAAAATGGCAAAATCAACAGGAAATTGACATTTTTATTTAAAAAAAAAAACAGTACTGGGTTTGGTGATGTTCTATATTGTCTGAATCAACTTCGTTTGTGTTCGTTTTTGTGCTAAAAGAGTGACTTTGAGAGCTGTTTTACTGTACAATGTAAGTCAATGAGGAGCATATTTTGAATTATCAATTTCTAATCAATGGAGCAATTACTTTTTATTTCTTGCCCACCTTTGGAGTTACATCATGGCAAGGTAACTACACAACCCAAACCTCTACGAAAACACTTTTTCCTATGGATTAGTCACCCCATGGAGACTTGAATTCATGGATATGTTTTTGTTTTTGTCTCATTCCTAAACCAATAATTTGATGACCGGCAGCGGTTCCGGTAGGAGACACAAAGAGTCTCCTTTGTGCCTACCGGTCCATAATTCAAGGCTTCATGGGGTGACTAATCGATTGAAAAAAAGTGTGTTTTTGGGTGAACTATCCCCTTTTAAGTAATGTAAAGTATACATGATGTGAACATGTACGGGTGGGTACATCATTATCAGTCCTAAAACATATTGTTTTATGCCCACAGTGGCTGTAGGCTAGTCAAGCATCTTCAAAGCATGTACTTAAACGAGTAGTTCACCCAAAAAAATACTTATTTTCTATAAATTGCACACCCCATGAAGCCTTGAATTCATGATTTAGTTTTTGTCTCATTACTAAGCCAATAATTTGATGACCGGGTGTATTTCCGGTAGGAGACAAATAATTTACTTTGTGTCTCCTACCGGATACATTAGCCGGTAGGAGACGGGAATCTAATTATTGGCATAGGAATGTGACAAAAACAAATCCATGAATTCAAGGCTTCATGGCGTGTGCAATTGATAGAAAATAAGTCATTTTGTGGGTGAACTACTCCTTTAAGTTACTTAATTACTTACTTTGAGGAATAGAAATGGCCAATTACACATTGAAGTGCCCACTTTTCCCGGGTGCCCACTCTTCTACTTACAAAATGTTGATTTATTTTCAAACATGTTCAATGTTCATGTACAATACAATTAAATCCTTAATCACAATTATTTGTGACAATTACTCAAGTAAAATGCCATAATGGTGACACAGCCCTGTCAGTGACCAGCTTATGGCTCTACAGACCATCTTGGCTTCCAAAATGTCAACCTGTAAGGCCTGCTCAACTCAACGTTTTTGTTTTCTTTTTTGTGTCTTTACAGAACACGAAGATGACAAGAAGAAGACGTCCGTAAGTGAAGATGGCAGGAAGGTAGGAACCTTTTAATTGCAGCTGCTGCTTGTTAAGGGGGCTACATGCTACCATATACAGTACCATGTATGTGGTCATTTGCGTCGTCTATCGTTTCACGTCATTTGCATCGCGTCATTTGTGGGTAAAGCTTCATCACGTCGGTCCACATCACATAGGACCATGTGCCTTTCTGTGATGTGGATTTATGTGATTTTATTTATTGTTTCACGTCATTTGCGCCCAACGCTTTGATCACATCAGTCCACATCACATACGACCATATGTGGTCGTAATTTCTCCTCTTTTTCTCTATTCTTTGCTTTAATAAAGCAATAACAAAATTATTTGTTATTATTTACTTTTGTGTCTGAGTTATTTGATCGATTTTTTATTTTTGTCTATCTTTCTTTTCACAAACACATTCTTCTTGCCTGTCTATTGCACTAGTTCTTCACTAGTGGTTTGTGTGTACAAATGTATGTGATGTGGAGCTATGTGATTTATGTCTGGTATCATTATGGTAGCATGTAGCCCCATTAACACTGTGTTAACAGTCATCTATGCTGTAGGTCTGTGCAAACTAAAAGAGAAGGCAAATGATGTGCTAGTGTCATTTGCTTCTTTCTTAGTGTTTTTTTAATTTCATTTGCTGTTGTCTGAGTCGTGGCTGCTGTTCAAGGTAAGTGATCGTAGTGACACGGTCTATCATTGGTTGTCGGGCAGAAACCTCATATATATATATATATATATATATATATATATATATATTATTTTTTTTGTCGTAAATACATTTCTTTACTTGGTCATACCGTGTGACGGTGTCACACACTAAAGCAGTACAAACAGACGATCTACAAGCTCACAACGCAAAGATCATGATAATTACATTGGATCCATTGGCACACAGGTTATTTTGTGTCTATTTTAAAAAGTAACAATTTTGGACATACAAGGTTTCTGCCTGACCTCCATACTTTAACTTCCCCTCTTTTCTCTTCATTATCTGCTTGAATAAAGTTATAACTTTTTTTCCTTCTAGTGTGTCTTTGAGTTTTTTTTACAAATGGAACCAAATGGACTCTGGTCCATTTGGTTCTATTTGTAGTACTGACAGTATACGTATCCAGGCTGTTTATGTAATGACAGGGTACAGTATATTTAGGCCTACGCTAAGCTGTATAATATAGTGACAGGGTACAGTATATGTATACTAGGTTGTATAATATAGTGGCAGGGTATAGTATGTGTGGCTCTTGGTCACATAGCAAACTCACATAGTTAAACCTATTTGTGCTTTATCTATTTTTGATAAAGTTAAAAATATAGCTTTTTTTTTGCCCTGTCATAGTATCAACTAAACATTTTTTTAGCTTTAACTGTAAAATTTGCACTATCAGCGCCGCTTGTGTTGCGTCATTTAACGGGTGGCGGGCCAGCGGTTTGCGTCGTTTGCGTTCAATGCCCGTCATTCGTGAAGAATATGTAAGGGACTGGACCAGTGTTTTTTTATTATTGGGTCACGGCCAGCGTTTGTGTGATTTATGTCTCGTAGCATTTCGCGTCATTTGCGTTAAGTAATTTGATTTGCGTCGCGTCAGGATTTCACGTCATATCCGTGCAGGTAAGTCTTCATCACGTCAGCCCACATCACATAAGTCCATGGTGTAGTGTAGTGTAGTATGTGATGTGGATTGATGTGATGTATGTGTTGTCATTTCACAACACATGCGGGTAAAAATTACATTTGATTTCACGTCGCTTCCGTCATATGCAGGTAAGTCTTCATCACGTCAGCCCACATCACATATGACCGTACACGGGGGCCGTATGTGATGTGCATTGATGTGATGTATGTCTTGTGTTGTGTCATTTCACAACATATGCGGGTAAAACATCATCACGTTAGTCCACGTCACATATGAACATATGTGGAGGTATGTGATGCATGTCGTCCTTTACGTCGTGTGTCGTTTTGCGTAATTTTATTGCCGTTGTACCGTTTCAGGCTATTTGCGAGTAAAGCTTCATCACGTCAATCCACATCACATAATAATAATAATAAGGGTAATAATAATATAATATATAATAATAACATATTACTGGTCGTAGGGTTAGGGTAGGGTTATATGTGATGTGGATTTATGTGATTTTGTGATTATTTCAGACATTTGCGGATAGCTCGTCATTCACATCGGTCGGCAATTTTTTCTTTTAGGCGAGGTACAGTACACGCCGTTGTTTACAGTAGGTCAGAACAGGGAGAGATGTAGGGCCATCATTCATATCATATGCATTTAACCCATTAAGACCTGGAACTGTGTCATTTTTAGATTTGAGCTAAAAAGCTTTATTTTACACTTTGGCTATTCAAAAATAGCAGATATGCAAGCTCATAGCGCAGCACCGAGTGCCGCGCTATGAGCTTGTAGATCTGTTGTTTTTGAAAATTCGTGAAAATATGTGCAAATCTTTGAATATATATATTTAAAGCAAATATTTTTTAACTCAAATCTTTGCTTCTGGGGGGGGGGGTCCCTGGAACAAAATATTTTGATGGGTGTCCGCGGCCAAATACATATCATTTTGAGGGTCCTTGACATGAAAAAGTTTGAGAACCACATATAGAAACTTATGTTTTTCAGAAAACTGTTGGGATTTAGGAGACCTGTACAATCGGCTTCAGGTCTTAAAGGGTTAATGACTTTGGTTATTCCTGTTGTATGTTGTGTATTAATGTTATTCATAGTGTTGTATGTTGTTTACTAATGCCATTCATAGTGTTGTATGTTGTGTACTAATGTCATTCATGCTGTTGCTGTATTGCTGACAAATATTGGCACAATTGATTTTGCGTTGCGTCATTTGCGTTAAAGCTTAATCACGCCAATCCACATCACATATGACCAGTATGTGATGTGAAGGTGTGTGACGGATGTCGGCATGCATCACGTATCGTTACTCGTTATTTGTGCCGTCATTTGCGAGTAAAGCTTCATCACGTCAATCCACATCACATAATAATAATAATAATGTAAACGATACATATGACCAGTATGTGATGTGGACTTCGTTTCACATTGTTTGCGTACAATGCTCGTCATTTGGCAGGAGAATAATGAAGAAAATGGACTGATGCTGGACTGAGACCGATGCAGAGAACATGAAGCAAAGAATGCTGCTGCCATTGCGTCATATGCGCCTCGTATAATTTATGTCAAGCGTGCACAAATGATGTAAATTATACGAGTCTCTCTATCTCTCTCTCTGTCTCGCTATCCCTCTCATCTCTCTATCTCTCCCCCTGGTAAGTATGTTGGTGAATGTAATGCACATTACAAAGTGCTTTGGTTAAAGGTACTATAGATAAATGCACCATTTAAATTGTAAACTTTGAATTGAACTCATAGGCATCAGCTAGCAGCCACTGTGACACTGTGTAAGAGGCAGTTCAGTCACTGTAGACTGTATTACTCCTGGAAAATCAAATAAACATTAGTCATAACTGTGTGATTGCATTCTAAACATTACAGTAATAACTGATGTCATTCAAAATGTGTAAGCTCTATATTTAACAGCTACCAGGCATTGTGCCACTGCAGAGGTTCCCAAACCTTTTAGCTCAGGACCCAAACTAGTGAAGATAATAGATTTGCAAGCTCACAACGAGCATGTAAATCTATTTTCACAACCTCTTTTTTTTTTGTTTCTAATTTATTGCTTAGATTTGTTGTTTTCACGAAATAGCACATGTTCTATTTTGCTTGCTTCTTATATGTGCTTTTAATTCATTTTAATTTTACTATTTGACCCCAGGAAAAATAGTCACTGTTTGAATCTGGATCTGAAATGATCAATAAACAAGCAATGGCAAAAACACACTGGAATGTAAACATTTCAGTGTAAATATTTTCATAACGTTTTAGCTCGAGACCCAAAAGAGAAATGTGATGTCTCCCTGGGACCTAGTGAGAATAGCAGATCTACAAGCTCGGCTTGTAGATCTGCTATTTTCATTACTCTTATTTTAATATTTTAAATGGAATTTCTTAGATTTTTGTTTTTAAATGTGTCTGGTTCTTTTGAAACATAAGAACGTTTTACTACTCTAAATATTTTTATTTTATTCATGTAAAACAAATGTAGGAAAGAGGAATATTTACTGACTGATCTCAAAAACAAATGAAAACTGGCAGAAATAAAGACTCACTCCATAAAAACCTTAAGGAAAACTCCTTAGACAGAGACTAAGAACATATATTTTTATTTTATTTTTTCTATGTTCATCAAGTGCTCCAAGTGCTCAAAGTGAAAAGTGCAGCAACACACATTTAGGTCGTAGGACCATTGTCAGTGCTATATCATCGGATGTAATCATTTGCAATTAAAGCTTCATCACATCAGTCCACATCACATAATGACCGTAATGTAGTGTAGTGTAGTGTAGTGTAGTGTAGTATGTGATGTGGATTTCTGTGTTGTCATTTGTGGGTAAAGCTTCATTATTCACGGCGGTCAGTAGGCGATGCACTGACGATGGTCCTTTGACCCAAACGTTTGCTGCTGCACTTTTCACTTTTAGTACTTGGAGCTCTTTATGAGAATGAAAAATTAAAACACTAATATATTTACTTAGTCTTTGTCTAAGGAATTTTCCATAGGGTTTTTGTGGAGTGAGTCTTTTCTTCAACCGGTTTTTATTTTTTATAAAGATGTTAACATGGCTACCCATTTATGGTCTGTAAATGATTACATTATTAAAAATTTCAAAAATATAACATTGGTTGGAGGAGTCAAGATTTTATTTCACACTTGTAAGTTTTGTGGACATTTTTGTTTTTTGATAACAAATATGATCTATATGTCGTTTACCCGATTAAAAGCATTATCAGGTTTTTATTAAAACAATGTCCACAGAGCTTTAAAAAAGTGTTAAATAAGATAAAGTTCCTCTAAAAATGTCAATATCAATTGTGAAACTTAATTACATGTTGCTCATGTACTTAATCCATAGGGTTAGGTTTTCATCTGCCGTAGTTGTAGATCTTTAATTAAATGTTCATTTCTGCTGTAGTTGTAGATCTTTGAAATGTGTAAATCAGTGGTTCTCAACCTTATTCTGGATCTGACCACTTAACATGGCAGCTGTGTTAAGTGGACAGATGGGTGGGCCTTTTCAGAGCATGCTTTAAAGACCAATCAATCCATTGGTACTAACTTAGTATAAATTATTTATTTAGTATAACTTTTTTATATTAAATCTTAATGTTTTTGCCAAATATTTAGGAGGAGAACCGCTGGTTTAAATTTCAACTAAATGTAAGTTGTATGTTAAACAAATGATTCCCCTACTTTATGGAATTGCTTTTCTTTTTTTAATTTACTTTATGAAATTAGATTGAGCTTGTAGATCTTCACTCTTGTAGATTTTCATTATTTTATTTTATTTATGGAATTTCTTATTTAGCATTTTCTTAAATTACATCATTTTGAATGTTTTTCTTTATTTTGTGACATTGATCTTGTAGATCAGCTATTTTCACTTTTTATAATGTTTTTTGGACATCAACAATATTCCAATATGTCATATCTGCTCCATTCAGAACAAACCAATGTCATTTTCAAATGTATTTAATACATTACAATGTTAAATGAACCGTAATCCACAGGCCAATCACCTGCTGGAAGCTTTGATTGAATACTTAATTAACAGGTTGGGGGGACTCATGACCCAAGAAAATGTGTCCACGACCCATTATTGAGTCCCGACCCATAACTTGGGAAACAGTGGACAAGGGTCCATTTGGTTCCATGTGTTTCCTTAAATATATGAGGTTCCTTTTGAAAAATAACGTTTTATTTCTGTACATTTCTTTCTTTCTTTTTTATTGTAGGAAACTAAGGAAAGAGGAATATTTACTGACTGTAGCTGGTCTCAAAAACAAAGCAAAACTGGCAGAAAAAAAGACTCCCTCCACAAACTCCTTAGACGGAGACAAAGAAAAGCTATTTTTATTTTATTTGTTTCATGATCATAAAGTGCTCCAAGGGATCAAAGTGAAAAGTGCAGCAGCAAACATTTAGGTCATAGGACCATCGTCAGTGCTATATTATCAAATCTAATCATTTGCGGTTAAAGCTTCATTACGTCAGTCCACATCACATAATGACCATAGTGTATGTCTGGTGTAGTGTAGTGTAGTGTAGTGTAGTATGTGATGTGGATTTATGTCTCGTTTCATTTTGCGTAATTTGATTTGCGTCTCGTCTTATCATTTCACGTCACTTCAGTCATGTGTAGGTAAGTCTTCATCACGTCAGTCCACATCACATATGACCATAGGCGCTGTATGTGATGTGGATTTATGTGTTGTCATTTGCTGGTAAAGCTTCATTATTCACGGCGGTCAGTAGGCGAGGCACTGACGATGGTCCTTTGACCCAAAAGTTTGCTGCTGCACTTTTCACTTTGCTTAACTCTTGGAGCACTTTATGAGCATGAACAAATAAAATGCAAATATATTTTCTTAATCTCTGTCTAAGGAGTTTTCCTTAAAGTTTGTGTGGAGTGAAAAAATGGCTACCTATTTATGGCCTGTTAATGAATTTTCCATGGCCAGTCATTTGGGATCAATAAAAGTAGGAAAAAAGGCTGTTATTCTAGTCCGGACTTGTCCTTTAACATGGCAGCCTTGTTAAGTGGATAAACTAAATTGGTAAATGGATGAACTGTGACGGGATGGATGAGGGAGGTCAGCAAGAGTTTTTTTTTGTGTGCAAATATTAATTTGAATATCTGTTAGTTTATTGTGTCTTATCTGTATTTAGTTTTAGTTTTTCTCCTTTTTTATTGTTGTAATGTTAATTATTGACATGTATTTTGGGTTATTGTTTTCCTGTTTTCTTCTTGGTCGTCATGACTTCATAGGCTTGTCAAAATTACATAATAGCATTAGTCTTTGATGGATAATATCATTGGAAATTATGTAAGATTTGCACAAAAAATATTTCAGTTGTAATGTATGTTTTGTTTTAACATCCATTTACTGTATTTGAATGTGATGTTTTTTTTTTAAATTGTATTTGTTTATTTATTGCTTTCTTCTTTTTTTTTTTATAAAGGTGCTATATCACTAAACATTACCGTATCTGATCTCAATAGGCTCATTATCTGTAACTGTACAGCTGTGCTGCTTCAGGAATTCTGTGACCAACAGCGTAGCTCATCATTGTTATGTGAAGAGACTCATCTTCAGACTCCACCTCATCCTGTAGCACTTAGATGCATTTTGAGCTTGTAGATCTGCTATTTTCAAATGGCCAAAGTTTAAATAGGGTTAATGTTTGTATGTTTTGTAGTAATAATCAAAATCTACAAAGTAACTAAAGGTTTCAAATAATTGTAGTGGAGTAAAAGTACAATATTTGCCTCTGAGGTGTGGTGGAGTGTAAGTAAAAGTACTGAAAATTGGAAATACTCCACTAAAGTAAAAAATGCCTCAGATGCTGGGTTCATTTGTTGACCTGGCATCCTATAGTTTCTATGTACAGATTATTTATTATTTATTATACCGTTTAGACTGATGCTAGGTTCTTGGTTTACCTGTGATCCTAGTTTACTGAGACACTACACTGTCTCTGCATTCTATGTATGTGTTTACCTTGTTTAATGTGAGTCACTCTGGACAAAGAGTATAGATGAATATCTACATTGAAAATTGTGAAGTGACTTTACTGTTGAAATGTAAATGAGTGAATTTTACCATGTGATTTGTAAATAACAACATAAAAACAAAGGCTCTGGTGTGGTTCTCCTGGTTTACCGGGATGGGGTTCAATTCCCTGCAGTGCCCTACTCATAGTGTTGTATTTACCATTGTATATGGTCTGTTTTATTTATGTTCATAGTGTTGTATTTACCCTTTATGGTTTTATGTTTGGTAGCACTTTACAATAATGACCCGTTATAAAGCATTTATAAACGTTTATAAGTAGTTTGTAGACTATTAACAAAGCATTAACAACATGTTTGTTGACATTCGTAAATGATTACTAAAACCTTTATAACTACAGTTACAAATCATTTGTAAAGTATTAGTAAGTAGTGAACTACTCATGAATAAGCCATTTATATACATCTGTAAAAGATTATTAAATCATTTGTAACGACCCATTCTAAAGCATTTATAAACGTTTATAAGCAGTTTGTAGACTATTAACAAATCATTAACAACCTGTTTATTGACATTCGTAAATGATTACTAAAACCTTTATAACTACGGTTACAAATCATCTATAAAGGTATTAGTAACTATTCATGAATAAGCCATGTATAATACATCTGTAAATGATTATTAAATCATTTGTAACTGATGTTACATAATATATACAAGCTATTGGTAGCTTGTTCATGTTTAACATATGCTTTGTTAAACATTCCTAAAGTATCTATAAATCCTTAGTATATGTTATTATGTGCCCTATAGTAAAGTGAAGACAGTTCATCATTTACAACTGTCTGTTAATGTGTTTGTTCATGTTTAACATGCTTTGTAAAACATTCCTAAAATATCTATAAATCCTTTGTACATGTTATTATGTGCCCTACAGTAAAGTGAAGACAGTTCATCATTTATGACTGTCTGTTAATGTGGACTTTCTCCTTACCTGTTGCAAACTACCTGGCTTTCATGAATGCAGACACCAAACAATTACTAGAATTATCATTCATGTTAAGCAAATGATGCGTAAGACATTCGTAAAGAGTATGTAAACCATTTGCAGACGTTATCATGAGCCTGAGCCTAGTTGCTTCTTTTGGGCTTGTTTTCATAGACCTGTCCGCTTGTTTCTTTTGCAAAATCTGGCAACACACTGATTACCTGCATTACACCTGCAGTAGCCTACTAGGGAGGAAGTGAACAGTGATGCAGTTGCAGACTGGACAGAAATATGTCTAATTCATGTTTTATGTGTTTTAACTGTCTTGTTGCAGGTGATCGAGGTAACATAAAATGGCTAATCTTACACACATGAAGTAGCATTATGACTAGGGGGTATTTTGATGGTGGCTGTTTGTATCCACAATGTTTGTTTTGATGTGTAGGCTAGTAATGTCCTCCATGCTTAGCAGTTTAGCTTAGCAGCTAAAGCTAACTTGCACTGGGAGGTGGTGACTGCAGAGGCTCCAAGCTGCTACTCTGTGATTCTGTTGTGATTAATTTCTTTGTTTAAATTTCAGTGTGTGTGCTGTGGCCAAGAGTTGCTACATTTTATATCTTAATAAATTGTATACTATATAACGTTACTTTTGCCACTTTTTGATGTCACGTTTTACTAATCACTGTTAAACATGAAATAATAATGCATAGTCTTCACTTTACAACAAGGCCCATGATAACGTTAGCAAATGGTCAACACACTCTTTACGAATGTCTTACGAATCATATATTAAACATGAAAGATAATTCTAGTAATTGTTTGGCATTCATGAAAGCCAGGTAGTTTGCAACAGGTAAGGAGAAAGTCACATTAACAGACAGTTGTAAATGATGAACTGTCTTCACTTTACTATAGGGCACATAATAACATGTACTAAGGATTTATAGATATTTTACTCTACTCAGAGTCATAAGTTTACAAAATGTACTAAAGTACAGTGAACGTCTGTGCGGTTTGTCTTCATCACTGAAAATAACGTACATGTAAACTGATGTCATGTGCAGTTGGGGTGAAGAACCACAACCATTTCACTCCTAATAATACCTATTTGATTTGACATCCTGACTTGCTGCTGTAGCTGAGGCTTGAACCTGTTACCTGTGGCTCACTAGTCAGTGACTCTATCCATTCACCTACAGCTGTTTCCTTGGAATCTGTGGTTCTGAAACGTTTTGTTGTCAACCCCCCAAATTGACATGTATTTGGGCAGTGGACCCCAATGTGAAAAGATGTAGTGTCAGGGCCCCCCATGAAAAAGATTTATATTTATGCTGTAACACATTTTTTTAAAGTTATTTGTCTTGTTTGTTGTTCAAGTCAAAGCACCAGGAAGGCTGTACTTGTCAGCCATCTGTTAGCTCAATGGGTTGAGACGCAGTATTCATGATCCAGAGGCCATGAGTTCAAATCCCATTGATGTCTTTCCTATGATTCTTTCCTTTGCAGACTGGCTTCCAGAAGATCAACTGAAAACTACCAGGAAGGCTGTACTTGTCAGCCATCTGTTAGCTCAATGGGTTGAGACGCAGTATTCATGTTCCAGAGGCCATGAGTTCAAATCCCATTGATGTCTTTCCTATGATTCTTTCCTTGAGTGGGTTCGGTTCCCACTCCGAGTCATGTGTCCCCGGTAACTTGGTGCAACGGATAAATTGACTGATATCCTTCGTGATGCTTCCTTTTGCAGAATAACTTCTAGAAAAACAAGTTAAAACCACCAGGAAACCTGTAACTCTCAGCCAACAGCATAGCTCAACTGGTAGAGCGTCTGTCCAATAACATGACTTGACTTGAGTGGGTTCGATTCCCACTAAGGATATCAGTCAATGTATCCGTTGCCCCAAGATACCGGGGACACTTGACTCGAGTGGGAATCTAACCCACTCAAGTCAAGTCATGTTATTGGACAGACGCTCTACCAGTTGAGCTATGCTGTAGGCTGAGTTACAGGTTTCCTGGTGGTTTTAACTTGTTTTTCTAGAAGTTAGTCTGCAAAGGGAAGCATCACTAAGGATATCAGTCAATTTATCCGTTGCCCCAAGTTACCGGGGACACTTGACTCGAGTGGGAATCGAACCCACTCAAGTCAAGTCAAGTCATGTTATTGGACAGACGCTCTACCAGTTGAGCTATGCTGTTGGCTGAGAGTTACAGGTTTCCTGGTGGTTTTAACTTGTTTTTCTAGAAGTTATTCTGCAAAGGGAAGCATCACAAAGGATATCAGTCAATTTATCCGTTGCCCCAAGTTACCGGGGACACTTGACTCGAGTGGGAATCGAACCCACTCAAGTCAAGTCAAGTCATGTTATTGGACAGACGCTCTACCAGTTGAGCTATGCTGTTGGCTGAGAGTTACAGGTTTCCTGGTGGTTTTAACTTGTTTTTCTAGAAGTTATTCTGCAAAGGGAAGCATCACGAAGGATATCAGTCAATTTATCCGTTGCCCCAAGTTACCGGGGACACTTGACTTGAGTGGGAATCGAACCCACTCAAGCCAAGTCATGTTATTGGACAGACGCTCTACCAGTTGAGCTCTTTTTTTGAGTTCTTTTACACAACTTACATTTTATAAAGCTTGACTCTGACTCAGTATAGTCAGACTTTTATTTTGTTTCATTTTCTGACATGATGTTAATCAGAGTGCCATAGCAGAGTGGTTAGTGGGCCTGCCTGGTGAACCAGAGTTCCTGGATGTCCTGGGTACGATTACAGGTCAAGTCAACAATGTGGCAATCTTAGAGTGATTTGAGGCTTGGTTCATTATGGTGATGGGATGAACTGGACACCATATTCTCAGTAGCCTACACTATTTAATGGGAAACTGCAACTCAGTAACTGTTGTTTACACACAAACATTGACTGTATTGACCTCAGAGATGACTTCTGTGTACTTATACTGTATATTATTCAACTCATCATGAGCAGAGCTTTCATTAGAGCCTAATAAGAAGGCTCTGTGACGATTTTGAAAGAAAAACCTTTTGGAGCTCATAATTGGCAGCCATCTTGCATTTGAAGGTCAACAATTGGTCAAATCATTATATAAACACCAAATATGTATTTCTTGACCAAAATAAGCTCTGAAACCATGTATTGTGCATCTTTGTAGGTCAAACCATTAAAAAGTTCATTTTCACGGTCGCCATTTTGGATTTTGGTCTCTCAAAAATCTTCCCCGCCCCTTTTAAAAATACACCCCGGCTAAATTTGTTTAATAACCCTCCTAGATGACAAATCCATTGAGAAACGGACCTTCGCTCTCCACGGTCACGGAAGTGCCACAGATGACCCAACTAAATGGTGTCACTACCGAAACGAAAAAAAAAATGTTCCCCCAAAAACATGTTAGGAGTACGTTTCAGGCAATTTAAAGTTGATTGGTAGTGACTTTTTTTTTTGCCCCTAACATTCATCGAGCTCTGGACTTAGTATTTTTTTTTCCGTTTCGGTAGTGACACAATGGTGTCACTACCGAAACGAAAGAAAAAAATGTTCCCCCAAAAACCTGTTAGGAGTACGTTTCAGGCAATTTAAAGTTGATTGGTAGTGACTTTTTTTTTGGCCCCTAACATTCATCGAGCTCTGGATTTAGTAATTTTTTTTCCGTTTCGTAGTGACACAATGGTGTCACTACCGAAACGAAAAAAAAAATATTCCCCCAAAAACCTGTTAGGAGTACGTTTCAGGCAATTTAAAGTTGATTGGTAGTGACTTTTTTTTTGGCCCCTAACATTCATCGAGCTCTGGCCCGGTCAACCAGCCCGGTGTGTCTTGACGATTTTGGTGGGGAGAGTCTTGTTTTTTTTCTCAAACCTTTTCATGTCAAGGACCCCCTAATTGACACTTATTACCCCGCGGACCCTCATTTGAAAAGATAAGCCAGGGACCCCAATAAGAGAAGGTTTTTACGGCTCTCTAGCAGTGATTCTCAACCATTTTAATTTCAAAGAACCCCAGTTTGACATGCATTAGGCTACGGACCCCCATTTAATGGCATTTATACCTCTGGGACCCCAATTCACATTGTAAAACCAATGTTAATTTAACTCTGAGAGTGTACAAATGGACCCGTTAGAGGGTCCCGTTCCAGGGGGTCCCGGGGGGGGGGTTCCAGGGGGTCCCCAGCGAAATGGTATTATTAAATATGGCACTTTTATTGCTACTTTCAACTTTTTAATGGATCCTATGTAAGTAAAGCCTGATAAAAGTGACAAACTCCCAAAATCCACCAGAATACTGGAAATTACATCTACTCTGTTAAAAATGTCTTTTATTTTGTACTTTCTTGAACCACAAGCATATCGCTGCACCAGTCAGATATAATGTAGGCTACATGAGAGAGAAAAGGGGGGGAACCACTTGATACACAAAAACAAAGCTGGCAATGTATTGCTAAGGGGTGTGTTTTTGGGACGAGCGTTCGATAAGCAAACTCAGAATCAGGCTAACAACTAGCCATGATTAACAGGCTGCACGCGCTGAAGCTGCGTAATGCTATCAGTCAAAGATGGTTAACTGATGTGATGTAGGTGGACGCCTTTTTAGGAGACAGGAAGCAAGTTGGAGTGTATTGATTCCAATGGAAAAATCGCGCGGAAACGGGAAGTAAACCGGAGATTGCGTATCTTGCTGAACTAACCATCTTTGACTGATAGCATTTCGCAGCTTCATCGCGTGTAGCCTGTTAATCATGGCTAGTTGTTAGCCTGATTCTGAGTTTGCTTATCGAACGCTCGTCCCAAAAACACACCCCTTATCGACGCGGGTAACGGCGACCCCCCGGGACCCCCCTGGACGGTACTGCAGATATATAAATAGATGGATTCCATGTAATCTCAACATTGCATGCATGGCGCATTTAATAATGAAATGCTGAAGTATTCAACTTTACTAACTGAAGGCTAACATACAACAGAATGTTTCAACAATACTTGGAGACATCTGCTGTGAGTCACTGAGCAATGATTGTTCTTCTGGAAGTCAGCCTGCAAATGAAAGCCACAGGTTAAAGAGTAGAGTGGGGTTTGAACCCGCATCGTCTGGTTCATCTAGACAGCGTCTTAACAAGCTGAGCTATTTGCTCCCTCTCTCTTTATTCTGCTTTGATGTGATGACTTTAGAGTCTATAGTATAGACCATGTAACTACATAAACACGTTGATGTAAATACATTTGATTACAAAAGGCGAAAGTCACGTGACCATCAAGCGTTTTGGTCTCATGTTGTTGCCATGACACCTGCAGGGCTTTTTATTAACGGCACTGACAACATAATTATACGGATTGTAAAGCCCTCACCTTATTGTTTGAGCCACACTGGCATGGAGAATGTAGGTGAGAATGAAATACTTAACCTTGTAGAATGTGGATGGAGAGTGGAAATGTGAAAATATGCCTAATGGTGGTCTTGAACCCCAAATCTTACACTTACAAATCTTTGACACAGCTCTCATGCCACAGAAGCTTGGTGGAAGCAAGTGGGAAGGAAATAGTTAACCTTATATAAAAAAGAAAAATCCTATCACACAAAGATTTGGCGGACCCCCTGTAGTAACTCTGAGGACCCCCTAGGGGTCCCGGACCCCCCGTTGAAGACCCCTGATCTAGGGTGTGTTAAATATGGCTATTTTATTGCTACTTTTAACTTTTTAATGGATCCTATTCAATTCAATTCAATCTTTATTTCAGACCCAGGAGGATCCATATCACAAGAAAACAACACCACACAATAAAAACAGAAAATAAAATAAAATAAATAAAAATAATGCAAACAGCTCACATTGTTCAGTTTCTGACATACAGACATGTGCGCCAATGGTTCCACAATCTAGAGGTGAACCTGACAGAGCTTCGTGTGGGGTCTGTTATGACAGCGATTATGTCATTTACTGACTCCGATGCTCTACACAAAAACCTATACATAAGGTTGCGTAGCACAGCAGCACAGGTGGGTACCCCAACACTAACAAACATCTGGCTTGCACTGGAGCTTCTTGGAGCTCTCAGCAGCAGCCTCATGCAGTCATTATAGGCCACTGTAAGGCGCCTGAAGCTGCCTTGCCTGAAGCGACTCCAAAGGTGGGCAGTATACAGTGGTGTACAGAAGGATCTAAACAGTGAGATCTTCACAGGTACTGAGCACATGCTAAATTTGCGGCACAGCATGTTTGCTTGGGCATACAGCTTACGCCGCTGCCTATAGATGTCTTTGTCATCTGTTAGGTCATTGGAGATAATATGTCCCAAATAAGTAATCTCACTGCACACACTAAGGGCAGTGCCAGCCAGGTAAAAGTCAGGAAAGGTAGATAGTCTGTCTTCCCTACTTCGGACAATCATGACCTTACTCTTTTTAGCGTTGTATTTTATATTAAAATCAAAGCCATACTGTGAGCATATCCTCAGTCGCTGTTGTAGCCCAGCACTATATGGACTAAATATGACCAAATCATCTGCATACATCAGGTGATTAATTAACAAGTCACCAACTCTACACCCTGTCCCACATGCATTTAACATCAATGATAAATCATTCATATAAACATTAAAAAGGAATGGAGAAATTATTCCTCCTTGACGGACACCATTGGTCACATGAAAAGGAGCAGATATTGACTTCCCCCATTTTACCCTCATTGTCTGGTGAGCATACCAGAACACCAAGATTCTGACTAGGAAACTAGGGACCCCTCTCTGTGTCAGTTTTAAGAATAACTTTTCATGATTAATGCGGTCGAAGGCCCTAGAGGCATCAATAAAAGAAACAAACATAGTAGAATTCTGCCTACTATATTTATCTAAAAGCTCTTTGAGTGCAAAAATACACAAATCAGTGCCGTGTTTTCGTTTGAATCCAAATTGGTTATCCGCTGACAGGATCAACCTCTCAAGTCTACTCAGTAGAATTGTCTCTAGCACTTTGGATAAAACGCTGGCCAATGCTATTGGCCTATAGTTATCAGAGCTGTTTAGTTTACCCACTTTGTCTTTAATGACCGGCACTAATACGACAGAGAGCATGGAAACAGGTAAAAACCCATGAACAAAAAAACCTGTAAAACACATAGCAACCAAAGGGCACAGTTTCTTACTGGCTAGTTTTAGATGTTCAGCTGTTATCTCATCCAGACCACAGGCCTTATTATCTCCTAGCTTCAAAACTGCTTCATGAATTTCGGCAGGAGTAACAATCACCTCATCATTAAAATCTACATTTTCCACTACAACAAGATTACTTTTTACACAGTTGAACAGCTCAGAATATTGTTTCTGCCATAGCTGTGAAATTTCATCAGACCCACTCACTCCATCTATATTTGATGGTAAGTAAAGCCTGATAAAAGTGTCAAACTCCCAAAATCCACCAGAATACTGGAAATTACATCTACTCTGTTCAAAATGTCCTGGGGGGGTGACCCCCAGCTTGGTCAAGAGCCCCCCCCCAGGAAACCTAAAAAAAAACACAATCTCCCACATCACATTGCATTTGACATCTATATCTATATCAATACCCTGGTAGTTTTGCCTATTTGCCTATTATGAATTAACCCACAGGTTCACAATACAGCCTCCAGGAAGTAGGCTGGCTGTGAGACAAGTGTGTGAAGCAAGCGTCTTCCATCTTGCGGAGTCAGGTTAATTATGAACAGGGACACTAGGGTTCTAGCTAACACATTCTACACATTTAACAGGACATCAGAACATACTGTACACACACCTTACAAATTCACAAATCACAGACAGTGAACATGATTTGTTTTATTCCAGTTGATTTTTTTGTCATAAATGTACATCTTTCCTGGCTTTATTTCTTAAGATACCAGGTACTAATACAAAATGAAAGAAAAATAATTCTTAAAAAAAGAACTTCCCCATCCGTCTATTGTTCAAATAAAAGACAAATATTATCGACTTGGTACCAGAACTAATCACTGATCAGGCCGACCCTGCAACACAACCAACACCGACTAGCTAAGTCATGGCAAGGCTTTAGATTTCATATCAGCAAAACAAATCTGATGTAGAATAAATGATGTCAAATGAACTGAATACTATCGACTCCTGAACCAACTACATTTTTGTCAGGACAGGTCAAGTCTCAGTGTCAATATGAAGGCAGTTTTTAGGACAGACGGACGGTCACACTCTCTCTCTCTCTCTCTCTCTCACACACACACACACACACACACACACACTATAATTACTGGCTACATTTACAGACGGGGAAAACAAATGTGTTTCTAATTTAGCTGTCCCAGATCTGCCTGTGTTCACATAGTGTGAAAACATGCAGCATTTCCACATATTTAAATAGAAAGTTAACTTATTGGTTTTATTATATAGGAGGAATTAGGTAGGTTTAAAAAAAAAAACACACACACACACACACACACACACACACACACACACACACACACACACACACACACACACACACACACACACACACACACACACACACACACACACACACACACACACACACTGCACATTATTTTGTCAAACGTTAAGCCAGATTTTAGTTTTCTGTGAAAACACAGCCCTTGTATATTATGTAGTAGTGTTAGTTGTGTTGAAGTGGTCTGATTTGATCAGATACAGCAGCGTGAAGGCAACTGAAAATAATTAAGTCATGATTGTTTATTGGCAACAGTATGCATGTATGCATGGATTCTGGGAACTCAAGTTCATGGTGACAACAACAGCAATAATAAACATCAGTAGTAAATAAACGTGTACAGTTTAACATTTCTCTCTGGTCTGATCACGTGTCCACAGAACCTCTTGCAGCACATCCTAGAACACAACATTCTAGAACAACACAATAATAATTCATAACTACAACAGCACATTAAGCAAAGTGCTGTAAAGTACAATTAAAGAAAACATACATTGAACATTGGGGTGGGTTTCGTTACATAATAAGTACAGTAAGGTCAAATGGGTCATTCATATCAGGAGAGTCAACAGGACATTAGGAATATTCTTTTCATATTAAAAACCCACCTGTAATCATATTAATTTACCAATCAAGCAATACAAAAATCCCAGTGCAAATCCATATTAATATTAATAAACAATTATCCCATATCAATATTTAGAACAATTTCAGGGTGGCCAAGATCAATAAATGGAGACTTTTTAAATCATTTCCAACTCTTTCTCTCTCCTCCAACCTCTATTTATTTAGTAGTTCCATATTGGAGACCATTTTAAATGGACCATTTGGCTTCCCTAATCATTGGGGGTCTACCTTCATTCATTTGTTAAACATCAACCATGTTTGTCACTGATCACTAAGTCACTTAGGGGAGGGGAGAAAGGAAGTGAAGAGGTAAGGAAGGAGAGAAATGAAGAGGAGACAAATAAAAAAGAAAGATGAGAGAATCAGAAAAGAGAGAAGAAAGACATCACCAAAGAGGAGGGAGAGGTGGCATTATGGGACAGAGATTTGGAAGGGGGATCCGGGGATGTGGTCTTCGCCCCACTTGACAGCCAGGATGTAATTGCCTCTCTCCTTCAGCACATAGCTGATGTTGTACTGCTGCCTGCCGGAATGTCTCACCAACACCTCCTCGCATGGAACAACAGGTCCCTGGACTCCTACCAACAACATGTTCTTACCTGGAGACAAGAGGAGAGGAGAGGAGGGCCAAGAGAAATGTAACGTTAGTGGGTGAGGAACAGGAGCGAGAGAGAGGCAGAGAGAGGAACACGTAACTGATTTCTGTCAACTAAATACATAGCTGTTGTCTGTGTAGTATTATTATCATAATAATTATTAATTATAATAATCAGGATTATTATTATTATAATTATTATTCATATATCTTACCAGCTTTACTGCAGTCCACTGTGAAGCTGCTCCTCTGACCAACGAAGGCCTTGCTGAGTCCTGGGCCTCGACTGACCACCTTGCTGGCGTCAGAGTAGCCCTGCCTGGGCAGGGCACTCTGGGAGAGACTGCTGCTGCTGGAGGCCCTCAGCAGGGGGTCCACTGTCAAAGTCGAGGTCTCGCTGGCATTGGTCACATTCACCAGCCGAGGACCTGATAGAGGAGGAATTTATGTGACTTCCACTGCATATTCAGTAACATTATCCATTAGAATAGAATAGAGTAAACCAGAAACAATAGAATACAGTAGAGCCAGTGTGACTATAGTCTTGAAGATGCAGTGCCCTACGGCAGAATACAGTATAACAGTGTTTACCAAAGACTGGGTCGGTTCCCATTTGTGAGTCGTCGACACATTTTTACGGGTCGCGAGTAAATATCTTTTTTTTCCCCGTTTACTGCCATTTTTACCCGGTTGCCAAACCTGGTCTCTATCTACACTCCAGCTAGTAGTCACTTTTTCCTCATTGGCTGGCCCTTTTGTGTGACTTTTTCCTCATTTAGCCAATGAGGGCTCAATGTCCTCTCAGAATATGGGATCTAAAGACGACCCGCAATACTGTGTTCTGCCACTGTATGTATCTGTATGAACTGTGGCGCTGTTCCTCATTTGGCCTTTCAATATTGCCATGTTTAGTGAGAGAAATAAGCAACCAGGTCTAGGAAAACAAGCCCAAAAGAAGCAACTATAGGACACATGAGCACTCTCAACCGTCGGCTATTTGAAAATACTTAGCCATGCTGCAACCTGGTATAATATGACTGTGTCATATCTTGTTCTTTATTATTTCAAAAGATGCTAAATTTAAAAAATCCTGTATTTAAAGTAATACTAGGTAACTTTTTCAACAAAACTAAAGTTGAAGTGAGTGGCAAATGTTTCACAACACCCACTCCATGAATTTCACCCCCGAAAGCCTTTTCTATTATAATTTCTATTGAAAAGGTGGCTCGGTGAGCCTTTCCCACGAAAATGACGTCATCCGGCCAGAAAACGGAAACGGAAATGCACCGGTTTCCTGTTTGGCCAGGAACTACATCACCGGTTTCCTGTTTGGCCAGGAACTACCGCGCTAATAACAAAAAGGAATCTCACGCTGTTTGTAAGAGATTGTGGGATTTGAAGATCGAAAAACAACAGAAAAAGAAAACACAGCTCACGGTAACTAAAACTCCACTGGCAAAGAGAAACGATCCACAGATAGTATAAAACAATTAAAAGAACGCTTTTTGAAATGCTTCCGTCTTCCGGTGAAAACAAATGGAATTCTGGGTAACGGAGGAATAAACGAACGGCCTGCAGTGACGGTAATGACCAGCAGAGGCTGCTAAAAATCGTTATTTGTGGACCTGCATTGTATTACTTAAAAAGAAATTAGAGCTTATACTATTATAATCCGAGATATCAAATTTATCTTTTGGGTCTCGAGCTAAAAGGTTTGGAAACCCCTGCCATAGAAGTAGACCACAGTGGAGTAGCCTACCTGTGACTTTAGCCTTGAATGGACTACCAGGGATGTGGCTGGGTCCTCCATACTTGATGCTGATGAGGTAGTTTCCAGGGGCCATGGGAGTGTAGTGAACCCTATAACCCTCTGGACACTCCTCACAATCCATTTTCACCTTGGAGGGGCCCTCGATGGTCACAGCCACGGCCCCGGGCCCCGCCTTAGTGTTGTTAATGATGAACTCTGATTGGGTGCCTGGGAGGGGAAAACGTAGACGGGAATGAAGAAAGAAAGAAAGAAAGAAAGAAAGGCAAACACAAAGTTTACTAACAAAGAATCTTTAGCTTCTTTCCTGGTCCACAGACAGACATGGTACAGACTACCTGTCTGTAGGGCAGTGGTTCTCAAACCTTTTCATGTCAAGGACCCCCAAAGTGATATGTATTTGGCCGCGGACCCCCCATCTCAAAATATTTTGTTCCAGGGACCCCCAGAAGCAAAGGTTTGAGTTACAAGTGTTTGCTTTAAAAATATATATATTCAAAGATTTGCACACATTTTCACAATTTTTCAAAAATAGCAGATCTACAAGCTTGTAGCACTGCACCGAGTGCCGCGCTATGAGCTTGTAGATCTGCTATTTTTGAATAGCCAAAGTATAAAAGGTTAAAATTATTGTGATGCTATATTAACACATTTTGCTAGGGACTCCCTGGACCCCTCCCCCCCCAAGGACCCCACTTTAAGCACCACTGAGGTAGGGTACCTGTCGTCCCTCTCTCAAGTCCCGCTCCGTACGCTGTGACCAGACCGGCCTCCCCAGTCTGACCCGGTTCTCCCACTCTGACCTTAAAAGGACTTCCTGGGATGTGGTTGCCGTTGAACTTCACGCCGATGGAGTGAAGACCGTTCTCACGGGGAATGAACCTGATGGCATATTTATCTGGACGACAAGCAGGAGGGCAGAAGGAGAGGTTTAGTGTTAGTATAGAAGGGAACAGCTTTGGCTCAAGTTTATTGCCCATCGGCTATTAATATTGGCAAACACTGCAACAGGAAATAAACTTGAGCACATTTAGAATGTTTGTGTTGTCAGATTTGAAAAGATTCAACTTTATTGTCATATTATTTTTCATACAAGCTCCCAACATTTTAGTTCGGAGGAAGAGGAAGAGAGAAAAACAATAGAGAGCAAAAGAACTAAACCAAACTAAATCAAATATACAATGTCCAATACACATAAGGTGCATGGCAAAAATAAATGAATACATGAAACAAAAGCAATGGATAAATCGCAATTTTAAAAAATAGTGATGTGAAAGGTGTATACAGCGATGTGAGGAGGTACTGCACACGTCTATCTAAACTACATAACTTCTGTCCAGTACAACAGTGACAGCAGATTCCTAACAAACGATCAAACTATTGAATGATCTAACTAATTAGCTAGCTAGCTGTAGTACCTTTGTCCAGTTCAGTGACGGCACATTCGTCCAGCGCTCCAGAGGGACTATGAACTTTGGCCTCCAGGTCACCTTGAGCTCCATTCAGTCGCACCGCAAAGGATGCTGGGTGGTTGACCTTTAACCCTGACTCCTACACAGGTTGGTCACACAGGGAGCGTAAGCAATGACATCTCACACACAAACAAAGGACAACATCCTCAAAGGACAACAAAACAAGGTTAGCAGCTGGGTATTACAGATGTGTGGTGGTGGCCAACTGAATGTACTGTATATGAGGGGTGGTCAGAGACAGCAGGGGAGGATGGAACGTATATTGTGCACACAAATTAACAAAACAAGGGATCAAATGAACCAAAACTAGAACAAATACCCCTCAGGCATTAGGCCCCTTCCTACCCGAAAGCCCCCCATCTTTCAAGCAGTTCCTACATGAAAACTCCTCCCCCCCGCCCCACCAAGCCACTTAGGCATTGTCTCGCCACCTTAACAACAGTGCCCACATGAACCCACGTGAACAGCTCAGGTCCTCACTGATGTGAAACTGAAGCTGCTCACATTACACTTGCAGACCTGTTGATGTGAACGAGGGCATGTGTTCTCCGCAGCTTCCGGTAGATGGCGCTGCTGCCCCGCTAGTGGCCATAATCTGGGACCCATTTGACTATCCATGCTAATTCTACAAATCGTATGCAAATCGAAAGAGGGCTAGACCCATGAGCGATGCATTTCTACTCTCTACACTTACCTGACCTCTCATTGGTGCAGCTCCAGCAGGCAGAGGCAGCCATACACACGGTACTGCCAGCTACAATCACCCAACAAGCAGTGGTGGACAGTAATCTAATACATTTACTAACCTAAGTACTGTACTTTTTGAGTATCTGTACTTTACTTGAGCATTTGTGTTTGTGGATGCTTATTACTTTTTCTCCACTACATTTTCAAAGACAAATATTGTACTTTTGACTTCACAACATTTCTAGGAAGGAAAAAAGAACATTAGTATATCTGTTATTTTCACTATTATTATTATTTTTTTAATTTCTGGAAAATCTTATTTTTGGGGAAAATGTCTATTTTTAATACAGCAATGCATTGATATTATAAAGCAAACGTACCTTGTAATTTGTACCTTTGTATACTTAAGTATTTAAAAGCATGCATTTTTGAATACTTTTAAAAGCAAGTACCATACTCCAATACTTTAACTTAAGTACAGAGCAGCTTTCACTTGTAGTTAAGTAATATTTGACCCCAAGTATCTGAACTTTGATCCAAGTACTGGGTTCGAGTACTTTGTCCACCACTGCCAACAAGCTAGCTAAAGACAAGGACAAGTGTTGCTAGGGCCTGCCTCTCTCTGCTGTAGCTAGGCAACCAGTGAGCTGTTGTCGATGATGTTTGATGCTGTTAACAGCTTTTAGGTGAAACAGAAGAGAAGCGCCCCTAATTCCACACAGGATGGACGGACACATGGACAGAGAGACAGACAGGCAGTCACAAACAGGTCGCTTCTGTAGCGGACCATCCGGAACTCTGTAGTGAATAAATCGATTTCACATCTATTTTTCTGAGTCCAGTCTTGAGGGGGTTCCAGGGGGTCCCCAGCTAAATGATTGATAGTCGGGAACTAAAATGGACCATTACACTGAGAGTGTACAAATGGACCCGTGGACCCTTACAGCAGAGGTTCTCAAAATGGATTCCACGGACTCTCTGGGTTCCTTTAGGGGTTCTAAATTGACCCTTACAAGTCTGTAACTCTGACAGTACACAAATGGAACCAAATGGCTTCTCTTAAAAATGACCCTAACGGGTCCATTTGGTTCCATTTGTATACTATCAGAGGGAAGACCTTGAAATGTAAAAGTTTGAGAACCACTGCCTTACAGGTCCATTTGGTTCCGTTGGAGATGCAGTATTTGACATCTGTGTTGACTGCCTGTCTCTCATGTCCAGTGGGACCAGGGGCCAGTTGCACCACCTCACACTAAGTTCAAACTTAGCCAAGTTATAGCTTAAACACATTCAATCCTGGAAAGTATCTCTGTCATTTTAGATTTCTTTGGCTATTCAAAAATAGCAGATATACAAGCTCATAGCACGGCACCGAGTGCCGCGCTATGAGCTTGTAGATCTGCTATTTTTTGAAAAATCGTGAAAATGAGGGCAAATCTTTGAATATATATTTAAAAAATATATATATATATTCAAAGATTTGCACAAATTTTCACATAAAAAACAAAAAATAGCAGATCTACAAGCTCATAGGGCGGCACTCGGTGCCGCGCTATGAGCTTGTAGATCTGCTATTTTTGAATAGCCAAAGACATCTAAAAATACTTTCCCGGATAAATGGGTTAAATGGCTTTTTTAAAAGCCATTTAAGCTATAACTAGGCTAAGTTTGAACTTAGTGTGAGGTGGTGCAACTGGCCCCAGCTGCATAAAGAATGTTTACACAGCCGGAGCCCCCCCCCCCCTGTGCAACGCAGCGCAGGGGAGCGAGTGTGTATGGGGGCGGGGCATCTCCTCACGTCTCACCTGAAGGCCGGCAACAGTCAGCCGACGGGCGTCGTTTTCGGGAGCGACCACGGGCACCAGGTACGGACTGTCTGGGATGTGCTGCTCATTAAACTTAACGGACACCTCATAATCACCTAGAATCAGAGAGACAGAGAGAGAGAGAGGAGAGAGGTGGGGTGGAGAAAGGAGGCGGGTGATAAGAGAATGAAATGTGATAGACTTCAAAAGTCTTATTTTGAAAAGCATACCTTTTCAAAACACACCCTTTACACATAGTAAAGGGTGTGTGTGTGTGCGTCACCATACGTGTGTGTGTGCGTGCGTGCGTGCGTGCGTGCGTGCGTGCGTGCGTGCGTGTGTGTGTGTGTGTGACCATACGTGTGTATGTGTGCGAGCGCACGTGTGTGTGTGTGTGCGTGTGCGTGTGCGTGTGCGTGTGTGTGTGTGTGTGTGTGGTTGTGTGTGTGTTACCAGGTTCCTGTGCTACGTAGGAAACTCCACAGGATCCATCTTTTCTGTCTTCAAATGAGATCTCTGCCCTGCTGGGTCCCTCTACAGCGACAGACAGCCCTCCAGCCCCCGCCTCCCTCGTCCAGATGCTGAACTCAGCTGGAGAGAGAGAGAGAGAGAGGTAATAATCATAATCAGTCTTTAATGTCCCAGAGGTACGTTCCATTTCAGTCGGTTCAACAAAAAACACATAATATACAGCACAACATAAAAGACAATACAAAGAGTCCCCAAAGTGCACAACCAACATATCAGCGAGGCAGTTTCTGAGTGGACAAAACTCCTCCTAAAACTAAAACTTCTTCCCATCTGAAAGTTAATAATCTTGTAATGTGTGTAATGCTGAAAAGTTAGTTTTTTCCCTAGAGAGAGAGAGATGGAGGTGGACAAGAAGACAGTAAGGCTGGTAACTTTCCACAGAAATGATATTCAAATATTGGTCTTCAAAATTGGCAGATATTCGAATATTATTATTATTATTGTAATTAATACTGTCAAAAATAGTATTTTTGCATATACACATTTTCCCGATATTCGAATATCGAATATTCGTTTAACCTCCCTAGAAGACAGTGACAATGTGTTTTGAGTGTGTGTGTGTGTGTGTGTGTGTGTGTGTGTGTGTGTGTGCGTGTGTGTGTGTGTGTGTGTGTGTGTGTGTTTACCAGGTTCTCCAGTCTGTGCTCTTTCCAGTCCTGGCCCCCCCGCTGTGACTTTACCGGCCCCTCCCTCTCCCAGCGGCCCCACTGTGAACTGGAAGGGACTCCCTGGCACGTGCATGCCCCTGTACTTGACGCTGACGTGGTGCACGCCCATCTCTGTGGGAACAAAGCGCACGCAATAGGCTCCATCGCCCGTGGCGACCATCTCAGCCGACTGACTGGCTCCAGAAGGGGAAGTCACCTCAGCGGTGACCTCGTTGATGTCGATCTCTGGAATGGAGATGAATGGGATAGAGCAAAATAGAATAGATTAGAGCATGATATAATAGAGCATCATAGAATATAACAGAACAGAACAGAACAGAACAGAACAGAACAGAACAGAACAGAACAGAACAGAACAGAATATAGCATGATGGAATAAAAAGAGAGGGGAGAGTAGAAGTTAAGTGATGAGCAGCGTTGGAACTAAAGCGTTACAGTAGCGTGCGTTACTGTAACGCAACTACTTTTTTTGCGGTAACTAGTAACGCAACTAGTTACTTTTTCAAACTCTGCAATGTCATTACAGTTACTGACATTAAAATGGGCGCATTACTCGTTACTTTATGTGAAAATAGCCGACAACTTCAGAGCAGTAAAGGTTTATTATGATCCGATTTCTACCGACAGATAGTTTGTAACCTCCCCCTCCACTCGCTGCAGCTGCGGGCAGCGGGAGAGTTGTCATTTTGAAGTAACTAGTAACGTAACTAGTTACTTTTATAATGCAGTAACTAGTAAAGTAACGCTGTTACTGTGTGTGTGTGTGTGTGTGTGTGTGTGTGTGTGTGTGTGTGTGTGTGTGTGTGTGTGTGTGTGTGTGTGTGTGTGTGTGTGTGTGTGTGTGAGATAGAGAGTGAGAGTGAGTGTGTCATATAAGCCAATCTATCTACTTTGACTGAACATAATTGCAAAAATAAAAGCAACAATAAAAAAACCTAAAAAGGTAAAAATGATTTAACAGCAAGCAGCTGGCTGGTCTGGGAACAGCTCAGTATGAATAGTTCTTACTAAATGATAATTGTTAGCCAAATAAATAAAACCATGTACCTTTCAAGTACCTTTCATATGTCGCAATGTCCCCCCCCCCCCCAATGTCCCCCCCCCCCCCCCCCCCCCCTCCCCACCCCCCCACACACACCCAACACATATTAGGCCGTGCTGCAGCCAAACAATGCCAAGCGCCATGTGGTGCGAACCTGCTGGTGTTTCAGCATATTCTCAAGGCCCCTACAACACACCCACCCTCCCCCCTGACACGGGCGCTGCCCCCAACCAGGACGTGGGCATCAACAATCCAAATGCCCCTCGTCGCCCCGGCCACTTTCCTTCCCAGAACCAGGCGTGAGAGGCCAGTCATGTGGGCAACACGCCGGTCCCGTGGTGGAGCCGGGGACCTAGCCCTGGGCGCGGGGCCCCTAGCCCTGGGGTCGGAGCCGCTCCTGGGTCTACCGGACCACCAGAGGAAACAGTGGGAACGATGAACAGAAGAGGAAGAGGAGGAACAGGAGGAAGAAGAAGAAGACTGACAGGAGATCTGCTCCCGAGACAAGACCAGGAGAAACCAACTGACTGAGGAGAGAAACAGAAAGAGAAAGGATATAGGGAGAAGAATGAATAAGTGCAGCTGTATTATGGAGACAGCATAGAGCCCTGAAGCCACGTCCACTTTGGGGATGTACTGTACTGCTGTACTGTACTCACTTTTAGGAATAAAACAATAGCTGAAAAAGTGTCCTTTTTTACAGTCACACAGTTAACTTCAATGCAATTGTCAAGATTTGCCATTTACATTTGTTGGATAGTTCAACATTTTATTTGTTCAGTATTCATAAATGAGCTCTCCAACACCCCCTTTTGCCTGATGGGCCCAATAATGATCCCTCTTATAAAGAGGTTTGCCTCTTATACCTGCTGATATGCACACAAAGTTTCATGGTGTACTGTCAGTTAAACAGAGGGGGTGAAAACAATGTTGGCGGACGTAATAATTCATCAAATATGACTTTTTAAATAACTAACAAATAGCCAACAAGAGCGTGTAAAAAGTTACATCAAATGAACACATCTGGTGCAAGGAATCTTGCGTCACATCTGGTCAAAGAATGTTTGTTTGCACAAGGATGTCCCCATGGATGTGTTAAAACTCAGATCTTACCCAAGTTCATCATTTTGCTCCAGGATAAATGACCAAAAGTTCACTTTAAATGCTGCATGCAGTGTTTTGCCCTGATTGAAACCATAGGACAATAAAGATGCAGTTCTTTATTTATTTATCATTATACAGAATGGCCATGAGAGTGGCTGATGCCCCCGCATTTCGTTTTGTAGTTCTGTTGCTCAAACTCTTATCTAAAAACATAAAGTAAGAAAAAAAGAAAAACTCCCAGTGGTGGGTTCTTACAGTATTTTTCCCTATATTTTGATATTTGAACGGTTAGTCCGTAATGTCGTCATAAAGGGTGAATGAAATGGCCAGACAGGAATGGCCTTTGGGAGTCTGCCATGACCAGCCAGGGAGGAGGACGGAGTATACAGTACGAGTTATTATAGAGAAGTTGTTATTAGAGAGACAGTATGATATGTAAATACAAGAATATAGACAGGAAAGGCAGCAGATATGTAGAGGGAGGATGTTGTGGATGTACTCAATCTGGCAAGTCTCAATTCTTCTGGCGTGACCTTTAGTGTGTGTATTACAGAATATTGTCGGGTGGAAACCTCATATAACCAAAACTGATACTTTTCAGGATTCAAATTCAAAAATAGCAAAAGTAGCAGATCTACAAGCTCCAAACGTGTCGCTTCGCGCCGCACTTCAAGCTTGTGGTTGTGCTACTTTTGATAGGTTTCTGCTCGATAATATGCTTCATACAGATATGCAGTATCGGGGCGGCCATAGCTGAGTGGTTAGTGAGCCCGCCTAGGGAGCCAGAGGCCCTGGTTGCCCCAGGTTCGATTCCAGGCCAGCCCAGCATATGTGTCGATGAAATGAAATTTGTCCCTGAGCAAGACTCTTAATCCCTAATTGCTCACAGGTTCTCATTGGAAACAAGACCGCAAGGACTTTCATGAACGACCTGTTAAAAGGAATTATCCTTAGTATATACACTAGAAGTTGAGGCCACACACAGGGCCAACACTGGCCCCATGGACAGCCTTGTTTCATGCGTAAGCACGTGCGCACGTGTGCGTGTGTGTGGGTGTTACCTGGTATTTTGAGGTTCAGGTCACACACACTGCCAACACTGGCCACACTAGCGGCCTTCTGTCGTCGGGTGATGCTCTCTCGGATACGCCCCTCTCCCGTCACACGCACAGTAAAAGGACTTCCTGTTTGCACAAACACATTTCTCTATAAGTGTGTGTGTATATATATATCACATACATACATATAATGTAAATATATTATAGAATTGCTGCTTGACTAAATATATTATATGGCTGTATTCAACTAAATAAATTAGTAACATAATTTGCATAAAAGTACTGATATAGCAGATAAAAGGATGATATTAGCCAATGATATTCACTTGGACCGTGTTAGCTCGCTAGCTAGATTTTTTTTCCCAATAGTATTTACCTGGGACATGTTCTTCGGCAAATCTAATGGAGACGATGTAATTTCCTGGTTCGGTGGGACAATAAGAGACCCCACATGTCCCGTCTTCTATGTCCTCAGTCTGAATGTCCACTTTACTGGGACCTTCGATGGCCAAAGCCAAGCCACCGTAACCTGGAAAAAAAGATTTTGGGAATGTCATTATATTGTCATAAATGGTCACTTTTTTGTAGAGAAAACAGCAGATCTACAAGCTCACAATGCATCACAACATGACGTGTTGTGGGTTTGTAGATTTTTCACTAATAGTAATACAACAAAATATATGGCTTAAAGGAGCACTTGACCCTTTTTCAACTCTGTTTTCATAGAATTGGTTGAGGACCAATTATATGCTCATTATAAGATGGCACAATTTACGTCTACTCACTCTGTGTCTTATTAGTGGACAAAGGACATTAAGCACATAATGACACCTTTTGGGGTTTTTGGGCCTAAAAGTATGGTGATTGTTCGGGCCGGGCTGAGCCTCGGGCCGGCCCAGTAGGGCCCAGTTAGGGCCGGGCCTTCATTTTCAGGCCCGTTGAAAACTCTGCTCTGTACTGGTCAGCTCCTGGAAACTGACAGTAGAAGATTGTGGTTGTAATGGGCAGCTCCCAGTGGCCAACAGTAGACAACTGTGGCTGTACTGAGCAGCTCCAAGGTGTCAATGTGTGTAACTGTATGAAAGGGTTTTGCTATAATAAAAAAGAATGAACATCTGCACTCAGTCAACCTTTCCTGGATAAATAAATAAAGTTTAAAAATAGCCTAAACAGGACTGTGGCTTTAAGACAAACAGTTGTTGTCATGGTTTCCAGGAAACCATTGTGGCTTGTGGTTTTCCATTCTGTAATTGAGGTCACACTCGTAAAACATTTTTCTTCCTAAACACTTTCCAGTACATGTACTTTTAATGAAGACATTGCCGTAAATGGACTGAGAACATGTGTTTGTAGAATCACATTATGGTAAATAGCAAATTACAATTAGCCACAGCTGCTTTTTAACAATTCTTAGCAATTACACCCAAACAGATCTGGTGTGTATTACACCAGATCTGGGGTGTATTACACCAGATCTGGGGTATATTACATTACGGTAATCAGCAATTCCATTAAATATCCCAAGCTTGGTTTGCCACAGACAGAAACCTGAATTCAGTCACACAGTAACAAATGCAGGCTGTTTGGCTACCGATGGCCTTTGCTCACTTTAGGTTGTTCGGTCTAATTTCTGGGTTTACAGAACAAACCACAGGAAGGTGTGAAAACACATAATAATGGTATGAGGTAGGTGGCAGAGTGCTTGAAAGAGAGGGAAAGAGGAGAGTGTGAGCAGGGAAGAGGAATGCAAGACAGAGAACACACTGGCATTGAAAAAGTAAGTAGCCTACTGTGGAGAGACAGCTGAGAGAAAAGCTGAAACGAGAGGAGAGAAGACAGATGAGAGACAGTGGGGATCAATGCGAGACAGAAGAAAGGAAACGAAAAGAAGAAATACGGAGAGACAGCAAGGACGATACTAGTATAGCGGTAGTATAGCTAATCACCTGGGCATTTGTTGTTGATCGAGGTTATCTAAGTGAAGGCTGTGTGACTAAATCACACACACCCTCTTCACCAAACTGCCATCTTTGAGGCGGTAACCCCAGTATACATGCTTCTTTACCAAATCCATTCGGCTCCTCAATATCCACACCTACGATCCACCCCGGTCCCCTCAAGCCCAGTAATTAACCACACAAATCCTAGCCTCTATTCTGGGGCGAACAATATCCTGGGGGACTCTAGTCAACTAAAGTGGTTAATTATTGTATGGTATAACATAATATTGTACCAACCTGCCTCCCTGGTGTCGACCACAAAGCAGGAGTTGGTGAAGGTGTCCCCCCTGACGAGGCCTTCTCCATGGACCTTCACCCTACCGGCATCCCCTATCTCTGACTGGACCACCATGATGGTGATGGGACTGTTAGCCACATGCACTCCATTCTTCAAGATGCTCACCAGGTGTTCTCCTACCTCCCTGGGAATGAAAGAGATGCCTGGAGGAACAGAGAGAGGAGAGGAGAGGAGATGACAAGCAATTAGATGAGGCGTGTGTGTGTGTGTGTGTGTGTGTGTGTGTGTGTGTGTGTGTGTGTGTGTGTGTGTGTGTGTGTGTGTGTGTGTGTGTGTGTGTGTGTGTATAAATACATTGCAGATTTTCAACATAATAATCTATTAATTCAGAAGTTGGGGTCATTTAAAGTCATGTAATCCAAGGTCCTATAGGGTCATGTTAATTCAAGGTAGTATAATTCAGGGTCACGTTAATTCAAGGCGGTATGGTTCATATCAGGTAGGTTTGTGTATTTCATGGCAGTGGGATCAGACCTATATGGTTGTTGGCCATCCTCTTCAGCAGACAGGGTTCGTCCCGTCCGGACGGAGCCCTGATGGAGGCCGTTAGCAGGCTGAGGTCGGTCTCTGTGATGTCCAGAGAAAAGTCCGCTGCTGAGCCCAGCTTGACCTGGGACCTGCGCTGGTTATCGTCTGTGCAACACACACCAAACAAAACCAAGACAACAGTTAGCATCAGGTAGCACACGTGCACCAGTACCAGTTTTACACACGTCTACACCAATGGTTCTCAAAGTGGTGTCCGGGGACAGGAAATCCCCCATTAAAATGTGTTCACATAGCATCAAAATAGTTTAAACCACTTTAAACCTATTTTATACTATTGCTATTTGAAAAATAGCCGGTCTACAAGCTTACAACGTGTTGGGAGCTTGTAGATCTACTATTTTCAAAATATTTTGAAGAAACTAGACATTTTTTGAATAGTTTTGAAAACTTTGACACAAATCTTCTCTTATAGGGGTACCTGGCACATAATCTTTTCAGAGGGAGTCTGTGGCCAAATACATATAAATAAGGGGGTCACACATGTTTGAGAACCACTGGTCTTTCTACACCTCCATCCATATTTTTACAGAGACTGCTGTGTTAGCTCCAGCGATAATGTTTGTGAATGAATAGGATTAGCTCGTCCCTCCTTCCGTCTCACCAGTGATCTTAGCAGTGAAGGGACTCCCAGCGATGTGTTTGTCGTTGTATCTGACCAGTATGTTATAGTCTCCAGGCAGAGTGGGCAGGTAGGTGACCGTACACGTTCCATCCTTGTTGTCCTGACAGCTGATCTCCGCTTTAGAAGGACCCTCAATGGCTAGATCCAGGCCGCCTGCAGAGACAGATTGAAGGACAGAGACGGAGCGATGTGAAGTGAGACGAGTTAAGACAGAGACACACAGAATACTGTGCGTAATACACGCACACGCGCACACACACACACAAATTATATACACTGCATAGTGTACTGTAGAGACACACACAGTGTACCATGCAACATGCACCAATAGAGGGTGCTGCAGCTTCTGAGTTGTTGTTTTACCATAACACTGGACTGCTAAAATCTTAATTTTAATGTTATTGGCATTTTAATACCAATAACATTATCGTGTCATTCTTCTCTATTCCATTAGCCCCACCTCTTCTATATAATCTCATGTATAGTCAATTACCACTTCATTTGAGGGTGTTGTGCGAAAGGAATGCAAAAGTAATAGAACACATTCATTGGCACAGAAACCTAACTTCTCCAACAATGACTACTACCAACACTACTACTACAATTATTATCACTACTACCAGAAGAATAATTAGAAGAATAGTAATTACCTTCAGCTGCATCCTCTGTGTAGATGGTGAATGTAGCGATCTTATTGGCTACACCGTAGACGAGACCTGGGCCATAGGCTGTCACACTGGGAGTACTGGCATGGTTCACATAGAACTGGAGAGGAGACTCTATAAGATATAAACACACACACACACACACACACACACACACACACACACACACACACACACACACACACACACACACACACACACACACACACACACACACAGGCATGCAATTAATACATGCAGTCAGGGACGCACACAGTTACACCGCCTGTGACATACTACTGTATGTGCAGATACTGTAGTTCACAGAGGTGCAATGCACACCAGTCCTTTAGAGGTGCCGACAAATGGTAAAGCACACTCGTAGCTGCCGATGCCAAGAGAACAAAACAAAAACAAATGTTGCGCATACACACAAAGACAGAGCATGAAATACACACGTACAGAACATAATACACAGACTCTATGTACGCACACATACCTACACACAGACAAAGACAAAGTGAAAGAGAGAGAGAGAGAGAGAGAGAGAGAGAGAGATTTAGACAACACACAAAGAGCCTATTCATGCTAATTGGGTCTAATGTGTGTAACAGGATAACATTTACTCTGCACACACACTCGACCGCAAGCACACCTCTGTCTGCCCTGTGTGTGTGTGTGTGTGTGTGTGTGTGTGTGTGTGTGTGTGTGTGTGTGTGTTGACTGTGTCTCTCAATGGGGGGCAGACAGTGACATCACACACTCATTCTCTCTCAGATGTAAATGTGCACAGATTCCCAGTGTGTGATGTCATAGCTGAGCGTTTCTTAATGGTTTTGCTCCTGCTGAGACATGAACGGCCCCACACACACATCCTTCACACATGCACACGTAAACACAAAAACGTGCATGTGCATACGCAGTCACAAAGTCAGTGTTGTTTGTCTCTGTAAGACTACATTGTTTGATAAACAGAAACGGCAACACCCACACACCTATTGTTCAGTGCACATGGGCACAGAGGTGCATGTGTACTGACACAGCACTTGTAAGTTTACACAAACACACGTGTCTGTGTGTGTGTGTGTGTGTGTGTGTGTGTGTGTGTGTGTGTGTGTGTGTGTGTGTGTGTGTGTGTGTGTGTGTGTGTGTGTGTGTGTGTGTGTTAAACACCCACATTTGCAAATTTGCTAACAGTAATAACACACATTCCTCCAATTCATCATAATGGCCTACACCCATGTTGGGAACACACACCCACCCACCCACACGCACACACCCACCCACACGCACACACCCACCCACACACACACACACTTACTTCATGCCATGTTCTCCAACGGCCTACACCCATATTCGTAGAGCGCGTGCATGCGCGTACATACTGTACACACACACACACACACACACACACACACACACACACACACACACACACACACACACACACACACACACACACACACACACACACACACACACACACACACACACTCTCTTCATGCCATGTCCTGTCTATGATGATGTCATTGTAAAAACATGCTGACAACAGATTTATCACTCAGACACTCAGGGAACTACTAACAGAAGGACTGGGGTGTTGTTTTCTCTGCGTGTCTGTCTGTTCTTGCTTAAACTTGACCCTCGCTGTCTATTCATCAAAGCTAATACTAGTCCACCGTGAACCAAGTACATTACATAAAGCAAACAGGTAATTCATTACACATACTTCAAAGAAAATGTTACATGGCCATGTGTGTGTGTGTGTGTGTGTGTGTGTGTGTGTGTGTGTGTGTGTGTGTGTGTGTGTGTGTGTGTGTGTGTGTGTGTGTGTGTGTGTGTGTGTGTGTGTGTGTGTGTGTGTGTACAAGGTGTGTGTGTACCAGGTATGTGCGTTCCGTTGTATTTGATGTGCATTTCATGCAGACCAGCCTCAGTAGGTGAGTATTGAACTGTGACCGTCCCATCCAGGTTGTCTGTGATCTGTGGCTCCGCCTTCTTACCCGACGGCATGTGGACCTCACCTGTGGGGGGGGGGGGGGGGGGGGGCAGACATGGGAGAGTATAGTAGTACTATAATATAAAGTAGACTAGAGTAGCATAATAGTATATTATATTAAATCATAGTATAGAATGGAATAGTATTGTGTAGTTTTAGTAGTCTGTGATATCTCTGCTGTCCAGCCAGAAACTGCTAACTCCAAAACGCTCATTGTTCAGGAAACGCAAAAACAAAATATACGTTTTTCAGGAAATGAAGAAAACCTTATATTTTTAAAACAAAGCAATACTGCCTCATCAAAGTTGGTATAGTGACTTTATATATTGTCAGATACTTGCATGTGTCATTATATTATCAACACTTTAACCAAATCGCGGGTAATCAACACTTTACCCAGCGCAAGTGGAGTTAGCAGTTTCAGACGAGCAGAAATCAAGCTGAAGTGGAGTTAGGTGTCCAAACAACAGTACAGTAGCTCCACTCGCTGCTGAGGGAGAGGTTTCAAAAGGGTACAAATTCTCAAAAGCTAACAATGGATCTCCAAGCTCACAATGCATCACAACAACGTGTGAATTAATGCCCTGATGCTTCATGACACTTATTATATAGGCCTACAATAATAAACAGGACTTTAAATATTACAATAACTTCTGCAAAGAGGTAGTAGAATAGCGCGACAGAAATGCTATGAACGCCTTTCTTCTTGTCACATTGCTCTCCTCATTAAACACTTAATAGATTTTAGAAATATAATTACTTGTTTTCATAACATTAGCGTCAGTGCTAAGTTTGATAAACAGGTACACTGCATAGTTTTAACAGACTACGGGGAGCTTGTTTACGTGGTCCTCCTCCTCGTTCACTGCGCAACGCGCTCTACTCATGCTGTTGAAAAGCAGCGCTGTAGAGGAGAGGGTGGAGTTGTTTGTTTTTGACGGACAGTTTGAGGATCCAATGGAGTTGGGAGTTTTCGTCAGAGGCGCTTTTTAATACTTTTTATTGGTTCAAATGTTTTGATATTTTACACAGACCTAAAGGGTGTTCAATAGCCTTGATTTATGAAAAAAAAAAAAAAAACTGAAAATGGAGTTAGCTGGTCCTGGCTGGACACCGACGATATGTTATGAGACATGACACGATATGATATGATATAGTATAGCATATACTACAATATAATATACAATTCATCAATTAGGTGCATAGTGTATATTAGTAACTCACCAGTAATATCTCCCTTCCTCAGGGAGAATGGGATGACCATGTCAAATGGCCTGAAACCTGTTCCATTCACACCGTTGGCTCCTGGGTATCCTGCATCTGTTGTCACCTGTAGAGAGAAAAGAGAGGGAAAAAAGGAAAACGGGGGGAGAAAGAGTAAGAGGGAGGAGGGTGCGAAAGGAGAGGAAAAATAAGAAAAAGAGGAGATGGGGAGAGAGAGAGAGAGAGATTCAGAGACATAGTTAATTTTCGGACACTTATTTAACAATGGGAGCGTTCTCGCAGCCAATCAGTGAAGAGCATCTCAGCCATGCTGCTCTGTGAAAGCCCCGCCTACCCACATCACCACCCTGTGGCATTCTGGGAGTCGTAGTGAGGTAGAATCAGAATATAGAAGTGAAAAGAAGCAATCAGGTCAGGGTGATACATACAGCCAGAGAAAGAAAGGAAAAAAGAGAGGGAGGCAGAGATCACAGTTCCCTTGAAAGACCATATTATTATATACCACGTTCAATGCAATACGTCGTCGGTCAATCGGTAACAAAACTGACCAACTACATACAGACAGACAGACAGACAGACAGACAGACAGACAGACAGACAGACAGACACACACACACACACACACACAGGCACACAGGCACACAGGCACACACACACACACACACACACACACACACACACACACACACACACACACACACACACACACACACACACACGGAGCAGGTTATAATGGTGTCATGAAATGATGTTGATTTGAGGCGAGACGGAGAGCATGATGAGAAATTGAGTTGCAGGGCAGCAGCCATTTTCCTGCAAACGAGAAAGCTGAAAGATATGGATGATCATCATTCCTTAAAGGATGGATGGAGGGATGGATGGATGGATGGATGGATGGACAGACAGGTAAAATGTGTTGAGAGCATGTGAAGGAGGAGCAGAGTAGGGCTGGAGGATATGACTTCAAATCAATATCATGATTATTTAAAACCTTTGCCTCTATTATGATTAATGAACGATTATGAACAACAAAAAGAGATATTTTTCTCCACTATTTCTGCACTAAGTACTGTTTAACACAGGGCTCAAGCAGACTAATCGATTTAGTCAATTACACAAAATCTATTCGAATTTGTTCGTGTTGATTTGTTGATATATTAAGAAACCATGTTTAAACGTATCTTTGGTTAACCGCTTAAACCCCAGCATGTCTATTCTGGGGGGAAAATTTCAATAAGAATAGAGGGTTTAAAGGAGTAATTCACCCAAAAAAGTACTTATTTTATATCAATTACACACCCACATGAAGCCTTGAATTCATGGAGATTTTTTAGTTTTTGTCACATTCCTGAGCCAATAACTTGATGACCGGGTCATTGGTCGATAGGAGACTCAGTAGAAGACTCTTGAAACTCCACCGGTCACCATATTATTGGCTTAGGAATGCGACAAAAACAAAAAAATCTCCATAAATTCGAGGCTTCAGTTCATGTGGTGTGTAATTGATAAAAAATAAGTAATATTTTGGGTGAACTACTTCTTTACGTGGTTACTTTCCCAGCCCTAGCAGTGAGAGAGAGACAGACAGACAGAGAGAGAGTGTGTGTGTACCCAGGGCTGGAACCCAGCTCCAGGTGCAACCTGTTGCTGAAGAGATGACTGCTGTTGCATGATGGGATCTATCTGTTCAGTCGCCTGGAGACATGATGAGAATGGTTAAACTATGTTCACACACACGTTTGTATTAATATACTTGTTGTGAGGAGATAAAACATTTAGGACAGCATTGAAAACAGCTCAAACAGAAGCATTTCAGATCTACAAGCTCACGCCTCACGCTCCAACGTGTGTTGTGTCAAAGGTCGTGTCCGACCTAGTCACAGGATCTCTCTCTCTGTATCTGTCAGTCCTTGTCCCTTTTATGCCCATATACGGAGATCCCTGATGTCACATCAGTGTCATGCCCCCTTTTGTGCCCATATATGGAGCCGACTGATTTGTTTGCTGATGCCATGGCGACACATTGAGGTTAGACAACACATTCCATATTTGGGCGTAGCTGCAATGGGAACTCCTTAAATGGCTATCATGGCTGAGTCATGGCGACATGAGCGTGCCGTCAGAGGTCCGTTCGCCCTGCAGGCAATTTTAATATAGGATCATTTGACATTTAATACAGTAATGTGTCTCACCATGACTTTGAAGGGACTCCTGGGGATGTTCTCTCCTCCGTAGCGGACATAGATGACATAGTTCCCGGGCGCGGGGGCAGAGTAGAAGATGTCAAAGGTCCCATCTTCATTCTCCAACACCTCGGCTTCCACCTCGCTGCCGTCAGGCTGCACCACCACGCAGCTCACCCTCCCCTTCCCAGCATGCTTAGCGTTCACCACCAACCCCAGCTCCTCACCGACGCCCACCGTCGGACCCATCCCGGGACCTGTGGATCAAGCAGTAGGCAGCAGTGTCACACAAAAGTAGCAAAAATAGCCGGTCAATGAGTTGCATCGCAACGTATTGAGCTTGTAGATCTGCTGTTTTTAGTATTTTAGATTTTGTCTTCTAAGTGAAAGTTAAAGTGGTTATGTCTATCTGTGGGTTTAAAAAAATACTGAACCAGTGAAAAGTATAAACATGAGCTTGTGACAATAATAATTACATTGGATCCATTGCAACACAGGTCATTTTGTCCGTTTTCTGAAAAGTAACAATTTTGGACATACAAGATTTCTGCCTGACGGCATACTCCTTCTGACGTCTGAACTTTTCTTCGGAAAGGGAGGTGATATAAGTACAAATTGACGTCATTCCGAGCTTTGGATGGGCGATCTGAGAACTTTCCCTCAGAACCCGCGCTCCTCATGGTTCGGAAAGCCTTTCCGAAACCGGGAGATGTTCCGACGTCGGAAGGAGCATCTATTTAAGGACCCCCTCGATAATGAGATGGTCCATCTTAAGGGGTTTATCCTTCTAACAAAGGTACTATATCTATTGGCCATCAGTGTGTGTGCAATGCACACAGGTTGTCCAACTTGTGACATACTGTAGTACCTGTGACGGTACACTTGCTGGCATCTCCAGTGGCAGCAGCTCTGACTCGGTACGGAGACGACGGAATCTGGTCTCCTCCATACTTTACAACGATGGTGTAGCGACCCACTTTATCTGGTACGTACGACACATGGTATGTACCAGCACCGTCATCCTGGATACTGGTCTGCTTCACTTTACCATCCGCATCCTGAAGACAGAAGAAAGATATGATGTAATTGACTTTGTGTGTGTGTGTGTGTGTGTGTGTGTGTGTGTGTGTGTGTGTGTGTGTGTGTGTGTGTGTGTGTGTGTGTGTGTGTGTGTGTGTGTGTGTGTGTGCGACTCACAGTAATAAGTACACTCAGTTGACCATGTCCTGCGTCCTTGGCGTCAATGGTGAACTGAACTGGGAAGCTAGCGGGAAGTCCTGAAGTCAAACCAGGACCACTTGCACGAACCCTACTGGCATCGTGGGTAGGAAGAGCTCTAAACTTGAATGGACTGAGAGGAGAGGAGAGGAGAAGAACACTTTTAAGCATCAGGTTTTGTCACTCATATTTTCAGTGGGTGTCTACAGTACTGTATGTGTCTGTGATTGTTGGTGAGGTGTTTGCAGGTGGCACAAATGGCAAAGCAAATGGCTATGGTCCTGTTCTGTCTCTGTAATCATTGGCATAATTGGAAGACTTGTAACCTTAGTGGGTTCCATGTTATAATAAATACCCAAGAGGCCATGGTTTAACGTGATTTTAGAAGGGCCCTGAAATCCCCTTTCCAGTTCTAGAATCACAGTAAACAATGACACGTGGCTTATTGCTTTTATAAAATGATTACCAAATACGGAATCATGAAAATCACAGACATATCCCAATTAAAACAGTTTTTACCATCGATTTCACTAGAACGATAATAAAGAAAGTAGTCTCCAACTGCCTGCAGAAACAAGGCGGTTGCTATGCAACATTTACATTCAGATGGACTCCCACAACTAAATCAGACATTTTGAAACAATTTGTTTGGCTTAGTAATACTGATACAGGCGGTCACAGCTGTGTGCGTTTATAGAGCATTTTACGACGGCTCCGAACGTGGCTCAGCCAATCCTAATCAAGGACCAAAGCTATCCATTTGTATAAACTCATGATAAAACACAGTAAGAGACATTACCTGCGAGGAATGTCTTCATCATTGTATTTGACGGCCACAGCGTACTGTCCCTCTACAGATGGAGTGTAACAAACTGTGTGGGTCCCATCCCCATTGTCTCTCACCTCTACTGGCTCTGCCACACCTGGGTTAAAGAAATATCAATCAATAATAATGTTAAATAACATAAATACATTTGAAAATAAAACAGAAAAGATGACCTTTTTGGTCATATTATATCTAAACTATAATTAACAAAATCAGTGTGTGTGTGTGTGTGTCACTGTCACTCTGTGGCCGGCATAACTCGGAAAGTGTCCAATAGAGCGGTCTCAAACTTGGCGTGTGTGTCTCATATGACCCCGATGTGTGCAGTGCCAAATGGCAATCAGGACTGAAAGAAAACCTGTGTTCGGGAGATTGTATGCATCGGCTTCCCTGACGTTTGTGCTGCATAGCCAATATAAGTGACAGCGAATGCAATGGAACATAAAGTAGGCAAAAGCTATGATATGGTATGTGATATAGAGGAATGGCATTAATGTTGGGATGGAGGAGGAGGACGATGAAGGCATCTTTATCAAATTCAAAGAAACATGGGTGAGAGACGGTAGTAGGAGAGGAGGTCATCATAATATGTATCTATTACTAACCATGTAGTCTGGGAGGCATTGCGTCGGAGCTTGGACAGCAGGGGCGCGGCCACTGCGTTGTGATTCAAATCAACAGCCAATGAAGCAAAGGGGGCGGGATCCACATGCAGTGGGTGTTGCATGTAAATAGGAGCGACGGGAAGCAATTTCCCCTTGAGAAATTGCGGCCGCCATTGTTGTGTACTGCTGTTTGCCTCTCGTCGGACTTTTTAGACGAGTTGCACAGCTCTCAGACCGGTAAGAGGCGTGTCCAGCGAGAGCTGGCGAAAACTTCTGGGAACTCAGATTACGAACCATGTAACCCCGATCTGCATGGCCTGTGTAGGCCAGCCGTCTAGTGTGTGTGTGTGTGTGTGTGTGTGTGTCTGTGTGTCTGTGTGACTGTGTGTGTGTGTGTGTGTGTGTGTGTGTGTGTGTGTGTGTGTGTGTGTGTGTGTGTGTGTGTGTGTGTGTGTATACATACATACACCGTATATACTTTTTCACATCCGCTCTCCATAAAAAAAAAATAGAAATCGTATTAATTAAATGAATCAAAGCTACCTTTAGGAGCAGTGACAGCCACAGCCAATGGAGCCACGCCTGCCTTACTGCAGTCCACAGTGAAGGATTGTGGGACGTTAGCCCTGACCCCTGACCCCACACCGGGACCTGACACCTTGACCTTGGCAGGGTCAACCACATCCGTCAATGGCACCTTAAATGGACTTCCTGTTAAGACCCAACGGACAGGAGGAGGAGTTAGGATTGGTCTATGCTTGCGTTCCCACACACACACACACACACACACACACACACACACACACACACACACAAACACAGATGTGAAGACACAAACATACACACACACACACACACACACACACACACACACACACACACACACACACACACACACACACACACACACACACACACACACGGATGCAAACACATACTTACCACAATCCCACAGCTGTCAGTATAAAGCCTCCTTAATGAGACAACAAGCTGAGCTTTTCTGGACAAAGACAATTAAATGAAACTTGATCTTCACAGAAAACCCCTTCTCTTTTGAAGCCGGCCAAGAACAGCCACCGCAGGCTTAAGGCCAGCCAATAAAACACATCGTTTACCCAAGGAAACGTAATCAAAGCCTAAGACATGATGATGATGTCATGATGATGGGGCAAACATTATGTTATTACGAGGTTAACATGAAAGAGAGGAGAGGAGAAGAGAAGAGATTTTTCTTTCAGTATTGTTTTGCTTCTCAAAGCCTGCATTCAAGAGTAACTCTCTGCTAGTAGCAGTGGTGGAAAAAGTACTCAAATGTTTTACTTCAGTGCAAGTATCAATACTGCAATGTAGAAATACACTTGTGTCCGGAATTCAAAATGTCTTTGAGTAAAAGTATTGCCATCAAAATGTACTTAAAGGACTCATTATGCAGAATGTCCCATTACAAGTTTTTAAATGTATAAACATCTTTTGATAATAGCCGATCTACAAGCTCACAATGCGTCGCATCGCAAACACATTGTGAACTTGTAGATGGGCTATTTTCAAATGGCCGAAATGTATGTAGGGCTGAAGTGGTTACTGTATGTTTTGTAATGATAATGAAAATCTACAAAGTAACTCAAGTTTTCAAATAATTGTAGTGGAGTAAACGTAAAAGTACAGAAAATTGGAAATACTCCAGTAAAGTAAAAATACCTCAACATTTTACTTAAGTACAGTACTTGAGTAAATGTACAGTACTTAGTTACTTTACACCACTGGTAGTAGTATATAAAAAGTATATCTTACCGGCTATGTGCTGTCCTCCGTAGGTAATATTGACGTCATACAGTCCAGGAGTGTAGGGGACGTACTCCACACTGCAGCTGCCATCTTTGTTGTCTTTACAGGACATCTTGGACTCTGAAGGACCCTCGACTGTGATCCCCAACTTTCCAATACCAGCTCCCCTGATAAAACGACAAACAACAAAACATTACACAGACAGACAGACCTGGGTGACCCCTAGTCTTCCTATACCTCCTCCTCTTAAACAATGGAGCTAGGAGGAGTCAGGGATTGAACCCGGGAACCTTCCAGTCCCCAATCGCCCACTCTACCTCCTGAGCCACTGCAGCCCCACATACCTTACACCAGACAGTCACAGAGAGAGAGAGAGAGTGAGAGAGAAAGTGAGAGAGCGAGAGAGAGAGAGAGGAGACAATGATTGACGTTGTTATTGAATAAATTGAGCTGCTGTTCTGGCTTTGAAGCATCTGCTGCTGCACGGGTCAAGAGTTATCTCACTGACAGGAAATAATACTGTATATTTTAATGGAAGTTATTCTGGGTTGAGGCCTGTCAGTTGTGGAGTTCCTCATGGGAGCTCCTTAGGCCCGCTTTTATTTTCAATTTTTGTCTCCGCCAGGCCGAAGGCACCCTGTCCGTCAGTCCGTCCGTCGTCTGTGTGAATATTAAATTGTACTATAGAGTGATGAGTTTGCTGTATGAATGCAATCTGGGAACCCATCGCCAAATAAAAAAGAAAAACAGCGCCCTCTGCTGTTTTTTACTTATTCACTTGGCTCTGGGACAAGCTCAACGGAGAACCCGTGCGCAAGGAAACCGGGGGTTTTGGTCTGCCTTCAGCGCTCCACTTCCGGGGATGCGACTATGTTTTCATTCCCACTAACAATATTTCTCCACGGAACACTAACACCAATTCTCCCAAAGAACATGGATCATTTTGGTTATAAGCCCACTTGTTTCTATGATGAAAGAGCAATTTAAAATGTTACTAACTTCCTGTGGTCTTGTCGGCTTTGAGGACGCTATTGTTAAATGAGTTTCGGCTTGTTTCTAGTGGGGAAGGAACGGCACACACGTAAATCCCGGCCACTACATTTGATTGGGTAAAGCGCGGCCTGCTTTCTGATCTGATAGCACGCCCACTTGTAACCGATGCGCACGGGTTGTCAACACGGCTACCGACAGATTCAAATACAGAACAGAATCTGTTCTTGAGAGATTAGTATGAATGTTATGTATTGATGAAGAGTAGCTGCTGTAACTACACAGTAAGCTAATGGGGATCTAACAAATAGATCAAACATGAACATTTTGGGGAGGTTGAAGACAAGGCATGCCACTGCATTCTGGATCAGTTGTAAGCGGGTTGATAGAGCATGCCAGCAGACCAGCAACTAGAGAGTTGCAGTAGTCAAGCCTGGAGATGACTGAGACTTGGATAAGGAGCTAGCCAGTCTGCTTGCTAAGGAAGGGTCTGATCCTCCGGATGTTGTAAAGTGTAAATCTACAGGACCGAGTGATCACAGCAATGTTTGCCTTGAAGGACAGCTGACTGTCCAGACATCTAAAGACCTTTAAAAGGATCCCTGGCTAATAAGCCTAATATGCCTTAACTTATGTTACTAAAATGAGAGTTAAATAATGTATTTATTTTATAAATGGTACGTCTTTCACTCAATAGGGACCGCTCCCGTTGCAAGTTGATGATGTCATTAATGTGTCTATGTGCGGTCCAGCCCTATGGAATGTATGGAATGCATGTGCTAATAAAAAAACAACTTAATACTTCCTAAGGTTAATATGAGCATCAAAGCAATATTTTAAATGTTAAACCTTTTATTAGCACATGCATTCCATACATTCCATAGGGCTGGACCACACATACACAAATTACATCATCAACTTGTGACGGCAGTTGTCCCTATTGAGTGAAAGATGAACTGTTTCTAAAATAAATAAAATATGTAAGGTTTTACATTTTTATTCTAGTCATAGGGCAATTATAATGTATTAAGGCATATAAGGCTAATTAGCCAAGGATCCTTTTAAGAAATATTTTAACAATAAACACTTACAACACAATTTATTGACTGAATTAAGTTGCTCTTTTCTCATCTTATTCTTCATCTATTTATTTTACCATGTTTTAACTCTTTTCTTGTTTTTGACAGCTGTAACATGAACATTTTATTGATCCTTCGACAAATGAAATATGACGTATGAAGCTACCAGTATAGTTTCCATTGTGGCTGGTGAAGAAACAACAGCACGTCTCCCTGGCGTCTTTTTCGTAAACACAGACTTATTGGCTTACAGATGTATACCAAACAATATAATGAAGTTAATAACAAAAGAAGGAAGCGCAGCGTGTACCCCATACCTCACCAAACGGGTGCTCTTTAGTGGAGTCGACTCTCAGGTCTGAGACCCTGTATGAAGACCTGAGAGTCGTCTTGCTTAAAGAAATAAATAAAAGTTTTTTTTTTCACCCGAAGACGGAGTGCCTTGTTTTCTCTGTCCTTGATTGTCTGCACCACTGAGGGGTTTAAAGTCAAGCAGCTTTGTTCTGTTGTTTTTAAATATAATTACTTTATTTACTGTAAGATAGAAGATAGCTTCCAGATAGAAAATGTTTGTGGCTTTTGCCATCTGGAGAAAGATTGTGAACAGATTGTTATCACTTCCAACGTGGGAACATCAGCATATAGAGCTGAATCTGAGTGAAGCAGAGTGACTATACTGTAGGTGGAGGCCACATGCATAGATTATAGGATAATAACACACATGCATAGATCATAGATCAAAGGATAATAACACATTTTCAGCCCAATCCGACCTAGGAGGTGAGGATGCATAAATCAGTGTTTTTTTACGGCTCTAGCAGTGATTCTCAACCATTTTAATTTCAAGGACCCCCAGTTTGACATGCATTAGGGCTACGGACCCCCATTTAATGGCATTTCTATCACTTGGACCGCAATTTATATTGTAAAATCTATGTCATTTGTACACTGTACACTGAGAGTGTACAAATGGAACCAAATGGACCCGTTAGGGTCCATTTGGTTCCATTTGTACACTCTCAGAGTTACAGACCCATAAGGGTCCATTTGGTGCCTAATCTATCATTTAGCTGGGGACCCCCTGGAACTCCCTCAAGGACCCCTGGGGGTCCCCGGACCCCACTTTGAGAACCAACGGCATAAATGATACACACACAGATACACGCACACACACAATTTTTTACGGTATTGCAGACTGTAGATCAGTGGTTCTCAAACCTTTTGATCGCGATGCGACGCGTTGTGAGCTCGTAGATCGGCTATTTTCAAATAAAATCTTGCGGGGAAATTATAATAAGCAGATCTGGCAACCCTGCCTGGAACCCCTCCAAGGATGCCTAAGGGGTCCCCGGACCCCACTTTGAAGAACCACTGTCATAGATTACCTGGTGATGATGTTGAAGGCGTTGGGTTTGTCTCTAAGGGCCTGCTCTAGCCCGGGGCCGGTGGCCACAACTCTGCTGGGGTCACAGCCCTCTGACACAGACACCCTGAAGGGACTGCTGGGGACAGGAGTGTCATCGTATGACACCTGGACGTTGTGAACACCTGGAATAACACATGAACAGATATGAGGACTTATAGACACATACCAACGTACACACACACACACACACACACACACCTATTGTATTTATTTATTTATTTATTTATCTATCAGGGACAGTGCACATTAACTCTTTGACTGCGGTTGACTCGATAACGCGTCAATTGCTAGTTTGTCCAGTTGGCCGTCGACGCGTTAGACGCGTTAGGCGCGCGTTCATTGTTTAATCTCTGATCGCGCTATGCTGCTTATTTTTCAATCTAGGTTTCGAGTTCCACTTACTTCACCCACACTTGCATCCGGTTTTATGACGCAGATTCCGTTTCCAGTTTTCATTTTTTTTCCCCGGTCATTTTCGGCCAGAATAGGGAAACACACGGTTTTTCACAAGGTATAAAAAACGAACGGACAGGTCCACTTCTATAATCTATAGTCTGGGTGACGAACAGTCATCGCCGTCGTGTATCACATCGTCATTTTGGCCGATCGGAGAATCTGAGAACACGTCACATCCGGTTTGACGTATCTGACTGGGTGTGTGGGGGGGGGGGGGGGGGGCGAGTGAGTCAGCGAGCTGATGAAGCTGTCATTTGCTGCTCTCTAGTGGCAGATTTGTCGTATGTGTTTAAAACCGCACTAGGACGATTTATTTGAATGAAAAATTACAAAATTAAAAAATTAAAAAACACGAAAATCGCTGGCACTGGGGGAGTACTTTATGAAAATACTCTGGCAGTCAAAGAGTTAATCAACATGTCAGTTTTTCACATCCACGTAAATGAGCCAGAGTTAGCCAGAGTTGGCTAATTTTCATCTGTAGTCCCTGAGCAGGCTGTTACAAAATAGTAGTATAGGGCGCCCGCTGGCCTAGTGGTCCAGCGCATACCACATACGCTGGTAATCCCAGCTTGACAGGGTGTCGTATAGTATAGTATAGTTATCCATACAAAAACACTTTTGCGGATGACATTGTGATATGTACTATAGTGAGATGAGGGAACAGGTTGAAGAGTCTGGAAAGGTGGATGTATGCACCGGAGAGAAGAGGAGTGAAAGTCAGCAGGAGCGCAGACAGAATATGTGTGCGTGGATGAGAGGGAGGACAGTGGAATGGTGAGGATGCAAGGAGTAGAGTTGGCTAAAGAGCTAAAATACCTGGGGGTCGACTATTCAAAGTAACGTGGGTGGAAGAGAGGTGAAGAAGAGTGCAGGCAGGGTGGGACGGATCAAGAGAAGCGTTCAGGAGTGATTGGTGACAGGTAAGAGGAGAAGAGGGAGGTCAAAGAGGAGGTTTATGGATGCGGTGAGAGAGGACGTGCAGGTGGCTGAAGTAACGGAGGAAGCAGTGGCGTGCACAGACATTTTGAGGGGCAGGTGCTCAAGTATAATATATACTTTTTTTTGTTTACTTGGTCTGCTCTTTTTCCCTCTACACCTATACCTCTTAGCCAAAAATAGCCGATCTACAAGCCCACAACGCCTCGCGCTGCGAGGCGTTGTGGGCTTGTAGATCGGCTATTTTTGGCTAAAGTTCTCCTCAGAAAAGGGATGCTAGGTTTCGAGTGGTTATGGTAAAAAGAAAAATCATATCACATAAAGATTTGGCGGACCCCCTGTAGTAACTCTGAGGACCCCCTAGGGGTCCCGGACCCCCTGTTGAAGACCCCTGCTGTAAACTGAAAAACTCAAAAGGGCACTTCTGGTCAAGCGGGCAAAGGGCAGGTGCTCTAGCACCACCTAGAGTCTATCTGTGCACGTCCCTGGGAGGAAGACACAAAACAGGACCAGACACAGATGATCCGCTGTGGCGATCTGAGGGGAACTAGCCGAAAGGAGGAAGAAGAAGAATATATTCTACCACTGGTATTGTTGTGTAGTATAACCCATTGAGATCTGAAGCCGATTCTACATGTCTCCTAAATCTCAACAGTTTTCTGAAAAACCTATGTTTCTATGTCAGTGGTGCTCAATCTTTTTCACGTCAAGGACCCCCAAAATGTATATGTATTTGGCCAAGGACCCCATCTCAAAATATGTTGTTCCAGGGACCCCCAGAAGCAAAGATTTGAGTTCCAAATGTTCGCTTGAAAAAAAAATATTCAAAGATTTGCACAAATCTTTCCGATTTCTCAAAAATAGCAGATCTACAAGCTCGTAGCGCGGCACTCGGTGCCGCGCTATGAGCTTGTAGATCTGCTATTTTTGAATAGCCAAAGTGTAAAATAATGTTTTTTAGCTCAAATCAAAAAGTGACACAGATGCTTCTCCAGGTCTTAATGGGATAAAAGGTGCGTTCAAAGTCATGGTTGTAAGACAAACCTGTCTCATAAGGAGTGTACTCCACACTGTACGTCCCATCCTCCTCATCTGTCACCACGCACTCTGTTATGGCACCTGACGGGTTTCGGACCTGCGACTTCAAGTGGTCTCCTCCTCGCCTCGTCAAGGCACAAGCGTCCACCGTGAACTCTGTCGTGGCTTCTCTAAAAACGGCTAGAGAAGAGGAGAAGAGAAGGTAAATATATATGGAGTGAAGAAGAGAGGACAACCAGACCAGTGTTGATTTCGTCGACTAAAACTATGACGAAAAATGTTCGTCGACTACCTTTTTTAACTGACGAAAACTAAATAAAAAACAAAAACAAATCAAGCTATGATGACTAAAACTAAGACTAAATATGTTGACAATTTCGTCAACAAATAAAAACTAGACTAAAATTTTAGTGAGGGACGAGTGGAGAAGAGATCCAGTAGAACTAAACGACGCTTGGGTGTTGTGCTCTGAAAATAGCAGATCTACAAGCTCACAACGCGTCGCGCTGCGACGCGTTGTGAGCTTGTAGATCGGCTATTTTCAGCATACAACCAAGTGCAAAAATCAGCCTTTTAGACGCCATCAAGGCACCGCCAAAATACATTTTAGTCGACTAAATCAACTGTAGATTTAGTCGCTTATAATATCTTATGATATGATATTTAGTCGACTAAAACTAGACTAACAGTAAAACATTTCAGATGACTAAAATATGACTAAAACTAAATGGAATTTTATTCAAAAGACTATGACTAAAACTGAATCAAAATTTGCTGTCAAACTCAACACTGAACCAGACTCTACGCAGAACTCCGTCCCGTACCTTTTCCTTCCACTCCTGGTCCAAACACCTTGACCTTGGATGTATCCACAGCCGGGTCAACAGTGACCTTGGCAGGGAACCCCGGCACAACCTTCCCCCCGTACTTCAACACCAGGGTGTACATGCCAGGGGTCAAAGGTTCATAGGTCACCGTGTACGTCCCGTCTTTGTTGTCTACCACTTCAGTCTTCGCCTTCACACCTGGAGGAGGACAAGAACATTACAATTATCGTTTTTCACATTTATTTTAAACACTGAGTGTTGGTTGTTAATAACAGTCATTGGGGAGTACAACCATTTTTTGTGCTCGCTGCAGTTTTTTTGGATGCTGTAAAACTGGTTCTAAGGTGTGTCGGCTGCTAACAGCGTATTTATTATCTCTACAAGGCCACAGCAGAGAATCTTGTCTGTTTGTCTGTCTGCAGCTAATCTCACAAATTACTGTGGTACACTGATCAGCGTCAAAGCCCATCTTAGCTGCTTTCCACTGGTTATCTGTCAGTTTTAGAATTGATTTTAAGATTTTACTTATGACTTTTAAAGGGCAAGACCACTTTGGTAGAGGTTTGGGTTGTGTAGTCACCACTTTGATTTCTTATCCACCTTTGGAGTTACATCAATGCAAGGTGACTGACTACACAACCCAAACCTCTACCAAAGTGGTCTTGCCCTTTAAAGGCCGGCAAGGACAGGCTCCCGGTTCCAATTCAGATATGCTGATCCCCTGTGAGCCTGTGCGCAGCCTTAGATCCTCACATAAGGCTGTCCTTGTTCCTAAAACTCACTTAATCACGTGGGTGATTGGGTGTTTGCAGTCTTTGGAACACCCTGCCTGAAGATCTAAGTTTAGCAAATCAGTGTCCTCTTTTAAATAAATTCTGAAAACATTTTCTTAGTGTTCTTGCCTTATCTTTGTTGATTTTTTTTTATTTGAATATGGAATCTAGCAGCTACGTAGCAGCCTACAATAAGAGACGATGAAATTAAATTGCATGTTATCACCTCAATATAGTAGGAACCCATTAAAGATCTCGACTCCCTACAAAAACTCAAAACTAAACTAAAAGAATGGCTGACCTCAAAATACAAGTGATACAGACCCGGGACCCGAGGTAATCGAGGATCTGAACCGACCCCGACCGGAGTGACCATGATAAAGCATGGTCGGGTACTGTCAGGTATTTTCGGTTTGGGTAGACCCGTGAAGACCTCTACTCTGGACTGTGGGTGATTGTAGGGACTCTGGACTGTCTGTCTGTCTGGTGCGTGTTTCAGTGTACCTGTCCATTAGACGGATTGTGGTCGTGGACTGTGTTTTGACTGTGTTCATACCAGTAGCAGGAGATTTACTAGTAGGAGTTGAGGGAGAATCCAGTGCAGCCTCCAGATCCAGCTGACCTGGTCCAGCCCTGGAACAGTCCACATTCAACACATTCTTCTGTCCTACCTGCATGGACAGACAGAGACAGGCAGATGAAGTGACAGTAGTCTACCCACTGTCCTTTGAACATCTTTATCTGGACTAAAATTTAAGTCGATAAGTCTGTCTGTCCGTCCAGCCATTCATTTACTGGGTGGAACTTCCTCCTCACCTTGGCTCTGTCCAGTCCAGGCCCCGTTGTGGTCACCTTGCTTGGGTCAAAGGGCATGTGGATATTGGCTCTGAAGGGTGACCCTGGAACATGGACCTCCTCAAACAGTATATTGACCAGGTAGTCCCCTGGATCGGTGGCCAAGTAGGACACACTGCAGGTCCCGTCCCCGTTGTCAGAACACTCTATCTTGGCCTCGGTAGGACCCTCCACCGTCAGGCCCAGACCACCAGTACCGGCCCCCTTAGTGTCGATGGTGAACTGGGCTGGACTCCCCACCATGCCCCCTTCTAACCCTGGACCATACGCCCTCACCTTAAGAGAGAGAGAGAGAGAGAGAGAGAGAGAAGTGTGAGAGATAGAGGGAGGGAGAGCATGTGGGAGAGCAAAGGGAAGAGGGAGGGAGAGAGACACAAGGAGAGAGGGGAAGAGAGAGAGAGAACGGAACAATCGAACACCAAAAAAGGGAAAAACCACAGATTGAAATCCAGAACAGACAAGAATATAATAGCACCTAAATAAAAATGTCAAAAGAATAAAAACTTAAATAAAAGTTGTCCCTATTGAGCAAGTGCAGACAATGTGCAGGTCATTTTGTTTTATTCTATGTCTGATCCTTGCCTATGCACCTGTGTCTGAGCTGATCAGGCGTGCATGAGACTTTGTTTCAAAGAATAACAAATAAATAAAAGCTCACTCTTCAAGTCATGGGGCGACAATTCTTGAACATTTTCACCTATAATGACATAATAATGACCAAAGGTCCTACCTTGCTGGGGTCTGGAGGTAACTGGGCCTCTACAGTGAACGGGCTGCCCGGTACAGGGTGACCATCGTAGGACACGTTAACAGCATACACTCCCTCCTCTGTAGGAGTGTAACGCACCAGGCTGCACTCTGCTCTGCCAGGCTGGGGTTCCACCACACAGCTCACAGGTCGCTGGCTAGGACTCATCTACACACACACACACACACACACACACACACACACACACAGACAGAATATATGTGAGTGAGTGAGTGAGTGAGTGAGTGAGTGAGTGAGTGAGTGAGTGAGTGAGTGAGTGAGTGAGTGAGTGAGTGAGTGAGTGAGTGAGTGAGTGTGTGTGTGTGTGTGTGTGTCTGTTATCTCAACAGTGTTCAAAAAGTACTCACCATCACAACCTCCAAACGACCTTGACCTCCTGCTCCCTTGGTGTCGACAGAAAACCTCTGTTCCTGATCAACCTCAACTCCTGGAGAGAGAGAGAGAGAGAGAGAGACACACACACATGAAGACAGAGAGACAGGGTAACAGAGAGACATGAAGAAAGAGAGACAGGGTAACAGAGAGACATGAAGACAGTACAGTACATACATATATACATATAAATATACACATGTACTATATTATCCCATTAAGACCTGGAACGCACCTGTGTCACTTTAGATTTCTTTGGCTATTCAAAAATAGCAGATCTACAAGCTCATAGCGCGGCACCGAGTGCCGCGCTATGAGCTTGTAGATCTGCTATTTTTGAAAAATCTTGAACATTCAGACAGACAGGGTAACAGAGACAGACACATGAAGACATACAGACTTGTGAATAGAGAGTGATCCAGACAGACAGACAGACAGACAGACAGACAGACAGGGTAACAGAGACAGACACATGAAGACATACAGACTGGTGAATAGAGAGTGATCCAGACAGACAGACAGACAGACAGACAGACAGACAGACAGACAGACAGACAGAGTCTTACTTCCTTCCAGGTCATCCACAGAGACCTTGCTGAGGTCCAGAGGTGCCGCGACCCCAACAGTGAAGGGGCATTTAGGAATGGTGTCGCCTCCAAATGTGATTATGACAGCCATCTCTCCCTACAAGAGGTGTTATCATTATTAATTGGTATATACATACTTGTGTTTACCTGTTGTACAGGTGTGTATTTGACTGTGTGTGTGTGTGTGTGTGTGTGTGTGTGTGTGTGTGTGTGTGTGTGTGTGTGTGTGTGTGTGTGTGTGCGTGTGCGTACCTGTTGTACAGGCGTGTATTTGACAGTGTGTGAGTAGTCGTAGTTGTCGATGATGTCCAGGTCTTTGACAGCAGGGCCCCGGTTGGCCCCTGAGAAGGTAACGTCCACAGGAGCTTTACCGGCTCCTTTAGTGAACACTGTAAAATGAGTTGGCTTACCGCACTCTATTCCTAGAGAGAGAGACAGAGACAGAGAGAAAGAGAGGGAGACAGAGACAGAGATAGACAGATGGTCAGATGGACATGCTACACACACACACACAAACTAAAACTTTGTTAGGTTAAACCTACAATCATGGATTTATTTGAACAAATAAAACATTATTTTCACCAATCTATAAACTATCACATCTGCAGTGGTTAGGGGGTCTCCCTACTATACTCCCACTGAGATACAGTATTTAGACCCTGCTGGTTGACAATACCAATAAAGTGATTTGAAGCACACAGCACTGGGCACTAGATGCTGCCATCATTATGGTACTTAGGACATTGTTGCAATGACCTCTCTCCACCAGGAGAGACATAAAACAAATAGTAGCTTTACTTAATGACGTCTAATACCTGACACCTTAATTACTTATCTACTTAATGATCCAAGTGTGTGTGTGTGTTAAACTGTTACCAGTGCGAGACAGTCCTGGTCCATCTGCTTTGACCTTTGAGGCATCATGGGAAGGCTCAACTTTCACCTGGAAGGGACTGCGTGGCACTTCCTGTCAGGAGCAGGAAATCATAATGTTTTTAACCCTCAAATTCCTCTTTTGCTTGTATGTTTATTGTGATATGTGTTGCCTGTGTGTGTGTGTGTGTGTGTGTGTGTGTGTGTGTGTGTGTGTGTGTGTGTGTGTGTGTGTGTGTGTGTGTGTGTGTGTGTGTGTGTGTACCTTGTCAGTGAACAGTACTTTCACAGTGAGTGCTCCTGCGGTAGGAGGTGTGTATTTGACGGTTATTGTGTCGTTAGCGTTGGGGATGATGTCAAAGTCAACGTCTTCTTCTTTGTCGCTCACCATGTTGGCATCACACTTAATACCAACACTCACCTCCCCTATGCACACGCAAACAAAGGTTTTAGATTTTAAAAAAAATATCAGCAATTACCTCAGCATGCCTATTCTGGGGGGAACATTCGCCAAAAATAGCCGATCTACAAGCTCAAATTGCGTCTTTAAACCTTTTTAAACCTTTATTTATATAAATGAAAATCCCATTGAGATCAAGATCACTTTTATGAGGGAGCAGCAGGACAGGGTAGCAGCAGGACAAAGTAGCAATTTACACAACATAAAACATTTCTCAAACAGCAAGGCATGGAAAGAAGGTGCGTGAGTTTGTTTGTGTGTGTACGTGTGTGTGTGTGTGTGTGTGTGTGTGTGTGTGTGTGTGTGTGTGTGTGTGTGTGTGTGTGTGTGTGTCCTCATGATGTCAAGGTAGAAGAATCCTGTGAGGAAATTTATCACTGATGAACACTGCCTTCCTGTGTTGAGCAACACACTCTCACCATGCGCATACCAGGGCATGGAGTGTGCGTGTGCACGTGTGCATGTGTGTGTACGTGTATACCGGTAAACGCTTGTGTGTGTGCGTGTGTGCGCGAGCAAGTGAGAGAGAGAGATTATTATATGTGCTGAGTTTATACATAAGACATGCCAAGTTTCTGTGTGTCTGTTTCTGGTTTATGTGTGTGTGTGTGTGTGTGTAACAGAAACAAAAGGAAAGAAAATGTGTGCCAAGATTTCACACCGGGTATAAGTGCCAACTTTCTGCGTGCGTACGTGCAGGTGTGCATACATCATGCATGCACATGTGCGTGCGTGTGTGATTCTATAGACATGCGTGCATGCGTGTGTGTGTGTGTGTGTTCACGTGCTCATGCATGTTTGTACATTTGTGTTTGTGTTCATGTATGTGTCTGTGTGTGCGTGCTTATGCCTGTCTTTATGTGGTGTGTGTGTGTGTGTGTGTGTGTGTGTGTGTGTGTGTGTGTCTGTGTGTGTGCGTGTGTGTGTGTGTGTGTGTGTGTGTGTGTGTCTGTGTGTGTGCGTGTGTGTGTGTTCCTACCATCTCCGGCTCCACTACAATCGACAGTGAAGTGTGTTGGTTCGTTGGCTTTCAGGCCCGTTCTCTCCACTCCTGGTCCAAACACCTTGACCTGGCCAGGATGACTGCCCTTCCCAATGGTCACCTTCAACAAAACACGCAACACAATGTTCAACACACACAAGTTCTATTCCATTCATTACAACTAAATACAGCTGGCTGCACAGCATTGTACTTAAACATTATATGAGTCTGATATAGATACAAGTGACAGTCTGCATTGATGTCAGAACGGCCAACATTAAAACTACCGCAACAAAGATAGCACTATGAACAGTATTTAGTTTTTGCATGTTAATTTAACTACCTTGTGTTTACTGTTACTTACACTATGTGAGGTCATTGTCTCTGTACGATGTGTGTCAGTTCTGTTACTATCTGAGGTATGTTGTCTCAACGCTAAATTGTTAAACTGTAACTAAATTAACCTCAAACTGAAATCAAAATAAAAAAAATGTTTTTAAACATTTTAAACCACTTTAAAAACCTAACGACACAATGAACAAAACAAGGCACAAATCCATTTAAATACATGTCTCCATTTATTGGTTTCACTAATTATAAGTTCCAGGATTATGTGATAGAAACAGATTTTCTGTAAAAATGTCACATACATCAGTATTAGCCGTTACATCACAAAAAAATCTGATTATGACAAACAGATTTTTGTAATCGTATTGTAACATAAGCAGGGTAGCTCAGAGCAGATGTGCGTGTGTGTGTGTGTGCGCACACGTGCGTGTGTCAGCGATGACAGATTCATGTTTGGAACCACAGTGACATCAGTTGTGGCTCACTTCCAACATTTTTTAAATGGCACCTGTCTGAGACTGAGAAATGTTTAGGAGGCAAAACCCTCTCGTACACTTGTATAATGGAATATAACGGAGTCTCTAGCATGTCCTACCAAGCGTTCTTGGGTTTCAGAAAGGCTCGCTATAGTTATTATAAGTTATTATTATTATTAAACATGTGGACTGTTGCATGTGTTGAGGATGAAATGTAATAATGTGTGTGCATAGTGCACAATGGTATATTTAAAGTGACAGCAATGTTACTCACACTAACATTGCGAAATTGACAAGTTTATGAGGTCCCCTTAAGCTTATTGGCTCTAACCTGCACTCCTCCCTGAGACACGCGCACACACGCACGCACGCACACACAAACGGATGTACAACCAAATGTCAGAATCAGATGGGAAGAATTAGTGCCAATAAGCCTGGTGGGTTAATCAATCAATCACCACAGAACATGACAGCAGTGCACAGACAGTCAGAAAAAGGCTTGTAATTTGATCTGAGGTATGTTGGTAGAGTTTGATGAGATTCTATAACCGTCATGACTCATGAAAATGGCATGACAATGGTAATAAGTGTAAACTGCAAGCAAACACCTGGCAAATAGCTATCAAAACATAGTGAGAAACGTTATATGAAAGTAGTTGAAGAATTTAACGGTTAACAGCTACTGTAGTTCATGTTGATTAATCATTTATTTTTTATATTATTACCATAAGTGTTAAAACAAGAGGAAAATAAAAGTTCAATTAAAAGATCAGATGATATAATACGTTTTAAAGTTATTCCACTTTAAATTTAAAAAGTTATAAAAATCAATCAATCATTTGTTACAGTGTAAACTGGTTGTACTGGTTCTGAAAAGGTGCTACAAAACCAGACTTCTGTTAGCTTGTTCATTTTATTAATCTGGTGTTCCAGTTCTAAGTTAGTCCCTGGTTTGACAGAATAGATTAGCATAAAATTCATATTGCACAGAGTTGGTAAAATAACACTGCTGTATAATCAAACTTGCATAACTCCAGACTGTTGTGTTTCATTTGAGGCATTCATCTGACCCTCTGTTGGACTTCTAACAATAGAATGATGTTCTGTTCCAAGATCAGCAACATTACTCTCAAACAACAGTCAGCATGTTGCTCAATACATTTCATTTAGGTGACTGAAATTCATCAAAAAGCCATGAAAAAAAGTTAAATGACAGGTGTCTTAATACGTGAAAGGTTTTGAAATGAAGGTTGTCAGTGATAACAGAAAACAGTGGTAACAGTGTATGATGACCATAGGACCTCACTTATATGAACAGCTTACAAATTAAAGACAAAGTCAGACATTTATAATTATATACTGTATATACTTAATATGTAAATTAATTATACAAACATGCCCTTATTAATCAGGTGTTCAAATTAGTGAGGTTCCAGAGTGCAGAGGTTACATGGCACAGATCCAGTTAGTACATACAAAGGAATTAACATTAGGAAGTTACATGAAAATATTTTAGTCAAATGAAAAAAACACACAATATTGTTAGTGTCTAAAATCCAAGCTGTTATTACTTTGATCAAGTGAAATAAATTCATGTTAAGACAAAAGCAGCATTGTCTGACAACCTCAAAGTATATTTAAAAGTTAGTAGATCAATTTTTATATCAGAAAGATTTTCAAACAAATCCAGTAATTAACCCATTACCCATACAACCCATCATTGGTAAAACCTTAGCTGTGGCTGTGTCCTAGTCACTTTAGCAAATAAACACAGCCTATATTAATTCAGTTATTAAAAAGATATATATATATATATATATATATATATATATATATATATATATATATATATATATATATATATATATATATATATTTTTTTTTTTTTTTTTTTTTTTTTTAAAGATATGTATTTATTACTAGCCGAGTTGTTCTCATGACATCAAAAGGTTTAACTGGGATTTGAAATGATTAAGACACATTTCAGTTAAAGTCTACCAATACCCTGTTTCTCGCAATGGCTAAAAGAAGTCTTGTCTTTCCTACCTCTTGTATGTACCTCCCTCTGTATGTATGTTTATGTGGTCTATACCCACGCGATATCTTTTTGTATAATATGCTATACATTTGTATGTGTATGTAACATAAAAACTGTAAAATAAAGATGTAAAAAAAGTCTACCAATCACTTTGGCAGATAGTAGACTAGTCAACATCACAGCAGCTGAGCAGTGAACTAGTGATACTTTAGACCACTGGTTCACAAACTTTTCAGCCCGCGACCCCAAAATAAGGCGGAAATTGACTCGCGACCCCACCTAAACCTGGAGGTAATTTATGCACATAAACTTGCACGTTCGGTGCGCATTTGTAATGTGTTAAAATGGTAAAATGTACCATTTGTGATCATTTTAGATGGTATTTCATCCATTCTGTTGAATAAAAAGTTTAAAAACAAAAAAAAAACAAAAAAAGTTTTTTTTTTTTTTTTTTTAAATGACCCAAAATAATTTCGCGACCCCACGTCAGTCTCCCGCGACCCCAAGTGGGGTCGCGACCCCTACTTTGGGAACCCCTGCTTTAGACCACTGGTTCACAAACTGTTTAGCTCAAGACCCAAAAGAGAAATTAGAAGTTTGCCGTGAAAATAGCAGATCTACAAGCTCACAACGCGTCGCGCTGTGTTGTGAGCTTGTAGATCTGCTATTTTCACGACTTCTTAATTCATTTATAGAATTTTTTTTTTCTTTTCGATTTTTACATTTTATTTATGATTTCTTATTTTAATTGATTGAAATGTGTTTCTTTTTGTTTATCCTTTTTTTTTATCTTTTGAAATTATATTATATATATTTTTAAATGTAGGAAACGAAAGAAAAGCGGATATTTACCCAAAACCCATAAAAATTGGTCCATGACCCAAACATGGGTCCCGACCCACTGTTTGGGAAACAGTGTTTTAGACCACATTCCACTGGTTCCAGATCATCCAATTTATCTAGTCTTTTAATTTGTTTGTTCTCATTTCATGCAAATTAACACAAAAAATAATATTAGCAGCTGTTTTAATAACTGTCTAATAAAATATTGATTCTAGAAAAACATTCCTATTTGTTTTAATTAAGTAAAGGAGTGTGTTAGATGTTGTGTGTTTAGTAGCTGTATCTCTCCTCGGTATAAGTAATCACTATGAGAGGTTTCTTAGCTGTACATTTTGTCTTACAGCGCTCTTCTGTAACCCTCGTCTGTGATTGGATGAGCTCAGTGCTTCGTGCCTTAAGTGGATTTTGTGATTGGACGAGCTTGGTATTTCCGGCTTTGACCAAAGGCTCGGAGAGCTGTGATTGGCTGCTTACCCTGAAGGGGCTGTTGGGTACGCTGACTCCAGACCAGCTGATGGCCACGGTGTGTTTGAGGGCGGAGGTGGGGGTGTAGGAACATGAATACACACCATCTTTACTCCGCACCTTTACATCAATGGGACAGCCATCTGCATCCTGTCAGACAGACAAGACAGACAGACATGAAGAGTCAGACAAACAACTTTGAGGCCTGAGTATGGTAGCAATGGTAAACAGTGCCATCACAAAGTTACAAATGGATAAAACACAGAGGATTGAAAATGACAGAAAAATGACAGATAATAATTGTGATTGTGTGTGTGTGTGTGTGTGTGTGTGTGTGTGTGTGTGTGTGTGTGTGTGTGTGTGTGTGCACTGTGTGTGTGTGTGTTTCTACCCGAGCAATGATTTTGAGCGGGCCTTTCCCAGCATCCTTTGCATTAACAGTGAACTCGGCTGGTTGGTTGATGACACAACCCGTCTTCTCTAGACCGGGTCCATATGCCTGGACCTGAGACATAGACCACATACACTGCATTAAAAACCATGACATGACAAAACAAACAAATCATTTCATTCAGCATGTCTTGTTCCTGACCATTTGAGGGTTGCTGGTGTGGTCATCCATGATGATGGCAGCCATGAATGGACTGAGTTCTATGTCTTCATCGTCACAGGTCACATGGATGGCGTACTCTCCTGGCTCCGTGGGCCAATAACGCACGTCACATGACCCATCGTTCTGGTCCTCACATTCTATCTTTGCCTGAGACGGACCCTCGATGGCAAAGCCTGACCGCAGCAGAACAGAGAGCGTTAGATGGAGAACAGCAGAGTAGAATAAGAGCAGTCAGTGGTTCTCAAACATTTTCATGTCCAGGACACCTAAATGAAAAGCAAGTCTTTTGCACACCTACAGTACAAAGGCGACAGGTGCGTAAAAGAAGACCACCAGACGAGGGCCCAAAACATTTGGCTGTCCTATTGAAACGTTTTTTCTTTCAGTATGTCAAGGACCCCAAAATGTCATGTACTTGACCACAGATCCCCATTTGAAAATATTTTGTCCCAGGAAGATATTGTTAAACTTTTCAAAATGTTAACATAACAATAATCATATCATACAGTCTTAAACAGACCTGATATTGATCATACGTCAGGTCTAATCAGACCCGATCAGAATTGAACTGATCATTCAGTCTGATGAGACATGATCAGAGCAGCAGGATGTCAGTGGACTCACCCAGTACTCCAACATCAGTGCCTACGGACTCCACCACAAAGGCCGCTGATTTACCCACAATCCCCCTCTCCAGACCTGGACCCCACGCACGGATCTTCTGAGGACCAGCCTCAGGACCAACAGACACCTCAAATGGACTGACAGAGAGACAGACAGGCAGACAGACAGACGCTTACTATAGCAATTATGTTTATGTCTTCTAGGAGAGAAACAGACATACAGAAGTTTATTATAGCAAGTATTTGTATGTCTTCTATATTCTAATGGACACACGGAGTCAGAGAGGAGAGAAAGCATGGAGAATAAGACACACACACACACACACACACACACACACACACACACACACACACACACACACACACACACACACACACACACACACACACACACACACACACACACACACACACACACACACACACACACACACACACACACACACACACACACACACACACAGTATCTCACCTCTTAGGGATGTGCTGTCCTCCCCAGGTTATACTGACTATGAACTTCCCAGTAGCGTTGGGATAATATTCATATGAATACACACCATCTATACTGGACAGCTGTTTCACTGACTCCTCTGCACCCTCTGAATAGAGAGAGAGAGAGAGAGATCAGATTGAGGGCAAAAATAATATGAAATATATATTAACGGTATGTGTGTGTGTGTGTGTGTGTGTGTGTGTGTGTGTGTGTGTGTGTGTGTGTGTGTGTGTGTGTGTGTGTGTGTGTGTGTGTTGTACTAACTTGGTCCTTTGACAGACACCTTCAGCTCTCCACTGCCAGCGTTCCTGGTGTCCACCTTGAAGTCTGCTGTCTGTCTCACTCTCACACCGGAGGACTGGAGACCTCTACCTGTCGCCCTGCACGCCCCGGGTGCACAGGCTGGAGAGGAAGAGAAGAGAAGAGAAGAGAAGAGAAGAGAAGAGAAGAGAAGAGAAGAGAAGAGAAGAGAAGAGAAGAGAAGAGAAGAGAAGAGAAGAGAAGAGAAGAGAAGCTCAGAATGTGGGGGAGAAGTGGAGAGAGAGCAGGAAAGAGAGGATGATAAGAAGGAGAAATGGAGGGGATAGAAAGGACAGAGAGAGAGATTGAGAGAAACAGAGGGAGAGAGAGATGGAAAGAGAGACAGAGAGACAGAAAGAGAAAGAGGGAGAAAGGGATTTGATCCATACAGTATCTTAGATTTATGAAGTGGTCGTAAACAGAAGGAATACATGAAAGTGTGTGTGTGTGTGTGTGTGTGTGTGTGTGTGTGTGTGTGTGTGTGTGTGTGTGTGTGTGTGTTGCATTTTGTTTGCTTGTGTGCATTGTTTGTGTGAGAGTTCGGAAAAGTTATCTCAGGCTGAAGGAATTTGGTATTTTATGAGACACAAATGGATAATGTGTCTGAAGACGTGTGTGCGTGTGTGTGTGTGTGTGTGTGTGTGTGTGTGTGTGTGTGTGTGTGTGTGTGTGTGTGTGTGTGTGTGTGTGTGTGTGTGTGTGTGTGTGTGTGTGTGTGTGTGTGTGTGTGTGTGTGTGTGTGTGTGTGCGCGCGCGCGCATATATTAACTGCTCTCTGGCCACTGAGCTCAGAGTTGTCAACAGACACACTAAATCTCTGACTATTGGTTGATTTTGATTATAATGTAGAGTCTTCTATGGTTTGGACTTTAAACCAGATGGTTATGGTGTCATGTCAATAATAATCACAACTTTCCCAGGACCAGTGCACTCATCACCAACATGTTCACACAGCAAATCAGCCACTGGCACAAAGTACAGATGTGCCACTTCAAAACTTCACATGTCCTGCCATCGCCAAGACAGTAAATTTTCAGGGGATTCCCAGGGCAATAAGAGGGACAAAGAAGGGCATTTAAAATGCTGAATTATTTTGATGATCACTGCTTTTATGATGCTAATTAATTTGAGCAACTGGTCAAATCACCTTTCGCCTCATAATGAGTCTGACACCTTGTTCAACACACATTCTTTTGTTCTCATGTATATGGATGTCTGTTGAAGGGAAAACGGGGGTGTGTAGTGACAACTTCTTTTCAGGGGCAAAACAGTGCATTTTAAGGGCAGAAAAGGGAGGGAAAAAATGCTTTTTCAGGGCACTATCAGGGAAAGAACAGTAACGTGTGAAGTTTTGAAGTGGCACATCTGTAACATGACTTTCGGTCAGAAACCTTGTATCTCCATTTCAACTTTTTATGTTTTTATGTGAGTGTCACACAAAAGTAGTGAAAATAGCAGATCTACAAGCTCACAACGTGCCGCGATGTGATGCGTTGTGAGCTTGTATATCGGCTATTTTTCAATAATGAAAAAAAAAAGGAACAGTTTTGGACATACAAGGTTTCAACCCGACAGCAACGATGAGCAACCATGCATGTGTGTACACACACACACACACACACACACACACACACACACACACACACACACACACACACACACACACACACACACACACACACACACACAATACAGTGCCCCCAGGTAGAGGTGTTCTGACAGTTCCAAACTATGTTCAACACAGTTTTATGATCAACAATAAAGTGTGTGCACTACAGATTATGATCAACAATAAAGTGCGTTCAATACCGTTTTATGATCAACAATAACGCAAGATACTGGAGACAACATCTACTTTAACAGATAACCATTTCTAACCTCTGTCTCATCTCTCCAGGTGTGTGTGCGTGCGTGCGCATGTATGTGTGTGTGTGCATGCACTCACCAGGTCCTATGTCGACAGTGTAAGGACTCTTGGGGATCCCCAGGCCAGCAAAGGTGATAGTGACAGTGTGATGTCCTTGCTGTATGGGTCTGTAGGTACAGCGGTACACGCTGTCTCCCTTATCCTCCATGACAACCTCCACAGTGTTCTGACGACCTGCTGGGTCCTTGATCATGACTGTAACATCACCCACACCCGCACCTGGACATACAACACAATAGTATTTTTTATCGTTACCATAACATCACCTACAGCCAAACATACAACATACAACACACTAAAACCTTTCTTTACAAAGTAAATACAATCTTATTATTGCAATATTATACCTGTACATGCAACACAAGGAAATGTTATTTATAAGATATTATTACTGTGACATTAAATATGCACGTTCATACCGATGGCGGAGGAAACCATGCAAGGCACCAACCTGCTCATCGGGAGCAATAGGCTCTATGCACAGCAGCCATATCGGGAATGAATTGGGCCCCTTCCTTACTTCCTTCACAGGTGTTACCTATAATACTAATTAAGGCTCTGTTCCATTTAGTGTGGCATAGTGGTTGTCTTATTTTCAAGGACCCCCATAACTCTGAGAGTGTACAAATGGAACGAAAGGGACCCTTACAGGTCCATTTGGTTCCATTTGTACACTCAAGAGTTACACACCCACCATAAGGGGCAATTTGGGAACCAAAATGGAGTGTTTCTAGTGAGCCAACATGCACAATATCAGCACCCTGACAAGAATGGAACAGAGCCTTCATTAATATCATTGGTAACACCTGTGAAGGAAGTAAGAAGAGGCCCAATGTCTTGTCCAATATGGCTGCTGTGCATAGAGCCTATTAGGGGTTCAGCGTCTTGCTCAAGGACACTTCGACACTAACTCTGTGAGAGCCCGGGATCAAGCTCCCATCCGGCCAATCTACCGGTCACTCTACCCCTGAGCCACTGCCGCCAAAGACAGCGCTAAAGATTGACCATGGACACTGAAATCAGGGGTAGAGGATCACGTTGACTTCCTTCACGTTAGTAATTATTCCACACCACCAACCTGCAGTGTAGATTTCAAAGTAGGTGGGTCTGTTGGCAATGTTGCCCGTGGGTTCAATTCCAGGGCCCTTGGCGGTGACCTTGGAGGGGTCGCCCAGGGCTTTGTCCACGGACACCTCGAACGGGCTCTTAGGAATCTGCTGTCCAGCAAACAGCACTGTCACCTACAGCAGGAAACAACAACAAACAACAGAGAGACCGTCAGTCAGACAGACAGGTAGAGTAGTGAAAATGTTTTGGTCCTCTGGACACAGTGGGTGGCCAATAACAATAATACAACAGTATACTTTCTCATTTGTGTGCTTTACAAATACAATGTGAGCAGAGTGGGTGACTTTAACTTCAGGCCTTTTTCAATGTTATTTTGCTGCTCTTCGTAAATTGTGTTTCACTGATCCTCGAATGTAAAATTGCTGATATATAGAATCTGATTATTGTACTGCTCACCATTGGTGGATGTTACTGATCTAGGATCCGTTCACTACGAGTGTCTCACCTTATGATTTCCCATCACCTGGGGGATGTACGTCACACAGTATGTCTTCTTACCCTCATTAGGCTCTGCTTTCAGCTGAACACACAGTCACACACACACACACACACACACACACACACACACACACACACACACACACACACACAGGTTAAGACATCATCTACTGTCGGTTCATCCTGTAGTTATACTCCTCATCTCTCTCTCTCTCTCCTGTCAAAGGAGAATATAGCGTACCTCCTCCCTCCTGCCCTCAGGGTCCTCCAGGTACACGGTCACATGACCCTGTCCTGCACTGAAGGTGTCCACTGTAAACACAGCAGGACGCAGAACACGGTTCCCTACTGGCTCAATACCTGGAAGGACAGACAGATAGACAGACATACAAGTGAAACAAACAGAGAAAGGCCAGAAAGGGAGAAAGACAGAAGATTCTGGTGAATTATTTTCTTTGGATTGTTGAGACAGACAATAAAGATAAGGATATTTATCACAAAACTGACATTTATCTGCCCTGGACTGATGGGGTGATAATAGGGGTCGGACAGGGTGCTTGATAAGCTTGTGCTGATTGTGTGGGGCGGCTGTATCTTCTTATGGGGGTAAAGCTATACCTCTTGGGCACTGGTTCTCAACCTGTGGGTCGGGACCCCGAGGGGGGTCCCCACATGATTTTAAGGGGTCCCCAGATGATCAGCTTAATGTGCAACAATGTTTTCTCACTTAACAGTAAAGTGTATAAAGGGTATTGCACATTTCTAAAGGGACAATTTAAGACTTTTAAGACCCTTTTAATACCTCTAAAATGAAAAATGTTATAAGAAATATGTTATAATAATAAGACCATCACTAAGTCAAAAGTAACCAACAAACTATACTATATATATTTTTTAAATAATGGCCAAATTGTCAAATATTACCTAAGAAAGAGGCAAACATGCCTCAACTCCTCCAATTCTAAGAGCTTGTCAGGGTGGGGGTTTCCCAGTTCAAATAAGATTATTTTGTGGGATCGTTGCCTGAAAAGTTTGGAAACCCTTGCTCTAGGGGTTATACAGCAGCTGACCAATCAGTAAAGCTAAAGAGCCACTACATGTTAAACTGGCACAGTGATCTCACCATATGAAACATGGAAGAAACACTAAACACAGCTGCTAATGGTTAGCTAATAGCTACATTAGCTAACCATTAGCTAATGTACTGTAATAGTAATATTCATGGCTGATGAGACTCTAGTGTTTATCCGGGGCAGAAATTAACCAAAAACAGTGGAAAAGGGCTTCTGTGTTTTTAACCAACTCCCTCCACACACTGTTGGGCAATCCCTGTGGGACTATCGTTTGTTTGCCGGTGCAGTTCCTTGTTGACAGTAATGTAAATCTATCAATTCAATGAAAGTGTTGATGAAATGCTATTTTCTCATTAAAACAAATTATCACCCGATATTCATCATTGCCTTTCTTATCCAACATGGCCTGCAGCACAGGCTGCACAAAGCGAGCTCTGGCAACAACGAATGTCCAGGTGCTAATCTCATATAATTTATTGGAGGATTGATGATAACCTGCATCATCATACAGAATTAATAGGCTGATTAATACTGTACATATTCAGACTTGAAATTGCCTGCAGTGTAGCACAGCTGTGTTGCCCAATACGTGATAGGCACTGATGTCAGTTGGAACCCTATATCACTTCCTGTAACATGTAGTGCTGCTGTTCCACCATGGAAAAACTATTGAGGTGCGCATTTTTGTGCCTCTGTGTGTGCCTCTGTGTGTGCCTGTGCGTGCGTGCGTGCGCTGGATGCATCCTGTGGTGTGTGTGTCAAGTCCTGTAGTTAGTTCAGTCTATTGTTTAAATTCCTGCAACTCATTTCCTAACATTGTTTTTCAGTTAGACCGTTTCCGTTGACCAAGATCATTTCACACATATTCACATTGTAAACCTGTCCATTATCATCAATGGAAAACCTGTCTATGAACATAAATAGAAAACCTGTCCATTAACGTTAATGGAAAACATGTACATTAATATCTATAGTGCTAGGCAACGTGTCGTCACCACGGGGGGGGGGTGGGGGGTGTGGCATAGTAGCTGCAGACATACTGGTGGAAGTCAATGTTAAGTCAACCTGTTTATGCCCCACCATGATGTCCGCACTACCAAATGACACTTGTTGACGCCCCCTTCAGGATTTTTTGCTACGCACTATAACCTATCAATAAACATAATTCGAAAAACTGTCCATTGAGCTGTGTAGAATTAAGGTTCATTGTGGTCTTCGGTGATTGGAACAAGCTGTAGTTTGTAATAATTGGGGCTGTACAATATGGAGAAAGTATGCAATACTTCATAAACTTGTTGGATCCTGCGATAGCAATCTGAGATGAAATAAAACCAAGCTGTGTGCGTTTTTGATTGTACAGATAGATCTGTCACACTGGTGCAACTGCTTCCCAGAACATCTTCGACAAATCAATAACACCGCATGCGTGCGTGCGTGCATGCGTGCGTGCGTGCGTGCGTGCGTGCGTGCGTGCGTGCGTGCGTACGTGCGTACGTGCGTGCGTGTTACCTGGTCCGTATGCACGGGCTTTCTTGGGGTTGAGTTTGGGTTTGAGAGGAGCTCCAGGTTTCAGTTTGGCTTTAGGGAACTGTGACAGGTAGGTCATCACAGACTGTTCATCTGCACTGGGGTCTATTATCTCCTCTGGAGCCATCACCTACACACACACACACACACACACACACACACACACACGGAGGGATCGATAAATATTAATATAGGCAGACAGCAAGAAAAAAGAAGAAAAGAAGAGAGAAACACATATTGGTTTGATTACAGAATAGACGGACATATGGACTGATATGTGTGTACTTTATACATACAGTGCAGTATAGACAGACAGAACATTACATTCGAACCGGTTAGACTACTTGTCCTCATTCAGCTACTGTAAATGGCTTGCTAATTGTATGTTTTAATCCCATATTTGTACAGGTGTGATTCAGGTGTGATTCAGGTGTATTAAGGGTGTGTGTGTGTGTGTGTGTGTGTGTGTGTGTGTGTGTGTGTGTGTGTGTGTGTGTGTGTGTGTGTGTGTGTGTGTGTGTGTGTGTGTGTGTGTGTGTGCGTGTGCGTGTGCGTGTGCGTGCGTGCGTGCAGCAAACACCTCTTAGACAAAATAATGGTTCAGTTGAGGACACAGAGAACATATGGAAATTGACATCTAGACTGTGATTAACGAAGAGAAGAGAAGAGAACATTCTAACCTGTGGTATTCCTAGCCAGTCGTCTGCCAGCTGCATGGCTTCACTGGCGTTGTCTGATGGTTTATTGTCCCACGTCTCCCAGTCTGGACAGAGACCTACACACACGCACGCAGGCACACACACACACGTTAAGGTTTTGTCAAATTAATGTAAATCTAAGTTGTAATGAATAGAGAATACAGCTTCTAGCTCCTAGGATGTATTGGTCTCATCTTTTCCTCATAATGGTATGGTAGGATAACATGGATGTGTGAGCTCAGACAGAGATTCAAACAGTTATGCAAATCAAAACATTAGCCAACATGGTTTGAATCAATGCAAGACCAATCTGGGAACCCATCGCCAAATAAAAAGGAAAAACAGCGCCCTCTGCTGTTTTTTACTCTTTCACTTGGCTCTGGGGGGAGCTAAATGGAGCACCCGTGCGCAAGGAAACCGGGGTTTTTGGTCTGCCCTCAGCTTATGTTTTCATTCCCACTAACAATATTTCTACACGGAACACTAACACCACTTCTCCCAGAGAACATGGATCGTTTTGGTTATAAGCCCACTTTTCTATGTTTCTATGATGAAAGAGCAAGTTAAAATGTGAATATCTTTCCGTGGTTTTGTCTGCTCCGAGGACGCTATTGGTAAATGAGTTTCGTTTTGTTTTCAGTGGGAAGCGAGAGCAGACAGTAAATCCCGCCCACTACATTTGATTGGGTAAAGCGCGGCCTGCTTCCTGATCTGAAGGCACGCCCACTTGCAGGCCAGTGCGTACACGTTATGACGAACCCCCCCGACAGATTCAAGCGGAGAGCAGAATCTGTTCTTGAGAGATTAATGCAAGACACACACACACACACACACACACACACACACACACACACACACACACACACACACACACACACACACACACACACACACACACACACACACACACACACACACACACACTTACCAGGTGCACAGCTGTCCACCAGTGCCCCCAGTGCCTTTCCATCTCTCCAGTCCTTGCTGAAGTTGGTGATTGGGAGATCTGGGACTTTGTTTTGGATCCAGCCCAGAAGACGCTGCTTGGGTGTCTTATTCTCTGCCTGAACACAAACATTAACACATCTTCATTAACATCTTAAAATGAATTTTAACACCTTAATATTATTAACACAAACCTCATATCAACATATTTCTGTGTGCTCTACGTATGTGCGTGCACTACTCGCACATGTGGTTGTGTGTGTGTGTGTGTGTGTGTGTGTGTGTGTGTGTGTGTGTGTGACCATTTACCTCATCCCCCTCGTCCTCCCAGACTGGCATGGAAATAGAGTAGTGTAGAATCAGGGTCCAGATCAGACCTAGGATCAGCTTCAGGTTACCATCCACTATTGCCTTGGAATCTACAGAGAGGCAAGACAGACAGAGAGGTTAGACAAGACAGACAGACAGACAGACAGACAGACAGACAGACAGACAGACATTATGTACTGTAGGCTATCGTGTGTATAGCAATAAACAAACTCTGGCCTCAGGTGCCCCAGCAGTCTGGCTACTAGTGCAGAGGCTCTCAAACCTTTTTTGGCTCATGTCACCCCTGTAAATAGCTTTTTCATCCACGGCACCCCTGAATTACATTGTTACTTTATAGCACCTTACATATCATATTAGGCTACGTAAAATGTAAATCTTTCCCCCTAAGATACAGCATGTCACAAGGTGAACTTGAGATTAAGACAGATTGTAACTAACTTTATAAAACTTTGTTTAACAACTTGAACCCCAGCATCCCTATTCTGGGTGGAACATTCACCAAAAATAGCCGATCTACCGTTGGGACGCGTTGTGAGCATAGGCTATTTTAAGCATAGTTAGGGAATTTTAGCAATATGTGTGGACCATCTGTGAAAAAATTTACTACCAATAGCTTTCTTCACCATTGTATTCTTATAGGTGTCTAGAATCACCTCTCAATTAGTGCAAACCCAAATCCTCGTGGAAAATCCTGGAGAGCCAATCAAACTTAAGGAGCCCAGAGGGCTTGGGTGAAAGATATTTAAAAAAATAAAAGTCTAAAATGAACTTGTGAGGTGTCTAACTAGGGGTTTTCAGGGGTGCTGAATCCATTCCAACCATTATTTTTGAGTAAAAATGTCTCCCTGGACATCTAATATTGGTATGTTGGTTATTGTTAGTGTATAATCAGTGTATAATCAATGGTAGGGGATTGGGGTGTTGTTGAATTGATTCTATTCTGAAAAATAAAATAAGAAAATATTGCTAAACACTTGATAAGAGTGTACACCTACTGTGCACATGCTCAGTGGGATACACTGTCTGCATGTGGGGAAGGAGTGGGAGTGTTGCATCCTGGCAAATATGTCTGGACGATTTTAAGGTATGGTAGTTTATCTACTTTTTGGCATTTATTTTCCTCTGCTGGCAAAACTTTTGATTACTGTGAATTTAGATGTCAATTTTCTCTAGCCTATTGCTTACATTGAAGAACCATTAGTTAAACAATCATGACACTTGTCTTTTAGTAGACAACATGGAAGAGGATTCTGTAGCTTGTGGCTTAAGGTGCTTCATCTGTGGTGGTCCTGAGACTGAGATTCAAAAGTCACCCAAAAAGGCCATGCACATTTTTTGTCTTATTCTGAGAGTGTGGATGATGCAGCATTAATCAGAAGACTTCATGAGGACTGGAAAAACTGAGATGACCCCAAACTAAGATACCATTTGGAATGCAAAACCGAGCTATACAGTCGTGCAAGAAGTACAGTATATCCACTGGATATCGTAAGTTTTTTTTCATTGTGATGAAAGTTGCCACTTGCAGATTTCAATCCTATTCTATGTTGTGAGTGACATCATAATTTAATAACAACTTTAAACATAATCTATTCTTTAGAGCAAGATGAGCAAGTCCAACGGCCAGACAGGAAGAAAAGACGCAGGGCATTGTCTGGGTCAAGTAGTTCAAGTGCTAGCTGGCACACTTGATCTACCATAATACTTGCATCCTTTGCAATGAAGGTATCAATGTTGGCACATTGAAAAGAAACCCTGGTAAGTATTTTGTATGTAAGATTCAAATGAATTTTGATAATTGTTTTTCTTGCTCCTTATTGTAGGCTTCCACTCAAAGTCAAATAATTTAATCATGCACATACTGTATGTGGCAACCTTTTATCCAGACAGAGCTTGGCAGTTGTATCGTGCACCTGATAATGTCTACCAGGACCGACTGAAAAGGAGTTTGATGCAGAGAGCAAAGCGACGAGGTGATGACTGGGGACTTGAAGTCGCTGGTCGCCTGGTGGCAGAAGAGGCAGTATATCATATTCGATGCAGAAGAGACTTTGAGAACCCTGTTACAAAGTCTGAGGTAACATTATATGGATACACAATACAGCTGTACAATACAACTCACATTTCTTATCCTGAGGGAAGAAATATAATTTTTAATAGTGAAACTTTTGACTTCAAAATAATTTATTCTGCAAGATTGATATGGGTCCAGGAATGAGGGGGACTAATAAAGGATAAGAAATGTGAGTTGTATTGTACAGCTGTATTGTGTATCCATATAATGTTACCTCAGACTTTGTAACAGGGTTCTCAAAGTCTCTTCTGCATCGAATATGATATACTGCCTCTTCTGCCACCAGGCGACCAGCGACTTCCAGCGAAGTCCCCAGTCATCACCTCGTCGCTTTGCTCTCTGCATTAAACTCCTTTTCAGTCGGTCCTGGTAGACATTATCAGGTGCACGATACAACTGCCGAGCTCTGTCTGGATAAAAGGTAGCCACATACAGTATGTGCATGATTAAATTATTTGACTTTGAGTGGAAGCCTACAATAAGGAGCAAGAAAAACAATTATCAAAATTCATTTGAATCTTACATACAAAAGACTTACCAGGGTTTCTTTTCAATGTGCCAACATCGATACCTTCATTGCAAAGGATGCAAGTATTATGGTAGATCAAGTGTGCCAGCTAGCACTTGAACTACTTGACCCAGACAATGCCCTGCGTCTTTTCTTCCTGTCTGGCCGTTGGACTTGCTCATCTTGCTCTAAAGAATAGATTATTTTTAAAGTTTTTATTAAATTATGATGTCACTCACAACATAGAATAGGATTGAAATCTGCAAGTGGCAACTTTCATCACAATGAAAAAAAAACTACGATATCCAGTGGATATACTGTACTTCTTGCACGACTGTATAGCTCGGTTTTGCATTCCAAATGGTATCGTAGTTTGGGGTCATCTCAGTTTTTCCAGTCCTCATGAAGTCTTCTGATTAATGCTGCATCATCCACACTCTCAGAATAAGACAAAAAATGTGCATAGCCTTTTTGGGTGACTTAACTTTTGAATCTCAGTCTCAGGACCACCACAGATGAAGCACCTTAAGCCACAAGCTACAGAATCCTCTTCCATGTTGTCTACTAAAAGACAAGTGTCATGATTGTTTAACTAATGGTTCTTCAATGTAAGCAATAGGCTAGAGAAAATTGACATCTAAATTCACAGTAATCAAAAGTTTTGCCAGCAGAGGAAAATAAATGCCAAAAAGTAGATAAACTACCGTACCTTAAAATCGTCCAGACATATTTGCCAGGATGCAACACTCCCGCTCCTTCCCCACATTCAGACAGTGTATCCCACTGAGCATGTGCACAGTAGGTGTACACTCTTATCAAGTGTTTAGCAATATTTTCTTATTTTATTTTTCAGAATAGAATCAATTCAACAACACCCCAATCCCCTACCATTGATTATACACTGATTATACACTAACAATAACCAATATACCAATATTAGATGTCCAGGGAGACATTTTTACTCAAAAATAATGGTTGGAATGGATTAAGCACCCCTGAAAACCCCTAGTTAGACACCTCACAAGTTCATTTTAGACTTTTATTTTTTTTAAATATTTTTCACCAAAGCCCTCTGGGCTCCTTAACTTTGATTGGCTCTCCAGGATTTTCCACGAGGATTTGGGTTTGCACTAATTGAGAGGTGATTCTAGACACCTATAAGAACACATTGGTGAAGAAAGCTATTGGTAGTAAATTTTTTCACAGATGGTCCATACATATTGCTAAAATTCCCTAACTAGCACCACAGTAGCCGTCTGTCGGTGTCGGCTCTCAGGTGCATTCAGCAACTGTGTGATACTGTACTTCATTTTTTTAACTTAACAAAAGAGAAGTTTAATTTACAGAACTACGTTAGGCTCTATGCCTCTGTGTTGGGGGGGAATTGGGCATACTTTTAATTATTGTAACGGTATTTTAGATGTATTTGTAGTATGTTAGAGCTGTCTGAGATTTCTTTCATTATTGGAGCATGTATTTTAGATGTATTTGAAATGTTTTGCGGGGTACTTTTGCAGGGTGTTTTCAGCAGAGTAGAATACAATGCTGTGAGGTAACGAACCCTGTCTGTCAACTCACTGTACCAGCTGGTACCTAACACAGTACACGTGATTACATGCATGCGCGCACACACAAAAGTGCACACACACACACACACACACACACAAAGGTAACCTTGGCTAATCTTTAACTGTAGCTCACTGAGTGCAGACTGAAGCAGACAAAACATTCCACACATTCTTAATTTCTCTCGTTCTTTCATCTCTCTTCCTCCCTACAATAGAAAAAAATCCTTGACTTTGTCCTGCTGTCCTACTTCGAGTATGTGTGCTATGTTTTTGCCTCACATTGAGTGCTGTCCATGCCAGCAAGGCATTGTGGGACATGTAGTCTGTAGTCTGTTGGAGTTTTCCATCTCTATTTCCCTTTCATTCTTCCTCATGCTCGTCTTACTTTCATCTGATCATCATCATCAATCTCTCTCTCTCACACACATCCACACTCACAAGCATACCAAGACTTTGTTGCCACACCTTCACCTGAGCAGCTTTGTGTGTGTGCACAGTCACACATGAGCAGTGTCTGTACAAGTGTGTGTGTGTGTGTGTGTGTGTGTGTGTGTGTGTGTGTGTGTGTGTGTGTGTGTGTGTGTGTGTGTGTGTGTGTGTGTGCAGAATAAAGGTCATTGAGTGCCTATTGTTACAAGTGGTTCAATGACAGGATGTTTATACAAGTACATGCACACAATGTATTCATTCAGGTATAACAGTAAAAAAATGTCCCTGTATTCCTGAGCTTATGCATTGTGTGTGTGCGTGCGTGCGTGCGTGCGTGCGTGCGTGCGTGCGTGCGTGCGTGCGTGCGTGCGTGCGTGCGTGCGTGCGTGCATGCGTGCATGCGTGCATGCGTGTGTGTGCGTGTGTGTGTGTGTGCGTGTGTGTAAAATGTTAGTTAAGGTCAGAGGTAGCGTTAGCCAAAACACTAATCCAAGAAGGGGGTTTCAACTCATGATGACCTTGTTCTCTGTAGACATACTGCTCTGTTCACACCCTCTATGTGCGCGCGTGTGTGTGTGTGTGTGTGTGTGTGTCCTGATCAGCTTAGACTACTGACCTGATACACACACACACTCAACTCCCTTTGTGTGTGTTTGTGAGCATGTGGAGGCGGGGGGGGGTAACAAGGCTTGTTATTCACACAGATAAAGAAGTGGTCTAAGCCCAAGTGGACTGGTGGAGAGAACTGCACACTCAGATGATGACAGCATGATGGAGAGAAGAGAAGATAAAATATTGAGAGGAGTGAGAGCAGAGTAAAAACAGACTTCAGCTTTTCAATTACAGCACAAAGAAAGAAAGAAAGTCCTATCTTGTCCTTGGTCTGCCCTTTGGTCTCTTTTCAGCTGGAAGTTAGTGGAAAATGTCCCTATTGAGGTGCCCACGAACCATCCGCATTAGATGTCCGAACCACCACAACCGGCTCATTTATACTGTATGTGAAAGAGTAGCGGCTCTACGGATGACAGCCACCCTTCCTGGGGAAACTCATTTTGGCCATTTGTATCTGCGATCATGTTCTTTCGGTCATGACCCACATTTCATGACCATGCAAGAGAGTAGGTCGAAGATTGACCGGCAGATCGAGAGCTTTGCCTTCTGGCTCAGCTCTCTTTTCGTCAAAACAGTGAGCGCAGTACCGCTCCTGCTGCTCTGACTCACTGGCTGATCTCCCGCTCTGTTTTTTCTTGTTTTATTTTTTAAAAGCTTCCCTGTCAAAAGGGCAAATAGTTATCAAATCGTCTTAGACATGTGCCCAAACTATTCATTGTATATAAAGGAGAGATAGCAAGCTGAAATGGGTATAGACATATCACCAGATACTGTACATGTGAAGTTGCCAAAACTGAAAGAAAAACAAAGTAAAAAAAAAAGAAGGGCAAATAGAACCAGACTGGACTTGTGGCACACACAAGGCCATATACCTCCCATCCCATTATTAAATCACATCGTGATGCACCTCAAAAAACAGGAAATGAAGAGAATCTGGATAATCGGTGTAATCTATGCATGTAAAATCCTATTCCTTGCAGCTAATGTCGTTAGTTACACCAGCATTGTTAGTACAGCCATCTTTAATGACAGGAGAACTGTTTTAAAAGATCGACCATCGCCAATGATTGATGAGCAAGTTGGGCGCACATAGACGAACGTGCATATGGTCAGAGCGGTGATAGACACTAGACAGTCAGGACATGTTGTGGTCAGCACCACATTCAGAGCGGTGACGGACAGTCAGGACATCTTGTGGTCAGCAGGGAAAACCAGTGTGTTTCCGAGGTTCCCATCCACACACAGGTAGACGGGTAGCGAGAGTAACGCCTAATTTATACTTTGTCCAATGATGAATAGGTAATAAAATAAGAAATAAAAAGGCAGAGTACCTCAGTCTCTTGTGCTGGTAGCAGCAGATATGAATGTGGGTGATCCTACCAACCTGGTATTCTTAATGAACTGTTGGGTGTGTCCACATGAAAAGAGCATTTTAACACTTCACCCCCCCCCCCCCCCCCCACCACACACACACACACACACACACACACACACACACACACACACACACACACACACACACACACACACACACACACACACACACACACACACACACACACACACACACACACACACACACACACACACACACACACACTTATGCTTTTATCTGGCCTCTGAGTTACCAATTATATCCATCTAGTTGATTGATTGCCCTGCCATGGGCCCAATAGGAGAGGCCCTACAGATCCTAGCCCCTCCCCCTGGGCCCCTCTGGGCCCAAAAGGTGGAACGAGTCACTGTTGTTAGCCTTCTCACTCTCCCCCTCTCAAATTATGTTATTATTCTAGAATATCCTGTCGTACAAGTAGTTTGAAAGGCCACAGGTCAAGGTTCAGATTTCATATAAATATCGACCTCTGTACTTTCGACCTCAGTACTGTCTGTGTGTGTGTGTGTGTGTGTGTGTGTGTGTGTGTGTGTGTGTGTGTGTGTGTGTGTGTGTGTGTGTGTGTGTGTGTGTGTGTGTGTGTGTGTGTGTGTGTGTGTGCATGCGTTGGATTACGGCATTGGATTACGGCAAGTACCTGCTCATTTGTTGACCAGTTACCATGGAGACGGCAACAATAACGAGCAAAACATTGATACTACTGGCGAGGCGGGGAGGGTGAGAGAGAGAGAGAAATTTAAAGTAGTCAGAGTTCACACAAAGCACCGATACTACTATGAGAATCATGAAGAGAAACGCGTAGAGAGAGCGGAGGAGATACAAGACCGGAGTGAAAGATGCAGTGTCTGTGTGTGTGTGTGTGTGTGTGTGTGTGTGTGTGTGTGTGTGTGTGTGTGTGTGTGTGTGTGTGTGTGTGTGTGTGTGTGTGTGTGTGTGTGTGTGTGTGAGAGAGAGAGAGAGAGGTAAATCAGGTTAGAAGACAATGGTCTTCTTATCAGTGTGACACACCCTGTTCCACCAACACACTGCACAACAGCTACAGTATACGCACACTGTAGAATTAGGCCTACAGTACACACACACACACACACACATCCTTATTATCAAGTGAAGCCATAGGTGCATTATGTGTGTGGGGGGGTGCACACACACGCACATTTAAACCTCAGACTCATCTTGCCTGCAGGTATAGGTCACAGAGCTTTCTCTGTCAGGTTCAGGTTCAGGTTCACACACACACCCCCACACACACACACCCCCCCACACACACACACACACACACACACACACACACACACACACACACACACACACACACACACACACACACACACACACACACACACACACACACACACTCCAAGTGAAGCCATAAGTGCATTGTGTGTGTGGGGTGCACACACACGCACATTTAAACCTCAGACTCATCTTGCCTGCAGGTGTAGGTCGCAGAGCTTTCTCTGTCAGGTACACACAAACACGCACACACGCACGCACACACGCACACACACACGCACACACACACGCACACACACACACAAACACACAGGTTGCTGTTTGTATAAACAGTTGGAGCCAGAGGGCAGAACTGCTGACACACACACTGACACATACTTCTCATTTTACAAATTTATCTTTTTCTAAAACGCCTTCAAAAACATCTCATGAATGACGGGCGTCCGTGGAATCCCCCACAGTCTGACTCAATTGTCCGTGTTTGCAGGTGGTAAACCGGGCGGGGAGGGAGGAGGACACTCACACAGCACTAGAGACTTCTAAAGGTCGGTCAGGGCATCTGTTCAGTATCGAGCAGAACTGAGGAGGAAATGAAGAGCTGACGACTCCAGAGGAGAGACATGGTTGTCTATATCAGTGGTTCTCAAACTTTTTCATGTCAAGGACCCCCTAATTGACACTTATTTAGCCCGCGGACCCCCATTTGAAAAGATATGCCAGGGACCCCCCATAAGAGAAGATTTTTTACGGCTCTTGCAGTGATTCTCAACCATTTTAATTTCAAGGACTCCCAGTTTGACATGCATTAGGCTACGGAGTACGGACCCCCATTTAATGGCATTTATACCTCTGGGACCCCAATTTATATTGTAAAATCAATGTTAATTTAACTCTGAGAGTGCACAAATGGAACCAAATGTCCATTTGGTTCCATTTGTGTGTGTACATTTGTGTGTGTGTGTGTGTGTGTGTGTGTGTGTGTGTGTGTGTGTGTGTGTGTGTGTGTGTGTGTGTGTGTGTACAAATGGTTCCATTTGTACACTCTCAGAGTTACAGACCCATAAGGGTCCATTTGGTGCCTAATCTATCATTTAGCTGGGGACCCCCTGGAACTCCCTCAAGGACCCTTGAGGGAGTCCCCCCCGGACCCCACTTTGAGAACCACTGGTCTATATCCTCCCATATGATCAACTGTTGGGTTAGCTGTGATATGAACTCACAGTGGTGGGGGGGGGGGGGATAAGCATGACAACTAAATAAATAAATTATGATGCCTAGCGGTCCAGGCATCACAAAAAACGGTGTTTTGAAGAAAACGCGAAATGGCCAAAGATGTAGTCAGGCAAAAATGGCCAGGGCGGCCTAATAGGTGGAGTTGCGCCATGATCCAAGGAATCCGGGGCTAAATATTTCATCTTATGACCTGTGGTTCAAGAGTTATAGGCCAAAAATGTGAAGCATCCTGTTATAGAGTCAACCATGAGGCCGATTTGAAACATTTGCTTGTTCTTTGAACTTCTTCCTTGGCCTACTGGGAATGTGCGTGCAAGTTTCACGCCGATCAGTCCAACAGTGCTGGAGTTTAGCGGACAGGATATATAGTCTCCAATACATCTCATGAATGGTAAATCTATTAACATGAACTTGGGTGTGGGCCATTGAATGGGTATTCCTTGCCAATAGGTGAGACATTTGTGGGGGAAAAATAACCAAAAAGGTCATCCTTAACATTTCTACATGGGGCGGCAGTGAATCAGAAGTGGAGTGGTCATCTGGGAATCTTAATTTTCCCGGTTCAGTCCTCCGCTTTGTATGTGTGTGTGTTCAGCGAAGAGAGGAAGTAGCTGAAGGAGTCAACAGGATGCAGATCGGTGCCCTTACAATTCAATTCAATTCAATTCAAAGGGCTTTATTGGCATGAGAAAACATACGTTTACATTGCCAAAGCAAAAAGCACAATACAACAATACAGCAATACAATCAAAACAAAAAATGTACATTTGAAAGTCAGAATCTTCAATAGATCAATTTCTATGTACCAAGATCACTGGGTGCAGGTATAGTGCAGGAATATACACAATGATTAGTCTTTAGGGTGGTTGTGTTCCGTTCGATATCCTTCTCCTATCACAACAACTCACGAATCTTGCTGCTGTGTTTGCACATTGTTGTACTTCGCCCAGCAGACACACACACACACACCTTACACACACACACACACACACACACACACACACACACACACACACACACACACACACACACACACACACACACACACACACACACACACACACACACACACACACACACACACACACACACACACACACACACACACACACACACACACACAGTATTATTGTCACTGCATGGTGGGTGTGTGTGGGTGGGTGTGTCAAGAGCTAATAGAAGGATTCCTAAAGTGTGACATCACCGGCCCGTGCACACGCACACACACACACACCTACCTTTGACCCCAATATCATCATTCTGCTGAGCTCATTGTACTTCACACACCCTGGGTCACTCCTGTTAACCCATTGAAGTCCTGAGGCCGATTTTAAAAATGCCTTCTAAAAGTTTTCAGAAAAACATGAAAATGTTCCTGTTGCTAGCAACATCTAAAATGACACAGATGCTTTCCTGGTTTTAAAAGGTATAACAACGTATATAGGCTTTCCTGGTCTTAATGGGTTAATGACACGGTGTCATACAGCATCATTAATAACCGTAAGGTCTGTTTAATTAAGTGTCATTATGTTTGAGTCCAGGACCTGTTACTAATTCCATCAGAAATGGCTTGGATTATAATCTATTTGTTACACAAGTTATTTATTACATGAGTTTGAGTACTCAGCAGTGCCTTTGGCTTGACTGAGGGAACATACGAGGCCGTGTTGTCCTATGTGTGGGTGGTGGTGGTGGTGGTGGTGGGGGGCAGGGGTGTCCTGTCAGTGGGTGGTGTTGAACCACATGGACTAGGGTGCAGGGTAGGTGTGGTTGCGGTGGGGACTCCAAACTGGTAGGTGAGACAGTAGAGGTAGCAGTGGCAAGACTACACCATTTCTGGGGGAATTTCTGTATTCTATGAATACATGCATACAACACACTAAACATATTCCCCTCAAAACACACACACACACACACACATACAAGCACACAGACACACGCAGATACACATTCAAATTCACATCTGGCATGACGTTTTACCACAGAGACATGAAAGTGTAGTACACACACACACACTTGGCCTTATATGACCTCACCCTTCTGATTCCGAGGCAATGATGTCATCACACAGCCAACCATGAAGAGAGGACCACTGCAGTGGAGTGTGTGCGTGTGTGTGTGTGTGTGCGCACACGCGCATGTGTGGGAGGTGCAGAAGAGAAGACGAGAATTGAGGCTGTAGGGGGTAAACCACCATCATTATCAATCACACACACTTGTGTGTTAAATTACATATTTGTGAGGTGATGTGAGTCCTTGATGACAGGAAAGATGCAGTGTGTGCATGTGTGCGTGCGTGGTGTGGCTTGCAGATGGGGAGGTGAAGAGAGTGAACCGATGAAAGGACAGACGAGAAGACAGACAGACAGCCTAGATTAAGACAGTCAGTTTAGGGGACAGAGATAGACAAGGAAAAAGACAGAAACTACAAGACAGACACGGAGACTAATTGGTGCTGAATTCAACCAATTCATAGCCAATCACATGACTCCAGAGATAATGTGTACAGATTTTTATGAATGAATGAGATTTGAAAGAAAAAAAAATGTGGTGGAAAATCAAGTTAGGTGGAACCGGGCATGGTCTTTTTGGGGAGTTGCGTCATGATCCAAGGAATCGAGGGGATTTTTCTTTTTGATTGTACAACCTACGGTTCACGAGTTATATGCCAAAACGTAAAGCGGTCTGTTATGAGGTGGACTGTGATGAATATTCATGTCTGGTCCATTATAGATACTGTGATGTCACAGCTCCAGCACGAGACATGAGATTACGTAAGTATTACGTTAAAAGACATAATAGAATGAAATAAAAACATCCACCATTACATTTGTCCCTTCCAGGCTTCCACACTCTAAAAACATTTCCATGACAACAGGGGCAACTGAGACAGACGACATAAGAATGACCTTAAACCAACAACGCACTAGAGAGACTGTGTGTGTGTGTGTGTGTGTGTGTGTGTGTGTGTGTGTGTGTGTGTGTGTGTGTGTGTGTGTGTGTGTGTGTGTGTGTGTGTGTGTGTGTGTGTGTGTGTGGTAAGTATATCTGCATGCTGTTCTCTCAAGTTACATCAAACACACAGAACCTCTGTGACTACTACTAGACCTACGTACCACACACACACACACGATAATGTCTCACACACAGACAGTCTCTAGTCTTCCCTAACAGACAGAGTAGAAAGCAGAGAAAAGAAGAGAAGACAAAAGGAGAGAGAGACAGATTAACGCTGAAGTCTGAAATGTGATTCAAAATACTTTCCCTGTAGGGGGTAGGTATAGAACACTGTGTGTGTGTGTGTGTGTGTGTGTGTGTGTGTGTGTGTGTGTGTGTGTGTGTGTGTGTGTGTGTGTGTGTGTGTGTGTGTGTGTGTGTGTGTGTGCGTGCGTGCGTGCGTGCGTGCGTGCGTGCGTGCGTGCGTGCGTGCGTGCGTGCGTGCGTGCGTGCGTGCGTGCGTGCGTGCGTGCGTGCGTGCGTGCGTGCGTGCGTGCGTGCGTGCGTGCGTGCGTGCGTGCGTGCGTGCGTGCGTCTGCGAACCATATATTGTAGCTTATACTGTATACCTGTTGCCAGAACAAAACAAACAAAAAACATAGTGAAGTAAATGTATTCACAGGCTATGCTTTTTAAAAACAAATAAAACCGACATTATGGGAAGGATAGGTTTTTCTTTTTTCAATAGTCAATGTGCGTGTGCGACCCCACCACCATCTTCCCGCGACCCCACTTGTTGTCCCGATCCATAGTTTGAGAACCTCTGCTGTAGTCTATGTGAGTTACAGGCAGAGACAAATGCACACAGTCTCTTGTCCCTGGAGGAGGAATAGCGATTCAAAGCTGTAGATCTCACTTCTATAGCTGCCTTTGTTCAAGCCATCTCCCTCTCTTCTCTCTCGCTCTCTCACAATTCTCTGCTTGTGCGTATCTCAGTACCTGTGTGTTGAGTGAGAGAGTCTGTCTGTCTGTGTGTCTGTGTGTCTGTGTGTCTGTGTGTGTGTGTTCGTGAATGTGTAACTGTTTGAGTCAGTAGAAATGTTTTAACGCTTAATTGGCTAACACAAGGTGTCCACACAGGAGAGAGGAAATCAATTGGTCCTGACAGACTGCAGACTGCAGACAGACAGACAGACAGACAGACAGACAGACAGACAGACAGACAGACAGACAGACAGACAGACAGACAGACAGACAGAAGTGGTGTAGGGGGAGAAAGAGAGAGAGAAAGAGAGAGAGGAGACAAGTAGCTCCCAACTCAGCACAGGAAGAAGAACATTCCACTTGTCGTCCCGGCAACCCTTAGTAAACAATTTGTCTGGAAGTGAGTTGAGCCAATAACCTCATCAAAAAGGTCCTCATCAGAATCATCAAATCTTCCAACAAGTATTTAAGAAAGACCATTACTGATTGCAGTCTATCGTTTCATGTTGATTTATTAACTTAAACTGTCATTTACTTAACTAATTAGTAAACGATAAACAGATGAAAATGAAAGAGCTCTGCTCAGCATATATGAAGTGTGAAGTTACTTTTTAGACTAACTTTCATTCCACTGAGACCACTGAGCGGATAGTGTTGTGACTTGTGAGAGAAAGGGATACAGAAGTTTGGGAAAGAAAGAATTACAGGGAGCTACAGAGAGGAGCGACCTCAACTGCCAAATGCAGGGGAATGGACAAATCTGCTCAGAATAGGCCTGTCAGCAAATAGTCAGCTCTGTCACCAGCCATAAACAAGGAGACACAGACCCACAAAAATGTCAAAGTCTTCAACAGTTTACCAAGATTTTAACTCCTGCAGGAGATGTCAAGACACATGAGATGATTTACACAGGAAAGAAAACTCACATCTGTAAACAGTGTGTGGCAAAGGTTTCAGTACGCCAAGTCACCTGAAGAGACACCAGCCTATCCACACTTGAGGAAAACCTTTCCACTGTAAACGGTGTGGCAAGAGATTCAGTAGGTTTGATGGCCTTAAGACACACCAGCGTATCCACACTGGAGAAAAACCTTTCCAATGTAAACAGTGCAACAAGACTTTCAGCAGGTTAGATCGTCTTAAGGAACACCAGCGTATCCACACTGGAGAAAAACCTTTCTACTGTAAACGGTGGGGCAAGAGTTTCAGTGAGTTAGGTAGTCTGAAGACGCATCTGCTTATCCACACTGGAGAAAAACCTTTCTACTGTAAACGGTGTGACGAGAGTTTCAGTAGATTATATACTCTTAAGACACACCAGCGTATCCACACTGATATGCTGGTGCACTCAAGCAACTGTGATGATATATAATATAAATATAGAAAGGGTACAGTATATGAAAATACATTTCTTGGTGTGATACTAGACCACAAAATCAGCTGGAACCCCCATATTTCACATGTGCAAGAGGAGCTGGCAAGAAGCGTTTCTATACTGGGAAAAACAAGACTCGTTCTATCTAGATCAAAGGGCATTGTACACTCTGTATTGTTCACAGGTTTTGCCGTATCTAAATTATTTTATGCCGATATGGGGTATTGCCTACAAAAGTACCTACAACAACCATTATACACACTACAAAATAGAGCAATAAGGATTGTTAACAATATTATGAGGAACACACCCTGCACAAACTCTGCATCGATGTTAATGGAAATGGTCAATTCAAAAGAGCTCAAATCATGTTTAAAACAAGAAATAATTTACTACCTGGGAATATACAGAAAACGTTTTTTTTTCTAGAGAGGGGGGTTACAACTTAAAGAAACTTTGTGTCCGTACCACTATGACAAGTCAGTGTATCACAATCTGTGGGGAAATTTTATGGAATGGTCTGGATATGGAACTCAAACAAAGCACAAATATTGTACAGTTTAAAGATGTGTAAAAAAGACATCCTGTGTTGTTAAAGAGAGGAGGAAGGGGTGTGTTGATTGGGCTGCACTTGGAAGCAGGGATCGTGTCAATTATAATATGATGAGTAGTATAGTGATTTATTGGGAGTAGATTATATATATATATATATATATATATGATTCTTTTTAGGTATTTGTTCAAATTGAACAGGTGAAACTGTTTTGTCCTCATTGACATACATTATAAAACACATTTTGGATTTTCATCACATCAAATGACAAAAAAAAGAATTAATTTACTGTATATATCCTCTTTCATCTGATAAATATGACAAATCTCTGGCCTTTATTTTGGTCGAGTGGACATTTTCTTCTGCACCCCAAAGCAGATGACTACCGGTATATCCAAATCTAGTTTCGGCTTCCGATTCGCCACACCTCTACTATCTTTTGATTTGTGTGCTTATTTAGTAGCCCCCCCCCTTTAACTTGTAGTTTTTATCTATTTACTTTTACTGTACTTGTTTTTTTTTACCTTGTACTTTGTCTTTCTTTCTGTGGTATCTTGTTTTATTGCTACATGGATGAAAATTCTAAATATTTAAACTGCATTCTTAACTGTACTATACAATACTTAACAAGTGCAATGAAATGAAGAAAAAAAACAACGGTATGTACTGGTGTATATTTACATACTCAAAGGCTGTAGAATATTGTGAACGCGAGTTTGTACATGTCAGGAAATTAAAAGAGCAGGCGTTTATCTACCCACTGACTAATAGAATGACTGCTTACACAGAGACCCAGTAGCATGGCAACCATGTAACCTGTGTGTGCGTGCACGTGTGTGTTTGTGCCTGTGCGCGCGCGCACATAATTCCATATTTTTGCAGACTTTCTTCGCAACTTTGTCAATTTTAAGGGTACAATTTAGAATTTATGGAAACCATGAGGGAATATATTTACCTAAACTTGAGTATGCTCCCAAAAGGGAAAATTACAAAAATGTAATTTCCTTCCATTTTAAATTATTCGTATTACATCATCAGATTATGTTTCATAACAAGCCAGGACAAAAACACACAAACAGGGAGATGAGCAAAGCATTAGCAGAAATCCAGCAAGTGCACAGCCCAGTCTTCCACTCAACGAGAAAGCAGACATGTGCATGCACACACAAACACCATATACCATGTATGGACAAGCGAACACACCCACAAAGACAAACACACAGGGCGTACAGGTACAGCCAAAACCCCAGGTGTGTTCATTCAGTAAAACTCACACCCACCCAGCAGGTTTCACAATGTGATAACAATACAATCACAGTCAACAGTTACAACATCCTCAGCCGTCGCAATCGCGTTGCTAGCTTGTAGATCTTGATTTTTTGAACATACAAATCTTATATGGGGGTCCCTGGCACAAACTATTTTCAGATGGGCGTCCGTGGCCAAATACATATACATTTTCTGGGTCTTTGACATGAAAAGAATTTGAGAACCACTGCTCTACGCTATGGGGGCATGATCCAGAGGAGGGGCCCCTTCCATCCACCCACCCACCGTCCGTTTCCCCCTCTGAAATTTGTGGAAGCATAAATGGGGCTTAAGGAGTACAAGGGTCAGTCAGCAGTGCACCATGGAGACCAGACTGACAACAGACCACACCTTAAGAGGATGGGGTGCCTGGGGGCTCAGCCTGGGCACAGACCTATCGTTGCCGTCGGGCAGAAACCTTGCAGGTCCAAAACAGTAACTTTTCATGAAAAGGAAAAAAAGATGTGCGACATAGGTGTGAGACCTGTGTAGCGGCCCGAACCCCTAGTTTACAAAAGTTATAGACAACTCACTTTGAACATGACATCGCCCCATTTTGGGAATGTCGCATCGCGACATGTTGTGAGCTTGTAGATCGGTTATTTTTGACCACCACATGAGAGTGAGGACCCAGGTTGTACAGTCAGGAAGTCCCATTCTAATCTTTTCCATTGTAACACTTGCATGCGTGTAATGATAGGGCAGATGACACGTTTCATTGGTTGTCAATGGGATGTGAATGTGATAGTTTGGTCTGCATAAGTGGGCGTTGTCCCCATTGATGTATGGGCCGGGGTTTCCCTCATGTACCCCAGTTTTCCAGACTGGTGGAGCCATTGTCACCTCACAACCTGAGGAATGCAACCTAATTACAGATACTGGAATACAGATACGGAATTTCCCGTCTAGATGACTGGAAGACAAAAAGAAAATGTATTGTGGTTTGGTTAGGATGACCATATTTTTAAAAACCCAAAGAAAGACCCATAATCACTTACATTTGATTTAAAAAATAGTGAAAATAGCCGATCTCCAAGTTCTGCTGATTTTTGATTGTTTCCATTGTGGTCCTGACAATTTGGTAATAAATGTTGAAAATGGGACGGTTTTGTGTTTTAGAAGAGATATTCGTCAGGACTCGGGACGCTCAGCTTGAAAACGAGACAATCCCTGGCCAAATCGGGACGTCTGATCACCGTAGGTTTGATGTGCTGTGATTTGTGTGCTGTTTGGTTCATGGTAGTTTGGTGTGTTGTTGTCATTTGGTGTGTTGTGGTTCGGTGTGTTGTTGTGGTTTTCTATGTTGTTTGGTTGGTTGTTGAAGTATGGTATGTTGCTGTGTGGTGGAGGTAGCGCAGAACGTTGGCAGGGTTCAACAGACCTCCTCCTTTGTGTAACAGACAAAGAGCAGGGGCCCGGGCAAAGGAGCCTGCATGACATTTAACAATTAATCAACCCAACAACTTCTTAATATATATCACACACACACACACACACACACACACACACACACACACACACACACACACACACACACACACACACACACACACACACACACACACACACACACACACACACACACACACACACACACACACACACACACACACACACACACACACACACACACACACACACACAAAGAGAGACACAAACACAGACAAAAAGAGATAAGTGTTATCGAACAGACAGGCTGCTATAAGCACACACATACGCCGTCCCCTGCTATGCTCTTTCTTCAGTTTCTTGCTTCTCTCCCTCCCTCCCCCTCTCTCTCGTTCTCCATCATGCAGTTGTGATATGTGACAAATCAACACTATCTGGACAGAAACACAACCTCTCCTCTGTTCTCTCTCTCACCCTGTTCTCTCGCCTCTGAATGACAGACTGGCTGACTAGCTGGCAGACTGCCTGCTGGACTGACTGACTGACAAATTGGTTGTTGACCAACTATGTATCTATGTCAACTAGTGTAATGAATGTTAAACTCATTCAACAATACTGAATGTGAACCTAATCTGAACCTGGTCCTGTGAGTACTTCTCTGTGTGTGTGTGTGTGTGTGTGTGTGTGTGTGTGTGTGTGTGTGTGTGTGTGTGTGTGTGTGTTCACCTATGTCATTTCCTGTTTGCTGTGGAAAACCAAATGTACAGAGTCCTGACATCACTGAGTGTGTTCCACTCCCAGCCACACCCACTCCCAGTCCCAGCCCCGCCCACATCAAACTGGCCACAAAATCTATTCATAGGGGTGCGCGCGCACACACACACACACACACACACATATATACACGCACACACGCACACACAGGAATACACCACATACACACCCTGCTTATTTGATGGACACAGACCCAATCCACGTTACAGAACTAGGAAACGCACATTCTCTGTTTTAATGACAAAGAATGAGACACAGAACTCATCGATGTTTGTAATCAGTTTCCCTCCTATGACTTAAAGTTGCCAGATTTCGTATGACTCCAGGGTTTCCCAAGAATCTGCTACCTCTGTCCCAACAGCACAAGAAACCAAACTCCAAACACAACTCCATCCTTAGAACACAGTAAGACCTTTAGGTCTTACATGAGGGTCGGAACCCACATGAGGTTTAAATCTGATTCTTTTGGGGGGATATAAAGTGAAAAGGTTGAGAACCACTGCTTTAGGTCACTGAAATGGCCAGGAAGTTGCAGTCTGCAGATGGGACTCTTTTGCCCCAAAGTCACCTCAGGCAACCACTTCCTTTCTGGCTGGTGCAATTCCAGACTCCTAAGGATTGCCAGACCCCCCACAACCATCACACACTAAACCTCGCATAACCATCTCTAACCTAAACCTAAATATAACCACTTGATTTGTGGAGTTGGTGGTGGGAGCAGTACACACAGCCTGGGAATAAGTGCTGCCTGTGAGGCTCAACTCAGGGCATGAAAGTCCCTAAGCCTTATTCAAAACATTTTCTAATTGTTTAAATATCTTTGAAACATTTCACCTATAATGACATGCCCAAAATAGGGATGGCATGCAGGTTGAAAGTGGTTAACAAAGAAGGCTGGACTCCTCGGACCACTTGAGGGTCTAGCAGTCAAACTATACCTGCTATAATCAACCATTAGTGGGTGCAATTTGCAAGCTCAATAACATAAAATGAAAAATAAAGTATAGTAAAGCTGTTCTGCAAAATCACAGCATTTCCAGCTGAATTACTGGACAATATTTCATGTAAATATTGACATGTATTACTCTGTTTACACAGGACAGAGTGCACACACACATACACACACAGATGATTTTTCCAGAACATTGTCTTCCTATCCTCTCCTCTTTGATCCAAAACAACAGGAGGGAAGGATGGGTTCTGGACTAGCCCCTCCCACTGAACCGGTCAGACACATCCTGCGGAGTCAACAGGAATGATGGGATCATGAGTCATATGTGTGGGTGTGTGTGGGAGGGGGGAGAGGTAAAGGGTCACAATGGGTTTGGGAAGTTGTCCCTTCAATCCCCACAACAACTAAAGTGTGAAAAAACTAATCACCAAACTTTTCTCACATTTCTACTACAGTAGTGTGTTGTTGTTCCTAAGAAAAGAACAATATCGGATCCATGAAACGTGTGCAACAGCCTTGATTTGTGCGTACCACAGGTGTATCAAATGATGAATGCCAGTCAGTCCAGTATATATATATATATATATATATATATATATAATATATTTACTTAATTTTATATATTATTATTATTATTTAAGAAGGAGATATAGGATATAAGAAGCTGAAATGCAAGACACTGGAACACCGCTCTCCTCCTCCGCTCCTGGATCAGAGCTTTATTTGATAACTGAAGGGAAATGCGTCCTTGGCATTTAACCATTTAAACTTTTCTATGTACTGTTCTGTATTGGGACTGGACTGTTGACTGATGTTATCCAGGCTGCATCTTCCTCAGATGGTTCATGTGGTCAAGAAGTTGGATAATTGATATTAGATTTCATAATGTAACCGCGTAACAGCGATAACAGGCATAGGTGGTATCTTCCACTGCATGAATCAGAATCAACTTTATTGTCACAGGTTTACAGGTGTAAAACAGTGGGTGAAATTTGTTTTTGTGCAAACTCCATCGTTTTGTTATTTCCATAAAAGGGAAAGGGAAGAGGAGGAAGAGGGAGGGCGTGTCTAAAATTAAGATATAATTGCGTGTTTCCAAAGGCATGTCTCTGAGCTAACATGAGTTTTCTACAAATTCAGCTGTTCCTTGAATGATGAATCAGACTATGCTCGTAGAAACAAGTTTTATGAATGAGTCCCAATGAGTCCTTCAGCAAGGTATGCATTGCAAGTCTCTAAGGATAAGGGTGTAGAGTAGACACTGCAAAATCAGCTAACACAAAGTCAATACTGCCACATTTAACTACAATTATAAGTAAACAAATGATCTAAACTGTAGACTGTCACTTCATCTGCTTTGTCTGCTTTTTGAGCACAGAGACTCCCAGAAAACTGCAGATATGCTACAACTCTGTTCTTTTACAGATGAAGCCTTTTCTGTTTGCCACTGCCTTTTACTAGACAAGCCAAGATTTGTGATTCATTTATTGTGAAGTAATGTTATTGTCTTTGTTTTATATTTTAACTTATTCTTTAAGTGTATTCAAATCTCCTTTCATAATGTTTTGCTCAGTGTACAACACTAAATGCTTTGTGTGAAGCAGTTCACTCTGAATTGCCTTGTTTTTGAGATGTGATATACAAATAAACTAGCCTTGCCTTAACAACCTGTCATAAATCAAACATCTTCTCTTAGCTTGAATGAAGAATAATAATAATCTAATTAAAAAAGAAATTCCATACCATTGGCAGGAAGACAAGATTCCTGACTTGATACACACACACACACACACACACACACACACACACACACACACTTACACACACACACACACACCTGCGGTTGCCCACCAGCCAAAGTTGAAACATCTGAGAGGTGATGTCACTCTATGCATGCCTGTTACCACAGCTACATTTTATGTCTATGAGCTTTGTGCGTGCGTGCTGCCGTGCACGCACAAGGGGAGGGGGGATCTGGGCTGAGATGTCTGAGGTGTGTGTTTTATCATAGAGCTGTCCATAAGTAAAGTTGATTAAGTGCAGGCAACATTCATATTCATGCAACACACACACACACACACACACACACACACACACACACACACACACACACACACACACACACACACACACACACACACACACACACACACACACACACACAATAACCATTAGGATATGAAAAACATAGCCTATATCTTATGACCACCATACACCCCAGGTTGTATGGGTTTGTATCCACACAGCAGATAGTTAAACGTTAACTTCTGGAACTCACAGAAACCAGGGACAGAAACGGTTACGGGTCGCTATAATATAATAGCCTACATAAACCTGCTGGCTGCTGACAAGGATGGTAGGCATTCAGACATAGGCTAGCCCTAGCAAATTCATTCATAATATGAACAAAGTTCACCATAGTTTGTCATTGATGTCCAGGCTAATTATGACAAATCGACAGGTGTAAGTAGGCCAATCAAACACTTGTGTATTCAACACCACACCACTGGTATAAAGTATGCGTACGCCGGAACTAAGACGCATTTAACAGCTTTAAAAGACTTATAAAGTTTGCTTGTTAATGTTCAACAAAGCATGTTCCAGGTGCCTGGGGGCGAGGTGACTGACTGGAACCATTGTTCACTTTCTCTCACATTCAAACAGTGACTCAGACAGGACAATAATGTTCATCCCATTTAAAACAACTTTTACACATTTGTTTCAATGTAAGTTGTTCACTTTAAAGGACGTGTTTGAAAAGTTCAAACTATAATTCAACCCCCATATCAGTGAACTGCAGCTCTCAACTCTCTCTGTATCCTAGAACGGATACAGGATAGGTGGGCACTAGGGACATCTGGGCACCTCGGCTATTTTGTCCAAAATGTAAAAAAAAAAAAAATAGTAACGTAAGGTATACATGATGTGAACATGCATGGTACATCATCAGACTTAATTGTATCCTTCAACTTCCAGTTTATGACCCAAAATGACTAGATATACAGGTTTTGTAGCAATTTGTAGCTATTGTAGAAATATTAGACCTTAAATGTCAAATGTCTAAGTAATAATCATATTCTAATCATATATATACTTCATTTTAAAACATTTTCCAAATATATATATTTCTTTGTTGAAAAAATAGCCAATTTAACACAGAGGTGTCCACTCTTCCTGGGTGGCCACCTATTCCGTTACCCCTCAAACACCCCTCAAGCAAGCAGCCCTCTGGGGACACTGACAGCACTAACAATTAAATGACACCCATTTGTTGGGGGGGGGGGGGGTTCCCCTCATCATAACATAATGAGGCCTATACTTCACAGTATGACCGTGTCACAAAAATGTGTTGCCTCTTTCTTATATTATTTGACAATTTAGCCAATGTTTGACCAGTTTTTATAGTATAGTTTGCTGATTACCTTTTGATGCAGCAATGGTCTTTTTCTTTGCTTTCTTCTTATTTTTTTGGTCTTAAAAGTCCTTAAATTGCCACTTCACTGACTGTCATCTGGGGACCCCCCCAATAAAAAATATGTGGGGACCCACAGGTTGAGAACCAGTGAACCAGTGACCCCACAGCCCACACTCACTGACTCACCTATGGACACCAGCTTGATGTTCTCCCTGTCCAGGAACTCCAGGGCCACGGACACGTTCTCCAGCCTCATCTGCCTGAAGGTGGGCCTGGCGTGGTACTTCCTGACCATGCTCTTCTGGCTCAGGACCTCCAGCAGGGCGATGAGCCGCAGCCCGTCGCTCAGGTCCGCCTGCAGGTCCGCGATGCGCTTGTTGACGCACTTGAGGTGCTCGTTGCACCAGCGGGTGAACGTGTTCTGTTGGATCTTCTTCCATGGCGCATCGTCCGCCAGGTCCTTCTCAGTGGCAGGCATGATGGTGTCACCGGTGTGGTGTGTGTGTTTGTAGTTGAATGGTCAAAGTGACAGGAAACCAACGTAAAGGTAAGGGAGTGAGAGAGAGAGTGTGTGTGTGTGTGTGTGTGTGTATGTATGTGTGAGAGTCGCTGTCTGTCTGGTTGTGAATGCACTCTCTCTCTCTCTCTTTACTCACGGTTTGGACAACTTGGAGAAGGGGAGGAGAAGTTTTGCGCGCCTGCGCGGTAGTCACTTTTCTTTCACCGTTCTCTCTCTCTCATTTGTGTGTCTCTCTTTCCCCACTCACTCACTCACTCACTCTCTCTCTCTCTCTCTCTCTCTCTCTCTCTCTCTCTCTCTCTCTCTCTCTCTCTCTCCACCCCCCTCTATTTTGCAGTGGTTCTCAACCTGTGGGTCGGGACCCCCAGGGGGGGTCCCCATATAATTTGTTTGGGGCTCCCCACACAGATGACAGTTAAGTGACAATGTAAGGACTTTTAAGACCTTTTTATTAATACTTGAAAAAAACAATCAACAAACTATATAGAAACTGGTCAAACATTGGTCAAATTGTCAATGTCAAATAATAAGAAAGAGGCAAAAATGGCCTCTTTCTTATATCATTTCACCTGCGTGGTGGCCTAATTATGACATCACCTACCTCTGCACCTACCTACCCCAACATGGTCATGTTCACCAGTCTCAAGAGAAGCTAGTAGGCTACTGTTCCACTCTGGTCAGCATGCATGCATACATACATACATACATACATACATACATACATACATACATACATACATACATACATACATACATACATACATACATACATACATACATACATACATATGATACATTGATACATACATACATATGATACATTGATACATACATACATACATACATAGGCCTACATACATACATACATACATACATACAGTACATGTAGACAGACAGACAGACAGAACAAAGATGTGTTTTCATGTTGATTTGAAGGTTTTCAAGGTACATAGACAAGAGAGACAAAAGGGCAGGCAGAGGCAGTGATATAAATGAACTGAAATCCAACTGAAAGTAGGATGTGTTACATGTCACTGTGTACAGGACCATTGTACAGTGTAACCCTCCCTCCCTGAGAGTGATAAGAAACAGACAGACAGACAAAGTGACGAAAGGAACACTCATCTGTCAGAGTGCCAGCTCTGCATGTTTAGACAGACCATCTCATAAAGATGACATCATAATAGAATGCTGACTGATGTGCATTATTTATTGTGACACACCGAGGAGAAACAGCTGCAGCCAAACCATAAATGTTCAAAATAAATAATCATAAATAAAGGAGATAAACTAAAGTTTCACTACTGAGGCAGTGTTTGTTTATTTCTGCCTGTGTGTGTGTGTGTGTGTGTGTGTGTGTGTGTGTGTGTGTGTGTGTGTGTGTGTGTGTGTGTGTGTGTGTGTGTGTGTGTGTGTGTGTGTGTGTGTGTGTGCACATAATGGTGTAAGGCATTCTAGTATTTCCTAGCCATGACTTGTGACCAGGACAGCGAGTCCCCATGGGAATATTTTAAATGATGCCCTTATGATGCTTTTGTTGCTGGAGATGGGACGTGAACACATGATGTTGTGTTGTGTGAACAGAAGGTCAACTACGTAGCAACATAAAGATGTAAACACACATCTCTAACTCCAACATGTACATCCAATGATCTAATCTCCTTTTGAACTCTGTCATTGAGTGTGCGTGGGGTGGTAATAATTTACGTACATGCCTGTTATAAACCCATTCTGTGAGTGTGTGTGTGTGTGTGTGGTTACGTCATATTCGTGTCCAGACAGTGTATGTCTTAAGTAGAGGTCTGTGTTTAGAGCTATTTCACTAATTCTCTATGATCATCTGTTGTTTGGATCTGTATGAGTGAGTGAGTTTGTGTGTGTGTGTGTGTGTGTGTGTGTGTGTGTGTGTGTGTGTCATGCACATATATACCTGAGTAGAGGTCTATATTTTAAATCCATTTACTGTCAACAGTTCTGTCATCAGGCGCTATAGCCTTTATGTTACATGACACACACTCACACTTATACACTTCAACTCTTTGAACCCGCCTCAGGGCTAGGTGTGTATCTGTCTGTCTGTCTGTCTGTGTGTGTGTGTGTGTGTGTGTGTGTGTGTTATCTTTATTGGGTGGTGATGAGTAGAACTTCCTTTTTGGACAGGCATTATGAGCAGTGTGAACAAATGTATGACCATGTCGATTAGGGATGTTCTTCCAACGCAGGTCCTCGCCCATAACCATGGTGATTCACAGACAGCTCATTGGGCTGTGGTCCAAAACCCACCCTCTTTTTCCCCACAGCCTTGTGTGTCACGACACTCATCCCTCTCTCTCTCACTCTCATCTTTCATTTTATGAATCTTTCATTTTGAGTGTCTTTATTATTGTGTAATGTCTTGATGTGATTCTGCAGAGACAACTGTTCATATCGGAGTAAAAACTTGAGAGGGAGAGTCTAGAGAGAGACATTCAACAATATTCATTATCTGTCCCTCTCAGCCTCCTGGAGGAAACCCTCAACTCTATTTATAGGCATGGCTAGAGAAATGCTTTAATACCAATACTTATAATAGTTTATTTGTAAAGCAGCTTTCATAGACGCTGTAACTCAAGGTGCATTACCCTCACCTATACTTATCCGTATTAGCCAACAAGTTATGTTTGGAGTTATCAATGATTGTGTAATTTATTAGTTAATATATTATTACATTATTAAGTGTTACATGACTACCCAGGACTGCCGTGACCACTATACTATAGTAATGTAATGCACACAAAGTTCGAGATTGACTGTTCATGATCTCTGGCCAAAAACATAACAATTTTTAATTGTTCTTCAATTAACTAGCCAGTCAAAAGGCCTTTTTTTAATATACAGAACGTTTTCTTCTACCTTTGTTTCTTATTTGTTCAAGTCACTGCCTCCAAAGAGCATCTTCTACCTATCGAGTGCTTTGCTTTTCCTTTAGACAACATGGCATATGTCATTATTAGCATGTTATCAAGTTAAAAAATTTACATTTTAAGCTGTTCTCTTTGGGTTCATGCACATTTCTTCCAGTAGTCCCAACACCAGTGTTAGCGCTGGTCAGTGTCACCTAGTGCATGCTGGGATAGATTTCAACCGTGCCTAGTCATCAACTAGCTTCTGGAGGCAGTTATGTCTGACGGGTTAAGATTGAGTTACTAAATGACCAACAAACGTACTGTAATGTCCCTAACCATTTACACCCATGTTTGCTTGTGACATTGCTGATGTGGGATCTGAACCATACTCTATACTGTACGTCATAGATTTGAGCTAAATGATTAAATGTAAAACCATGCGTTTGTGTGACAGTGGGTATTTTTGAATAATAACATAATATAAATCCTATTGAGACAAACAGAAGACATGAGTTGTGTTGGTGGGTCAGCTTGCTACAACTTTAATCCAAAACATCTGCATATTCAATACATCATCTTCATAACCTCTATATCTCTCATATCTCAATAACTTTTAACAAAATAAGTCTAGTAAGCACACCATCTCATAACTTTAATCCGATTTTTATTTTACAATTCTCTCTCTTTCTCTCTGTCTGTAGTGTATTTCACTGGAACATCAGGAATAATTTGATCATTTTTTTTAAACACAGAGACAAGACACAGAGATACATTGACAAAGAGGAGGGAGGTGTGAGTGTGTGTGCCTGGTTTGACCGACACGCCTCTTCTCATCGACAGTCTCTCAGACACACACACTCACACATACAGTCGTAGGACACACACACACAGAAGTTCACCGACTCGTTTCACGGCCAAATAACTTAAGTTTCCAGCAAGGACGCGTCAACGCGTACACGAGTGGCACTTCCAACAAACCAGGTGTGTGTGTCGGTGTAAACACACACGTGTGTGAGAGATTGTGTATTTTGTCTACACACATACACAAACTGGTGTTAGTTAAAACAGAGGCACTTAAAACCCCTTTTGTGCCCAAAAAAAGGAAAATGATACATAAATGAAATCAAACATTTTTAATTTGGCTTTAATTTCCCCCCTCCCCCAAAACACACCTTTGAATAATGAGGATTGCCATGGCAACTATTTAACATGGCTAATTGACAACAGACCCATCTTTAGAAATGGAACGGAAGAGAACAGACCAGGGCTTTTGTTTCCCAAAACCGCATCTTTAGATGGCAGGTTGTTGGCCTAATGGGTTGAGAGGCAATGTCCTGTACCTGTAAGGTCCACAGGTTCACCCACTGAAACAGTTAAATGTACATGAAGTGTTCTGTCAAAGTGCCCTTGAGCAAGATATGGAACCACCAATGCCCTTTACCACCTCTCTCTTTGTGACTGTTTAACTAACATGGGCTAAACTTCAGTTTGTCTTTGCTCTGTTCGTTTACAATGAGGTAAATTGAACTTAGGCTAAAGACGATGTTCTGAAACAAAGACAATACCACCCATTTATTTAATTATTGTTATTATTATGGAGAAACAGAACAGAGCTAAGTTTCTCATCATGTTTATACCAAATGTATTACATTTAATTACAATGCGACATGGTTAAACTTGGTCCAAAGTTTGTTTTAGGAAACAAACAATAGTAATTTTGCAAAAAGTTCCACTATAAACTTACAGGAATTTGTGAATCACAAAAGTAGTATGACGCCCATCATAATAAGAAAGTCAGTACACGAAAAACTGGTCTTCCCAAAACAAAGTTTAGACTGAAGTTCAACTTTAAAGTTAAATGTCACAGATCAATTTAGGGTTAACAAAATCCTGAATAGTGTGGGTCCATGAGAGAAATGATTGCTGGAAACACAGAACACAACAAGGATGGTATTCCAAAACCACATGTACACCTCTTCTGAGTTCCATTCATTGTCAATGATATGTTAATAAGAAAAGATAGAAGTCCAAAGATGAGTTTGGGAAACAGATCCCAGAACAGTGTGGTACCCAGCAGAGACAGAAGAACAGAAAAAGTCTGGGTTAGTTTGGGAAGACGTAGCCCAGAATTGGCATGTCACAGACAGAGACATGGAAAGCCTGGGATCTCCCACCAACACTAAACTGATATAAAACAACAAATCAAGCCCATAGTGCCCCCTGTTGGTACATAATAACAACTGATTCTATGGTAGAAATTATAACTTTTATATCGCACCCCTCATCTCTCTAGAATTATATACAATTACACTTTGTACAATAAAGCAGTGTTGCTCTCCTCACAGCGCAATGTGTGTTTAAGTGCGTGTGTGTGTGTGTGTGTGTGTGTGTGTGTGTGTGTGTGTGTGTGTGTGTGTGTGTGTGTGTGTGATGCAGCCAACATGCTGGCAGGATACACCGTCCACTTAGAAACTCACATGGTGTGTATTACATTTGGTGTGTGTCTGTATGTGTGAGCGGACGCACACCCATGCGTGAATGTGTGTGAGTGTGTTTAAGTGGAGCTGCTCTTGGAGAGGTTTGGGTAGAGGACCGCTGCAGTCACAGCAACCATCACCACCACGACCGGCATCCAGGGGCTCCAGGCGCTCTGTCAGACAAGACGGGAAAAAAAACAAAAAACCACAAACACAGAAAACAGAAGAGATGGCACAAATTAAGAGTGTGTTCTATTTTTATCTCAAGAGTGATCTGATAGAGAAAGAGAGCAAAATAAACAACCAGTGACAAATTAAAGGAAAGGAAATGAAAAGAGAAAGGAGGGAATGCAGTCATTTTGAAGCAATGGATGGACAAGAATACAAGTTGAATGAGATGAAATGAAGAGTCATCCTGCCAGGGAGAGATGGAGCTAGATGATGCACACGGTGAAAGTATTGAAATTAAATTAATACTGAGAAGAAGAAATGGATAGGACAGATTTAAAATAAATCTGTAGTTCAGTTTAAGTAGAACACAACAGAAGTGAATGAAGTTAGCGGAAGCAGCGGGTCTTTTCTGTGGAGATAGTGAGACAAGCAGTAGGACCAGTACAGAGGTTAAAGGGATGGATGCTGTCTGACACTAGAGGGAAACATTTTTCAGTCAGAGACACTATCAAATGTTTCACTATAAAAGGTTTTTCAGAAACATGGCAGACATACTTCTGTTTTCTCACCATTGTCAGCAATGTTAAAAGGGCAAGACCACTTTGGTAGTAATCTCTCAAGAACAGATTCTGCTCTGCGTTTCAATCTGTCGGGGGGGTTTTGTCATATCGCGTACGCACTGGCCTACAAGTGGGCGTGCCTTCAGATCAGGAAGCAGGCCGCGCTTTACCCAATCAAATGTAGTGGCCGGGATTTACGTGTCTGCCGATCCTTCCCCACTCGAAACAAACCGAAACTCATTTAACAATAGCGTCCTCGGAGCAGACAAAACCACGGAAAGATTTTCACATTTTAACTTGCTCTTTCATCATAGAAACAAGTGGGCTTATAACCAAAACGATCCATGTTCTCTGGGAGAAGTGGTGTTAGTGTTCCGTGTAGAAATATTGTTAGTGGGAATGAAAACATAGTCGCACCACCGGAAGTGAAAGGCTGAAGGCAGACCAAAACCCCGGTTTCCTTGCGTACGTGTGCTACGACTTCCCAGATTGCTTTGGTAGAGGTTTGGGTTGTGTAGTTACCTTGCCATGATGTAACTCCAAAAGGTGGACAAGAAATCAAAAATAATTACTCAATTGATTAGAAATTGATCATTCTAAATATGCTCCTCTTTGACTTAGACTTTACGGTGAAACAGCTCTTTTTTTTTTTTACTATTTGAAGATCTGGATCTGGATCCAGTCCGGGTTTTCTTCCTAATAAAAATAGCAAAATCAATTTCAAATCAATGGAGCGATTATTTTTGATTTCTTGTCCACCGTTGGAGTTACATCATGGCAAGGTAACTACACAACCCAAACCTCTACCAAAGTGGTCTTGACCGTTAAGTGAACTTTCTGTGATCACATATTGTGTGGTTCAATAGTAGTGTATAAAATGGTACCGTTGTCATACTTTACATCTTTATGTTGTGAGACACCTGCATGAATTAAATTTGTTTGTGGTTCATAGAACGCTAACAGCCCAGAGGAATCATCATTAGCATTTTCTTAAGTGCAAGTACGTCTGCCATTTATGTGAAAAAGGTCTTCTATAAAAAACAAAAACAAAAACAACAACAACATCAGAACCTTCCCTTCAATTCAGTTGTAGTTGGCGAACTACCTTGAAATAAGTGCACTTAACTCACACCAGCTAGCTAATTAGCAACATATCAGCAGTCAAAATATTGCTGAAACCAGTTGGTTCAGCAAGCATGTTGGTTTACATGTTAGTGGAACACCAACATTCATGAGCTGGAAAAACAAGACTATAGACCAGCCTAGTTCAGCCAAATCTTGGACAGGGCTAGCAGACTTGTGATCCAATATCTGTTCTCTTCTTTTGGCATGACTAGGAAACTAGAAGTTGAGTCATTCTTTTGAAAATGTATCAAAAAATGACATGTGGATGTGATTGTGTTTAAGGACTTTTCTGCTCGACTTGACTTCTCTGCCGGTGCAATTATGAGTGAAGCTCTAGGCCTCTATTTCCACGGCAGTAATAACAAAGCAATTTTGATGGGTTTGTATGTTTGACACAGCAGCAGAACTAACAACTGGACAAAAAGGTGGGCCGAATGAAAATGGACAACCCACCACAGGAACACTAACCTGTTATTGCTTTTTTGAATCGACATTTTATGTTCTGTCTGTGCACCCTACCTAGCCTACGTGGTTCTCCAAATAAAGGATATTTTAATGCCATCATTGGTCAAACTTGCACATTGTCAGCAGAATACTGCTGCAATAGAGACAAAAGGACTTCCGAGTATTTCACCTACAACTGAGAAAGCGCCAGGACTCTGGGGTAAGGGGAGAACGGTGTATTGCAGTTGTCAATGCAATCCCTATGAGAGGCATTGTAAAACAGTCTTATCACTGGTTGACAACTGAGGCCGTAGTTATTTGTTTGTGTGGTCTAATAAAAGATTCTCATGTGTTAAATGTGTTAGATTTGTCACATAATTTATTGAGATAACGAAAAAGGATATGTTGATAAAGAGTCACCATGAATTTTTACCTTTACGCCATAGTCGTGGCGCTTTAGTTGAAATATCCGTGCCGTGTGTCTCTGTATTACTGCATAAAACTCAGCAACTTTGCAGTGGGTACTAGTTACAGGCTGAGTGCAGCAGTTTACTGCCCTCAAGTCACTGGCAGTGTGCATTTCGACATTGGGAAGTCAGTCGGTCAGTTAGACATTACAGGTCACCTCGCCCCCAGGGTCCAGCAATAATGTTTACACTTTGACTCCAAACTCAAACAGCAGTAATGAGTCATAATTAGTAATGATTCTTAAATGTTATACATACATACGTGATTACGTGTGTGTGTGTGTGTGTGTGTGTGTGTGTGTGTGTGTGTGTGTGTGTGTGTGTGTGTGTGTGTGTGTGCGCGCACACACACACACACACACACAAATGTATTTTTCTATCGGTTCAGTAGTCTTACGTCCAGACGATCCGAAACCTCCACCTAACGACATGTCTGATGACATCTAAATTCAATGTTGTGGCTAAAACTGGATGGGAACGATTCTGATAATAATTACTTAATTACAGAACCAATTCTAGAACAACTAGTCAGTTACTGTGGTAACATGGGGCCTTATGAAGGGCCGTGTTCAGGGCAGTCCTTCATAATGGGATGGTGATATGATTGGTTTCTAAAGCAGTAGGTGTAGGATTGTTAACAGCCATCCTCTCTGCAGTTCTAGCCCCTATATTTAATTTAGATGTCACCAGATGATATCGGTAGGCAGAGATCTCCGATCATCTAGCGTAACGCAAGACTACTCTAACAGTAATCGTGTAATGTTAATTCTCATCCCATATCTGCTCCCAAGGTGTGAGTTATATAACCAGCTCCATAATAGAGTATTCCTTTAAAAGGAAGGTATG
>NC_139944.1:41654252-41681752 GCF_963454915.1 Gymnoscopelus microlampas
ACACCGTTAAGAACGATAACACTACACTATTACAATTAGCACAACAAAACAGAACAGGAACAGGTTTAGTCATGTGTTTTTTCTACATAGAAGAGTGTTAGGTGGCATGTTCTCTATAAAATGTGCATTCTTTATGGAACAGCATTACATGCATGCAGCTGGGGGTCCTTGGATTTAAAGGCATACTGTGAAATATTCCTTGAAGTGTTTTATTTTAAACTGTCCTGTTATGAGGACGTTCATTCTTGATAGAACCGTGTTACAAGGACTGCGCAAGATACAGTGTTTTACAAATACAGCTCTCTGGGTTAATGCAGCAATGTGTAGATAATTGTAAATGGAAAATGTCCATATTTTTCAGCAGTGTGTCATTGGGTTAACTAGAGACCACTTCTTGGTCTTTCTGGGCACCCACAGTTGCATACTCGGAACAGAAAGGGAAGGTGATGAATGGAGGCTTTAAGACCAAACCCACAAATATAATCTCTGAGAGCTAGTTGAAAAATTACACTTGACACACAAACACACACACACGCCTCCAACAACAATCCTTTCATCAGCTTCTCTCTCCGTCAGCTCTTCTGTCCACCCACTGCTCCCTCTTTCATTATTCAATTTGTGTCTGTCTCTCACCCTGTCAGCTGTTTACCTTCATCTGTCTGTCCAACTCTCTACCTCTCTTCTATCTCTCCCTCACCCCGTCAGCTCTTCACCCCTCTGCCTCTCAGAGTGGTCTGTCCATATGGTATTCTTTATAGAGCAGAACAGCTGAGAGGGATGCAGTGTAGGAGTCTCAGTGTATAGCGTTGTGTTGTGGTCTAACTTCAATACAATACCTTGAAATACACTCATTTCATTATATATAGCTGGCGACATCCGTCCGCTAACGCTGAAACGACGGACCGAAATCCAGGGTTACGTTTTAAATCCTTTTCCCACCTTTTTCAAAGGGAGAGAGAGTTTGTTCGCTAGCGGGCTGTTAGCCGCCGGTTGTGTGTGCGTACCTGTCTAGCTCTGTCTCCAGGGTTTGGAGTCTGTCCAGCAAAGTTCTCCTCTCAACTCTCAGACCTTCACAGTCATGCTGCAAACACGCACACTGCTTCTGTAGAGACTCACACTCCACTGCACACAGAGAAAAGAAATAAGGAAAGTTATTTCATGTTTTTAAAGTAACATTTTATTGCAATTGTCATTAATGTGATTATTTATTTTCGATATTATTTCAATAGCACTCATATCTTCAAGGGAGACATAGAAAGACAGGTCTAAAATGTCAAATTAAATAAACTCTGAAGTGAGAGGGAGGTAATTGTTCATTTATATATCTGCTTGGGGGATTAGAATGTTCTCAGTTTGAAATAAATGACCAACAGATGTGCAATACTGTCCCACATATTTGTACTTCCTGTTGTTATATAAATTGTGTCACTTTTTAGGCCTGCCAAGGAGGAGCCAAAGGCAAATTTCCACATGTGGACAAGAGTGGTCGAGTGATAATGTATTTCTCTAGTCAGAAACAGAAGTTAGTGTTTTTTATTATTGCCCAAAATAAGCTCTGCAAATAAAAATTCATGATACCGTTCTTACACATTTTGTTCCACAAGATAATCTCCACCTATTTAGGATTTTGACTCCCCATAAAAAAATCTAAATTATTCAAAGATTTTCAAACACTTTTCTTTAAAAAAAAAATCAAAAAGAGCAGATCTACAAGCGCGCAGTACGGCACGAAGTGACCTGCTGTGAGGTTGTAGATCTGCTATTTTTGAGAACAACTGTTCAAAATCCTAAGAGTTTTCTGAAAAAATATATACAAAGTATATCTAAAATTACACAGACACCGGTTTTAATGGGTTAAATGCAATCACCAGGAGGGAAAATCTAACATTATGCTATGAACAAACAACACAATGGTCATATATATTGAATGTCTCCACCATGTGTTCGGCATGATGGCGCGTAATGTCACGACAATGTCTGTGGTTTCATTTAGCCACTTAATTAGCAACTGCTTTTTAAGACCCATAAAAGCTTTCAAATGCACAAGTAGGGTATTTAACATTTTATGCTGTAAAAAGCCCATGTAAACCACAGAACTTAGTTCAGGCATTTAACCAAAAACCCAATAAAACAAACCCATAGACTTTGAGAGAGAGAACCAGGAAGTGCAAAATGCCAATTAGTTTCTGGGTTTTGGGACAACAAACTCAGGCGCTATTGAGATTCAATTCTACATGGTGTGAGTAAATATTGTGACCTTGATATATTTTTTATATACCTGTACTGTGCATTTCTATAATTATTGGATTATTAATATGAAATCTCATTTAATTAACAAACACACACACAATTTCTTACCCTGTAGCTGGCTGGCTTTTTGATGGTGTTGCGTGTGTTGTGTGAGTGTGTGTTGCAGTGCGTTGATCTCCTGTTCATATTTATCTGCAGTGCTGTGCCAGTGCTCCAGCTCAGAACGAACTGTTCCCAGGTCAGCATGCAAGGTGGCCATCTCCCTCTCTCTTTCTGTTGTGGCAGATTCCATGGCATGACGCAGAACAAGAACCTAGATCACGCACATTAACAAAGTGTCATCATCAACATTAAAACAGTGACATTGTTAATAAATATCAAGAATCCACTGTTTTTCCAATCTTATACCCCTGTCTTGATCTCTATAGCAGTGGTTCTCAAACCATTTAATTTCAAGGGCCCCATAACTCTGAGAGTGTTCCAATGGAACCAAATTTGGAACCCCTTCAAGGACCCCTGAGGGTCCCTGGAACCCACTTTGAGAAGCCACTGCTCTATAGTGCAGATGTATGTATGTAATGTATGTATGCATGCGTGTGTGTAAAAGACGTGGACAACTGTCAGCCGACTAATTCAGCTGGTACTGATTTCTAAGTCATTACTATGGCTTCTTTCACTTCCTAGTGTAGTAAGATAATGTTTAAGTGGCAATATCCCTTACTGAATACAGCCATTAACACAGCTACACATCGCCTCTGTCGGGTAGAAACCTGGCATCTCCAGATTTCATCTTTTTACTTTTTTCATAAGTGAATGCACCATTTTATTCTACTTATTTTTGAAATTCTTTGCCTATAATGACATGACCAAAATAAAGACGCCTGGTTGAAAGTGGTCTGTCTATATGTACGTTTTGCAAATGAAAACATGAAACGTATTAAGAGCTTGTGACTAGACAATAATGGCAATGGATCCGTTGGAACACATTCGTTACAACATAGATATATATATATACAGTATATCATTGTGTGGTGTGCGTATGGTCTATGTGTGTACCTCTTCCTGTGCAGAGTACAGCTCCTCTCTGGTGTAACTGATGGAGTTCTCTCTCTGCTCTCTGAGAGCCTCCATATCCGCCTGCAGCTTACTTAGCTGGGCTGGAATGAACAAACACAATCACACACACATGAAAATACATCCTCTGTTCTTCACTTTGGAACAAATTTGTTTTAGTTTTTTTCTTCTGTAAACGTAACTTTATACACACAGAATCAGAATCAGGTTTATTGTCACATCACAGGTTTACAAGGTAAAAAAGTGGGTGAAATTCGTTTTTGTACATCACTCCCATCGCAACGTTAGATTCCGATGGGAGTGATGTACAAAAACGAATTTCACCCACTTTTTCACACACTGCCCTTGTTTGCGTGAATGTGTGTGTATGCCAACTCTGTAGCTATTGCCTTTAGCTCTGTGTGTGTGTGTGTGTGTGTGTGTGTGTGTGTGTGTGTGTGTGTGTGTGTGTGTGTGTGTGTGTGTGTGTGTGTGTGTGTGTACTAACTCTGTAGATAGTTGATCTGTTTAGCCGACTCTTCAGTCTGGTGTCTGTTAGATCTTCTCTCTTCCTCCAGCAGAGCTACAAACAAACAAACAAACAAACAAGTACAACTATTGACTCATAATTAACATTTAATTAATGAAAACGTTATTCAAATTTTATCGAAAGGGAACCATCTTTAGTCTTTAATGAGTATACTGTATATATATTTCATATTTGATTGATTTAAACCTATATGACCCTCGCCTGGACAAAAAAAACAACTGTATACGCTGCCTCAGACTGAAAGTAAAAAAGCTTGACCGTCCCGTTTTCTTCCTTTGGTCCCCTCACATAAATATTGAACAGAACCCTTATTAGCAGTAATCTTACCTTGTAGCTCCAGACATTTCTGCTTGCCGGTGTTGGCTAATTCCTGTGCTTCCAGTAGTTCTCTGTGGAGATGGTTGATGACCTGCTCCGTGTCTCCAAGCTCGAGACCGGCCCGACGCAACTCATCTATACAGGAACAGGAGGAGAGTAAACAAATCATCGACCGAGACTGAGGTGTTCAACACACTGGCGCACACAGTATGAATTAAGTGAATTTGTTGAACACACTGTAGCAGAATAGAGGGCAGTAAAAAACAGAGTGGAGTAAATGTGTACTATAAAAAGTTGTTACCTTTGAGTAAAGAGACTCTGTTCTGAGGCTCGATAAGCTCCTGATCATCCATGTTGCCATCTGGAACACATAAACACTTGACTAGATTAGCTACAGTATGGCATCCAATTTTAGGCATGTCATGGCAAAGATTTAAACTGCATCCTTTAACTAAAACATTTTTTAAGTATAAAACAGAGTTTAACTGGTTAACCTGTCACCAAATAACGCAAAATTCAACAAAATGAATGCCATTATAATTATCACAACATGCTGTGATAATAATAATAAAAACAGTAATAACTTAATATATATAAGCTTGTAACTGGTTTCATACCCGAGGTGTCATCACTGCTGCGGTCTTTACTGGGACTCAGAGTGTCTGACATGTCTGACTCTTTAGACTCCATTAGATTCTCTATATAGATATACACACACACACGTTAAAAAAAAAAGAAAAACAGGAATGTGCACAAGCATACACACAGGAGAGGGAGATACCATTATCAGTGAACGGAGGGGATTTTGGAATAGGACAATGGTATTGTCATCCGTTTATGGTCCCCTGAACACACAGAAACAAATACACACACAAAGGCTACTCTACAAAAGCAGACAGCAGCATCAGCTACTTTCTGTATGCTTTAAAGTTCAAGTGTAATATCTCTAATATATCTAGAGTTTTATATATTTAATATACATTTGAGTTGGTTCTGTAAGGTAGGCTTGTTTTGAATGGAGCCGTTAGCAAAGAACTCTATACTACCATGCCTTGAAAATGCCTTCAACTTTGTAACAGCTCCCCATGTACGCATTTGGTGGTGTGTATGGAAGCACGTGGACTGTGTGTGTGTGTGTGTGTGCTCGTGTGTGTAATTTGAAGAGGGCATTGTTACTTTTAAAGCTGAAGCCAGATTAAAAGGTTCTTCCTTACAGACTCAACTTCTCTCTGGTTTCCAAACAGTCTTTAGCCTGATTGTGCAGCGAGTATTGTTTGAGCATAATACTTGATAATAATAGCCAACCTACAAGCTATTGGCACATAGCAACGCATTGTGAGCTTGCAGATTACACAATGCAGATTACCTAGAAGCTGTCAACATTGTTAACCACAACTTGACGTCACTGCGTTTTGGTAATGAGCCCTGGAGTATGGCTTCACTTGAGCACACAGCATTGGACCAAAAAGAAAATGCCACGGCAAGTGGCAATATTTTGATTAGAGCACCATTTACCTATTAAAGATGTAGCGACAACAATGCAAATGGATAAAGATACTTTAGTTTCAAACGAATTAGTTACATTGTTGGCTTTAGTGTTGACTAAACACCCCGACTTACAATTAGCTGGTGCTAAAGGTATACACAACGACATCATTATTGATTCATGTCATAGTATTTATTCATCATAATGACGATTAATTGTCTGACTGTTGAGTAAGAGCCATGTTTCTTTTTCCAGTGCACTCAGGACATGTTTTGACAAAAAAAACGGTCCGGAAAACTTACGTTTTTTAAAATGTACGTTTAAAAGTAAACATTTATCTAAATGTATTTTTTGTAATTACTTGGCTCATGTAATTGCATTGCTATTCTAATGTTGCTGTAACACATTCTGCAACCTACAGTAATAGATATCACCCAAGTGTGGGCCTGGATTAGAGCTCTTCAAGGGTCCACCGATTCCGAAAATACCCGATAAGACCAGAGACCCGTACGGGTCCGGATCCGTGTTTTGCCATAATCACTCAGACCCGGGTCAGTTCCAGTTCTATCACTTCCGACCTGTTTATCGTTATGTATAATACCCGAATCCGAAAAGACCCGTTTCGGATCTCGGACCAAATTATCACAGGTCCACCCGGGTTCAGTTCCGTTATTTGAAAATAATCTCAGAACCAGTCGGATCTCTGGACAAATTTCACGGGTCCATTAGGGTTCGGGTCTGTTTTTTAGACCCGTGAAGAGCTCTATTCTGGACACACAGTTTGCGCACAACTGGTATAGACACATGATGAAACACATTATTTCATTAAGAGTTTTGCATCAGTGATTGTTTATCTTTACATGTTTGTACGTGACTATAAATAAAAGTTGTAAAGTGTACCTCTGAGTCTGTCAGGACTGGCCAAACTGTTGTCTTCTGCTGTCTGGTTGTTCTGAAGGTGAGCATCAATAACTTCTATACACACACACAAACACACAGATTATTTAATAATTATATACATACATACATCACATCTCTTTTCAACACAGATTCCAATATACAATTCCGTCCGTAAGCACGCACACAACCTTGCACACTCAATGTGCATGCACATACCCACACACACCCACACACGCACACTACTGAGTTCACCCAAGATCAACTCTTACCGTCAAAGTTGGTCAGTTTATGGATTGAAGATCCTACAGCTGCTTTTAGCTGTTTGACCGCTGGAAGGAGAGATTTCACGTTAATAAAGTATATACACAAATCAGCCATGACCTATGACATTTAGAATGTACAGAAAGGTCATTCTAGATATACATTTTCCTGACTGTAGATTAAACACAACCAGGGGAACAGAGTATGAATGATGAGGAGTTATTTTATCAAGCTTGACATTACTATCTAAACAAAGAATAAAAGACAAGCCAATGAAAGGGATGACAACAGAAATGTATGCCGAGTTACTGTAGGTGTAAGAGACGAGAAAAAACAAAACAAAGACCAAGTGAAAGACAAACGGAGGACAGGACAGCCTCGTTGAGCTGGAGCCAGGATCCAGCCATCTGAACATTTAAAAATGTTCACAGTTTTTTTTTATGGCACCATATGTAATAGAGTTTATTGCAATTCTTTGAATATTGTACTTTTAATTGTTACTTTTTTAGCTGCACCAACACATGTGACACACAAACATAACGGAGACAAAATACAGGGTTGCAGGGTTGAGTTATTTTTCGGATGAGACAGAACTCATCCGAAAACCCACTCTACCCGCCATTCTACTGGCAAATGTACAGTCCCGGGACAATTATACAAAGTATTGAAGCATATCTAATTCCACCACGAAACCAGGGACAACTGCATAATTGTGTTTTGACTGAGACATTGGGCAAGAGAGCTCACTCTGCCTGCCATTCTACTGGCAAATGTACAGTCCCGCGATAATTATGCGAAAGTATGGCCGCATATCTAATTTCATCAGGAAACCAGGGACAACTGCATAATTTGCATCATGCAAACATGGATGCCTGAGGGATCCCAGATTCATCAATCACAGAATGGAGGAACAGAAATGACCCGCCACCAAGAATAGAAATAAAAGGTCCTTATTGTGTGTGTACTCACGTTGACAGTCTATAAGTTGTTGTATTCTAGTAGAGTCTCCATCACTGATTACATGACAGTTATCTAACAGAAACACAACTAGATATTACTGACAGGCACATCCATTTGTCAACAGACAGACACATCTGTCAAGAGACAGACCACAACTTCACACACACCGAACAATCAATGCCATCATGAACATCAAGCTCATGCTCTCAACTGTATGGAAGGATAGGACATGAGAACCTAATATAAAACATGCAGAAGTTTGAATAGGCAGGCAGGCAGGCAGAAAGGCAGACAGGCGGGCGGGCAGACAGACAGACAGACATTACAGTCATAGCAGCAGTTCATGTTTGACAGTCCTCTTTGTGTCCTCCGGATTCAGCACAACAGTACAATTACGGATTCAATGGTATTATTAATAATTAATACATATATATGAAGCACGTTTTTGATCAGATTTTAGCGGAAGTCCATCAACACCGGACAGACACAAGCTGCCATCATCAGCAATTATTATGAGGACAAGTCTGACACAAAAAGAGAGGCAGACCGACATTCCACTTGTTCAATTACTGTCATTATCATTATGAGATGACCACCAGCAGCCGAGTGATCTCATCTGATTGGATCTAATCTGATGATTAGAAAAATGTCCCACATCCCAGATAATAACCAAACAACCATTATATCTCCAGATTATTATCAAACTACCATCATGAATCCACATTAGGTCCCAATAACCATCATCAGTATTTCAGTCTCCCTTTAAAGGAGTAGTTCACCCAAAAAATTACTTATTTTCTATCAATTACACACCCCATGAAGCATTGAATTCATGGAGATCTGTTAGTTTTTGGCGCATGCCTAAGCCAATAATTTGATTACCGGCGGAAAGATGCTTATGTATCCAGTACGAGACTCAAAGGAGTCTCTTTAAGTCTCCTACCGGAAATATACTCGGTCATCAAATTATTGGCTCAAGAATGCGTCAAAAACTAGAAAATCTCCATAAATTCAAGGCTTCATGAGGTGTGTAATTGATAGATAAGTGATTTTTTGGGTGAACTATTCCTTTAAGAGAAATCGAGGAATACTCCCACAAGATTTGTAAATGTGATTTATTAGATCTAATCTCATCCCAATTCCTGAGCAAACTACCATCATCACACGATTAGCAGAACACCACCTCAGCAGAAAAAGACCCTCGTCCCAGGTGATATCACTCTTAAAACTATCTACCATCATCATCATCATCATCATCATCTTCATCACCAGGCCCTTCATCTGTGTCTGAATCTTCCTCCTCTTCCTCCTGGTGTTTGATCTGGTTCTCTTTGTCCTCTACAGACTGCATTACTACACACGCGCGCGCACACACACACACACACACAGACACAAACAGCTGGCTTGTGATGCTCTCATCCAGAGAGACTTACAGAAGGATCATAATTATGTTCAGATAGACACAAATCACATCCCTAATTTTTTCACATAATATTCCATTTGTTTATTCATTTAGTAATTAGACTGATTGATTTCTGCCCGTATTTAATAGTGTACTGTGGAGAAACAGACAGCAAAGTGAGAGGGATTAAAACCCACAAGATTCATGTGGTCAGCACCACACCGGTTGAGCCACTAGGGGGCTCTAACCTCTTCTTCTGAATACATTTGTTTCTAATCAATGTACATGTAATTATCTTAATCATCTACAACCACAAAAGAGAATACCAAGAGACAGACGTGCAACCACACAACCCAGGACCAATTAAGTTCAATTTCAAAACCAAGTCATAGTGATATCAATCTGATTAATGATTGTTAGAGTAACATATTTACTTGATTACCACCTCAACTGCAAAATACAGTAACTTTAACAGCAGAGGAGACAAACTAAACAACACCTCAGATATTCACTGACTACAGTTAGACATAACTATTATTGTTAGACCTAACTCTAACCAATCAATATAGAAAATAGTAAAAGATGATAATTATCATCATTATTATTATTATCATCATTGACCTCAACACCAGAGGACATGTTAGGACTGTAGTTTAAATAAAGACAAGAAAAAGACACATAAGATGGAGAGACAAAGAACAATCACATTTTCAACAGAGCTGGAAGGACGGACGGTCAGAAAATATAATTAACCAAAGTAAAATTAAAAAAAGCGGGGAGAAAAACCCAACAACCTCAGAGCCAGCGATAGGAAGTAGGAGTAGTCATGCAGGAAGTGGTCATGCGTAGTTAGTGTGTTAAGAGGAGGAAGTGTCACCCAGATAGATGGTTATGGTTGTGGTTATGGCATTAGGTCACGGTGTTAACTCACCCAGACTGTTGTTTTCTTTGATACTTTTCTCCTGAATTTGTTCCAACCGAACTGGAAACAATAGCAGTTTCATAAGAGAAGGCCAAAATCGTAAGGAGGTTTATATACACTGACCAAACATACTAGAAACATATCGACCTGAGCAGAACATCTAAACAATGTCTGGTTAGCTGTGAGAGTGGCATCCGATTCCAAAGCGAGTTGAGCTCCGATGCCCTGTGAAAGGCTGAGATACGTGCAGGGAGCTCTTGTTTTGGTTCAGTCAAAATCCTACCTGCTTATGTGCAAATGCGTGATTTTTTTAATCCCTTGACAAGACGGCGCAGCGACAACGAGGCCTTGAGGCGTGGCGAGCAGCCAGCGTCATACGAGTCTGCAAGCCGTGATGGACAGATTAAGTGAACCAAAAGGAGCACTTCATCTCAGCCAATCACAGTGGGGCGGGGTTTTGAGCTCAACTTGCTTGGGAATCACTCACATGCATCAGCGTGATTCAATGTGATTCAACTGATTTACAATTATTTCAGCTGGTTGTATGTTTCCCTTTGTGTTTTATTGCTTTAGTCAAGTGTTTTTTAAGCCCTGCTTCATGACACAATGTCCTCCCAGGATTTAAACACGTTGCCTTTTAGTAGTTTGTGAGGAGGGTGCACATTATATGCAAACAATCACCTGTCTCTGTGTTCAGTGTGCATTTGTGTGTGTGTGTGTGTGTGTGTGTGTGTGTGTGTGTGTGTGTGTGTGTGTGTGTGTGTGTGTGTGTGTGTGTGTGTGTGTGTGTGTGTGTGTGTGTGTGTGTACGTGTGTGTGTACGTGTGTGTGTTACCCTGTAAAGCGGTCAGTCTCTCATTAGTGAAGTCGTTATCAGCCTGCAAGGCTTCGATACGCGCCTGCAGAGCTTGTTCCTTGTCTTCCATCTCTCCTATCCTCAGTTCCAACTCCTTCTTCTCCCTCTCTCCACTCTGAGTCAACTCCTCCTGACGGCCCTCTGACACCTGAAGACAGACAGAATGGCAGAGAGAGAGAGACAAACAGAAAGACAAAGTCTGAAAAATGACTTATACTGATCCCTAGATAGTCAACATCCTCAAAGGGTTTCATTGCTGTTGATCTGAAATACAAACCGTAATACTGACACACACACACACACACACACACACACACACACACACACACTTGTAGGTTTTTAACTATACGTGGAGTATCAGGTTAAAGTAAAAAAGTGTCCACAAAGTTTCTCTGTGTACTGTCTGTACCTTGAGTTTGTCGGTGAGTTCTTTGATCTGGTTGATGGCAGCGTTGTATTTATTGGCCAGTTCTCTGAGCTCTTCCTGAGAACGCTCCGACATCTCTTTCAGATGAGTACATTCATCCTCTGTATTACTGAGAGACCGCTGCGGACAGAAAGAGAGGGAGAACTTGAGAAGACAGAGATGCAGAGATAGAGAGTGACAGGAGAAATCTGATATCTTTGGATGTAGGCACTCTTCCCCATCTGTGGATACTGCATATTTTTTTATGTCACGAAATTTTCTGCAGTGTCAAATTTTTATGTCTGACCAAAATAGAATGATAGGATTCAAGTTTAGAAAGTGTCTATGTATTACATTGTTAATGTAATAATAGTATATAGTATACAGTAGTAGTAGTAGTGGCAGTAGTATGTAAATGGTACTAGCAGTACTATATAGTATAGTAGTACCTCTACTTCAGAGAGTTTCCGGACCACCTCAATCTTCTCCTGTAGAACTCTTCTCAGTGACTCCTTTGCAGTTGTTTCATAGTTATGTTTGTCTTCCTGTAGAGCCAGCAACTCCTTACGAATACCCTCCTCTGTCTGGGACTGAGAGAGGAGGAAAACTTTAACAACCTTTATACATTACATGTGTCTCGGTCTCTGTGTCCTGGACACATCTTAAGATTTTACCAATCGTAAGCAACACTGGAAAAATTGAGCAACACACACACACACACACAAACACCATGATTTTTTGGGGGGCTTTTTATGCCTTTATTTAGAGAGGGATAGGGAAAGTAGGCTGACAGGAAATGGGGAGAGAGATGGGGGGGTGACACGCAGCAAATGTCGTCGGGAGCGGGAGTCGAACCCGCGACACGCTGTCAGGCTGGCATTGCAGCCTAGGGTGCCTGGACCGTCACTCTACGGCCCAGGCCTTGGCAGAATAATAATAACTGTTATATAATAAACAGTACTATGTATTATACAGACACAGACACTAAATCTGCCCAAAACCTCATGTCACGCCTCCATTGCAGCACTCAGATGTGCACACAGTCTCACCTTCTAAACCTTTTGGGGCGATATCCCTGTGAGTTTTATAGGTGAAAACAGTTCATGCATGACATTTCAGTCTGCTGATATTGCAGTGCTTACTTAGGAGTGTTGCTTTAAGAAGTTTCAAATGCTTAAATTTAAAACTCAGCTTTTTCTTTTCTTTTGTGATATCTCTGTCTGCGCTATCTGGTGTTTTTCAATTCAGCTGCACAAAATGTTCTCCCTGTTTCACAAGCTATTTAGAATTTCATCAGTTTGAGCTGCCCTGGGATGAGCTTAAAATAATCACAGTTGTAGCTGTGCCAGAGCAAGATAGAATTCAACTGAAGTTGAAGGTGAAATTGAATTTCCTAGTGCATTCACACCGTCGAGGAAAGCTTGGAGAACAAGAATTTGGGACTGTCTGCAGTGTTGCTACCAGCTGTATTGTGTGCATGAGACAATAAACCACTTGAACTCGAGTTAACATAAAATGTCCAGTATATTAGTCAATGAAAGATGTATTGTTCCTGGCTGCCAGGCTGCCAACAGCCAATGGATAGCCTCAAAAAAGAGAAGACTAAAAATGCGTAGGATCTCTTTGGGTAATGTTTCTCATCCAAGTTTGCATGTTTGGGTGCCGGAGTATACAGTACATTTCACACCACAATGCATAAAAAAACAGGGACTACTCAATGTTGTTGCGTCAAAACAAAATTTGACAAAAAGGGATCCATACCAATGGTCCCAGACCTTGCTGCAAGTATGTAATCAGTAAATAACTGTTAGATATGTTGCAATTATTTGATCTTACGTCAGGGTTCCCCAATAGGCAATAAAAAATAATAATCAAATTCACACACACTTACAAATTGTGCGTAAAAATTATAACAGACCCCCCTAAAAAGCACTACACAAGAACCCCAGGCCTAAAACAACAATTAGTCAAATTAGCTAGATTAGAGAAAAAAAAAAAATAATAATAAAGTTGACAAAAACAGAAATCAAAATCCACCCAAAACCGCGAAATTTTCTACCAAAACCCGCCCAAAACCGCCAAAAAAAAAATCACACGCGCACTTCGCGCGCGTGCTGAATTTGGGCGCCCGTGCGCGAAGGCAACAAGCTTGTTACAAGTAGATGGAGCTATGACTGTAACTTACTCAATATTGCCATACACTAGAGATGCGCGGATGGCCTCTCACGTCACCCGAATCCGCATGTACAAATTAATTATCCGCCCGTTATCCAACCGCAATAATTATATTATCCAATTTAAATATCCGCACCAACCGTTTTTCCCGTATGTCAAAATATTATTTTTTGGTATTCCCCGTTAGTTTTAGAATTAGTTGTGCGATGCGATCACAAAATGCATTGTCGGTGCGTTTTTTTTTTTTTTAAACCGGTGCTGCGCTGAACAGAGCAGCACCTGTTTTAAAAAAATAAAAAAGACGCACCGAGCCACCGACATTCCATAGGCTAAATCAATGCATTTTGTGATCACATCGGACAGAGGCTGCTCTACACACTCACACAGACACAAGCACGCAGATATTTAGCTATTTTATGGATAGATATATTAGATGTCATTAATGTATTTACCGCAATATTTCACCCGCGGTTTATCCGATATTAATTAACAATTATATTTGATTGACCCGAATCCACCCAAACCGCGGTTAACTGCGGCAACCGCGGCTAAAACCGCGATCCGCGCATCTCTACCATACACTGTAGATGTCTTTAGGACAGGCCTATTATCAGGCCCAATTGAAGGTTGGGGCAGGTTTGACAATGTTATGCAGCCAAGTTGCAAACCACTTCCTGTTTGGTGCCAAACATGGAAACTTCACCATGGCCATGCCGTTTCATGAAAATTCACAAGTTTGATCATTTCCCATCGTTACGGATTTTATACTGTATATGCCGAGCAAGTTTCATGCGCATAAGATTAACCTCCTCGGAGGTGTTTGTTTGGTGCGACTTAGGTGTGAGGGCCACGTAGCTTCCCGAACTCTAGATGTGAGGGCTGTGTAGCAGCCCGAACCTCAAGTAATTACAACAGGGCCTGTTATCAGTGGGTGCTAGGGCCCTGAAAATGTTACAAAGTGATTTACATAAAACTAAAGAAATACAAATATTAAGGGAATACAATATATATATATATATATATATATATATATATATATATATATATATATATATATATAATTTCTAATGTTAAAATTCGATGAAACTGATGATAAAAAGTATGTTTTAAAAAGGTATTTATAATAAGGCATTGAATTAGCAAGCCTGAGCTCCTCGGCCAGATTGTCCCAGAGTCAATTAACTCAGGAAGAACCAGCAGGTTCTTGCCCGAGGATCACAGGCTGCACACAGGCTTGTAACTGTAAGGGGTTAATAGCTCAAAATTGTAATTAGGGGCCAGGCCATGAAGTGCCTTTAAAGTAATCAGTAAAATCAGTAAAATCAGTCCTAAAGCAGACAGGAAACCTGTATAGGGAAGTCAAGATAGGAGTAAGCATGTAAGCAGTTGACTGTGCATCTCACCTTAGAGTAAGCCTGTAGTTGACTACCCATCACCTCCAGCCTGGATAGCAGACGGTCCTCATCAATCAGAGCCTGGCAGACACAGACAGAGGGGTCAGAGTTCATCTGGAGAGGTGTAGTGCAGGGGTCTTCAACAGGGGGTCCGGGACCCCTAGGGGGTCCTCAGAGTTACTATAGGGGGTCCACCAAATCTTTATATGATATGATTTTTTTTTTACCTTCCCACTTGAACCCTAGTATCCCTTTTCTGAGGAGAACTTTGGCCAAAAATAGCAGATCTACAAGCTCACAACGCCTCGCGCTGTGAGGCGTTGTGAGCTTGTAGATCGGCTATTTTTGGCAAAGAGGTTTATAGGTGTAGAGGGAAAAAAGAGCAGACCACGTAAACAACATTTTTTGAATCTGAAACACAATTTTATACGATAGAGGGGGTCCCTGCTTCATCTCTCTCTCAGCTAGGGGGTCCTTGGCCTGAAAACGTTGAAGACCCCTGGTGTAGTGTATAATAGTATGATACTACCTATTTGCTATACATAAGCTAGCTTAGCATGTAGGATTTAGTAAATAATACTAGAGTAGTATGTAAGTACTACCTCTTAGCTCTACTGCGGCTAATCTACTAAAGAGCATATACTGTAAATGGGTGGTTGCAAATGTAATAGTATGGTAGTGTGCAATACCTGCCAGCTGCTTTCTGAAGCCTCCTGTGTTGTAGCTAAGAGGCGCTGTAGAGTCGCTAACTTCTGCTCCAACATCTGCTCTCTGTGTAAGGCCTCCTAGAGAGAGAAAAACAATGTACAGGTGCAAAAGATCAGAAACGTTTTAGAGACACATTGGGCCTCATTCACAAAGCTGTTTGCAAATTATCTACAATATTTTAGTGTCGTTTTGTGACTAAGTAAAGAGTGACGTGCAACGAAAAGGCGTATAAAGCCTTTATTTGTGCAGATCACAGGTGTATAAGATGATGAATCCCACCTGTTCGTAAATTGAATGAGCATTCACGTACGCCCCATTTGCATAGTTCCAGGTCCCATTTAACACCATAAAAGGCAACCGGAAATATGCAATGTGAGGCCTCCGTAGCACAAGTTCAACTGCGTCGCTCGTCAAAAAGAACAGATCTGCCGTCTTCCAGCGCTTCGCAACGCCTTGACAGCTTGTAGATCTGTTAATTTGGCAAGCGAGTCCCTCACGCGATGGATCCAATGAACATGAACCTTTATTCTGTATGTACGAAATTCAGTACGAATATTGTTTTAAAATAATGCAGGCCATGAACAGATATTCTATACAGATTTTATATGCAATCAAACATGCACTGCCCCAACATTCTAAGCATATGGGATCATCGTAAGCACTGAGAACTAGAGAGTAGACACTAGACAGTGTGAATAGTCACCCAGTAGTAAATATAGTGCAGTTGCAGTGAATGACCAGTAGGTGTCAGTGTGTTACCTGTAGATACTGGGAGAGCTGGAATAGTTCCTGAGAATACATACTGGGAGTATTGGCAGCAACCTGGAAGGCACGCGCACAAACGGGCAGATGGTCAGCGCTCACACTGAATACCGGCGCTAAATACACATTCATAAACAACACTCTAGTAACTGTACAGTAAGTGAGAATAATGATGTGTGCGTATGCGTGCGTGTGTGCATGTGCATGTGGAGGTACAGTCAGTGTTCTTTAGAACAGTTAACTACATTAGAGAACTGGTTCAAATCTAATCACACATCCACACACTCTTTCTCTCTCTCTCTCTCCTGGTCTACATTCCTCATAGTAGATCTAGCTGGGACACAGACACATGACCGATCTGAGACTGGCTCTCATTTCATCTGAGAACAATCTCACCAGTCAGACAGTCATTAAACAACTCAGACCAACAGACAGACAATTAGTAATCCAGTCAAATAGTCAGTAAACCATGCAGTCAAACACAGACATGTAGTCAAGTCAGTCAGATAAAAACAGTCAGCAAACCAGTCAGTTAATGAATCAGTAAACCAGTCAGTCGTGTGTGTGCGCAGGTGTATGTGTATGAGTGTAGCAATTACATACATACACACACACACTGTACCGTCTTACCTTGTCTACAGGTAGTGGTAAAGGAGCCTGGATTACACTGTGAGACGGACAGGCAGAGAGACAGACAGACAGAGAGAGACGGGCTCGGTTACCATGGGAACAGCAGCAGCGACAACAATGATGACAACATTTTTAGTGTCAGCACACAACAAATCAAAGTGGAGTCATACAAGCAGTTATCAGCTTTCCCAGCAACACAGGGATTATTGCACTGACAGCATGCTTCTTAGCGACGAATCGATCAGCGTGTTCAGGTTTCGGCACCCAGCATTGGCCAGGTTATATTGCATGATGGGTGACTACTCTCCCTCTCTGATCGAGCTCTGGACTGAAGTCAGTCACACACAACCTCCCTACCGATCTCCCTCCCACTTTACCCCTCTCTCGCTGATCGAGCTCTGGTCTCACACACACACACACACACAGTGGGAATTCATTTTAAACAAGCTTAGTGCTTTACGAGTTATCCAGTTTAGTAGACCTTGTATTGTGAAATGTACTTCCATGTACTGTTTCTCATGTCTTACTAAATAAAGTACATCAATCAATCAACACACACACACACACACACACACACACACACACACACACACACACACACACACACACACACACACACACACACACACACACACACACACACACACACACACACACACACACACACACACACACACACACACACACACACACACACAACAGGAATCATTGCCTAAAAATGGTGATTTGCGCTGACATCAACTGTTGACTAACAGCGATTTGTGCTGACGTTGGGCTCGGGCATGTCAATACTAATAAGTTACATAAACTAGAGTGCCATAATTAAACAGCTACAGGGTGCATTTAAAACTGAAAACAAGTGGAGCTTCTGGCATAAGGGGCGGTGCTAGCGGAAAGGCCTTGGGATCACAAAATCAGTAGTGTTAATCCCGCAATCTGCCCATTACATCACAAGATATCTCGTGGGCAAAACTGTCATTTTGGCCTGTGGGTGGGGTTAAACAAAAGCTCAAATTAATATTTGGTCATTAAATGATTTTACATTTACAAGTTCAGATCTGATTAAACAACAACTAAACCTCCTCTTTGGAGTTTGATCCCAGTAAATAAAGCCATAAAAGCATGGTGCTAAATTGCTTAATTGTGTCATTAAAAAATAATATAGAGACATGCTGAATATTTATGATCTTTTGGAAGTAAAGGGTTAATGCAATGTTTTGCTGCTGCTGACATTGGAATTAAGAAACTTTCCTCTGTTAATCTGTAACTAGAAATAGAAAGAGACTGAGAGAGAGAGAGCTAATCAAACTGCCATGAGTAGAAGAGCAGGGAGAACAGAGGTAGGGGAGAAGAGACTAGAGAAAAAGCAAATGAAGAGTAAAGTAGAAAGAAGAACTTGGGTATAAAGAGAGGTAGATACTTGATAATATGCATTTCTATATGAAGCACCTTCCCTGAAGATGATAAGTTGCATAGAAATAAAAACTAATGGATACTGTCATACAGCACAGAGAGAATAAATCAATACATAATGTTATCGTTTTGTAAATCTAAAACAACACAGATCAGCATATACATGGACATGCACGATTGCATGCATAAACACACAAATAAAATATGAGCACACACCCGTCCCACACCCAAACACCGAAGGTCATTTAGCTGACAAATACAAACGCTACAGTCTGTTAACAAAACTTACATTTTACCTGTCAGCTGCCACTGTAGTGTCTTTATCACAGGTTTGAGTCCAGACCTTCTCTACATGACTCAACTCTCTAGAACAAACACCCTTTTATTTGGTTCCTTCTTTTCCTCCTCTCTCTCGTTCAGGGTACAACAGCTGATTTTTCTCTCCTTCACTTCCGCAGACACTTTCTTAAACCCAACCCCTCCTCCTGGCGTACTTAATGATAAGGAACAAGCCCCTCCTTTCCTCAACTCCCTGCCGTGGAAGACATAAATGTTTGTTGGATTAGTAGCCTGGAGTGGAGCGATTGGGTGGAATTTGTTATTTTTTGCCTTTAGCAGGCCAAAAGGTAAAATGCCCCTCCCACCTGGGGCTAACAGGGTTTGAAAACACATAACTGCATGACCGTGTGACTCTGCAATGGTTAAACTAGTTTGTGTGTGTGTGTGTGTGTGTGTGTGTGTGTGTGTGTGTGTGTGTGTGTGTGTGTGTGTGTGTGTGTGTGTGTGTGTGTGTGTGTGTGTGTGTGTGTGTGTGTGTGTGTCAGGTGATAACAGATATGGAGAATACCAGCCTGTTGTAAACAGACACACACACACTCTATTAAAACTGAAACCACGTGTGTGCCTGTGTGCTCACGCACATATGGCCACAACCGCTGACGGGCGCACACACACACACACACACACACACACACACACACACACACACAAAGGAAGAGAAGTTCTATGCCGTCAACATGTTTCTAAAGTTAGGTACCAGTCTCAGGAAAGTCTACATCAGGGGTTCCCAAACTTTTCAATGCCAAGGACCCCAAAACAGACATAGCCTCTCGCTGTGGCCATATGTTTGTCTGATTCAAGTAGTAATTACCAAAAAATAACCCCAAATCATAACTATCAATATCAATAATTTTATTGTGAAACACAGCATTATTCTGTGAAAAGAGATTGTTTTGAAGTCCCATGGATTTAACTTCCTGAAGTGTGTACGGTTCTTCATTTTCCCCTGTGTTTACTTTTGCACCATAGGCAGCAATCACAAAGCGGTTGTAGTTTTGAAATGTGGCGGCTGCCTCCAAGAATGTGCTTTGCACCAACAAAATGAAAGTAATAGTAATAAATTAACTGTTTAACCGTTAGTAATAACCGGTTACCAATTTCTTAATTGGTACCGGTTAAACAGCTAACCATTAACATCCCTAATTTGTATGGATGAAAACCTGGAATGAAGACAGCATGACAGCAGATGGTGCAGAAACACAAGTCAATGGATACATACACACACACACACACACACACACACACACACACACACACACACACACACACACACACACACACACACACACACACACACACACACACACACACACACACACACACACACACACACACACACACACACACACAACCACATGGCATCTAGAGTAGCTGACCATAAACATACAGTATTACAGATGGAAACCACCAGTACAGTAACGACTCCATACTGGGTCAACTGATGGTCTGATATTGCCCATAAAACTGTCCACAGACCACAATGCCTATGTGTTTCCCTCTTACACACACACCTATTAATCACCCATACACAAGCACTCACATTACAGGCGCTTTGCCTGAGTCAAACAACAGCCTGGGTGACCTCACCATCCAAGTAGACTGACACTAGATGTCACAATTGGCCAAAAATGGTTGAATATCCTTTTATTATTTTTTACACATTCTCAAACCATTCAAACCTGTCGAATTCCGAACCCAACTATTGACTATATACAATTTTGCTTGCCGTAAAACTTTATTGTAGGGTCGATTATAATGTGTGTACAAACCGTAATTTTCACATTCAACATTCATTTGTTTTTAATATTCAACTGGAATATTCTCCGTCAGCCCTGGGTTTAAACACACACACACACACTCTCTCACACACACACACACACACACACACACCTATTATCACTTTCCTCCAGTCTAATCACAGACTGGGTGACTTCGACATCAAGTAGAAAGACACTAATCACATCGCTACACAACCAACGCGTGTGTTTACGAGCGTTGGTGCTTGCAATCATGCTGCCAGCATGCAGAGCTATACTTTAGTAGTCTGGTGAATGATCGCCCCACGGGATCAATAAAGGTCTACCGTCTATATATCTATCTACTAAAGCTTCACTTTAGTATTCTCAGTACGAAACAACAAGAATCTATATCACTACTAAACTCAACAGCAATGAAAATTCTAAAAAATATTAACAAACCAAATCATGCTGCCTCCACAATCAGAGACAGCATTAGAGGATATTGGGCACTTTTAGGTAATCAAACGTCTCTTGCACACTTGGATAAAATCTTAGTGACAGGTGCATTGGTGCATGTATCCTACTATAATTCTAGTAAGCTGACGGTGGGTGGGTGGGTGGATGGGGTCTTGGGACTCTTGATCAAACTGCGCATGCGTCGTTGTGTGCCAGGTTTCGCGAGAGAAACAAGCAGCGAGGTCTATGAAAACGAGGCCAAACCAAACGAACCCTATAACACCAACATTGGCCCTAAAGCGCTTACAATCGGCGGACATGGCAACACCTCGACCCCGCCCACTCTCTCAGTACAACTCTTCCTGTGGAAAGTAAACACACCAGACGGACCCGAGGCGGCCGAGTAACATGCCCGTGGGGAGGGGTGACCGCGGGCCGGGGGGAGAGCCATATGAAATCCGTGTTAACGGAATCGCGGTCGGAATCGCGGAAATGACCAATAAAAATGGAATTGGAATAAAACACGGACTATTGCAGAATTTGGAAAATAAAAAATATTCGCGGTAAAATATTTTTTTTTATCGCGAATTTTTACAAATCCACGGGCCACCACCATTTTGCATGGTCACATACTTTATAAACAGTAAAGTCCACGTAGAAATAGTCTTACAAAGACGATAGAAATAATAATACATGGGCGACGCCATTTTTCGCATGCTCAGACCAAATTATTTTGGGAACATTTTTGCGTATAACACAACAAGGGCCATTAGCGTCCGCGCAGTTGAAACGTGACGTGAGCAGACCTGATTGTATGGGTAACACATTTAACACACGTGAATTAAAAATAAACTCTGATTAATGTTGTTAGTGGTGTAAAATGCCATCAAAAAATATACTCAAGCCTGCTGCAGGGCAACAGAAAATAGCAAGCCTATTTTGCTATTTTATATAGCGACGGGACGCGCGCGGGGGAGAAACCGCGCGACAGGACGTGCATTAACCCCACGTTTGCAACGACTTTCGTCTGCGCCCTTCACCGGGTATGGTCTAGTATACAATTAAAAATGGAAGTCACTTGCTCAAAGAAAAATGTCCAATTATCCATGATTATGAAAGATAATTGTGGATTATTATTAATGATATAGTAATGTACTTTGTTTCAACTGTCCTGTTGGAGTAATAAATGTTCTCCTTAAGTTCAGTCTAGAAAAAAGGTTTCATCTTAATGAAACGTTTCAGTCAAGAACCTTCTTCCGAATGGATCATTTTCAAACACTTAAGATGATGGTACCAACAGCGTTTGATATCTAACTGAACAATTGAGGCACCTTTGTCTGTATATCTTTAATAAAACCTATCAATCATAGATTGTGAATAATACTCCTATGGTCATTTTTCACGTCACCCCAAAAAGAGCTGCCAGACAGCCAACTCATTCAGAACATAGGACCCACAATGGTCCTTTTTGTTTTATCTTTTTAGCATTATTGTATAACTGTTACCTCTGTACTTTTTGCAAACTGTTGACACACGAACACATGACACCAATTAAACCGTGTCCTTTGGGACATATTTTAAAACTCCATGTTGCTTACAATTTAACAGCACCTAAATAGGAAATGTAAATGATGTCAGAACTTTACACACAGATGTCTCCCCAATCAAGACAGGAGTCTTGACTTGTTGGTCACAAACGTACTTACCATTTTGGTGCCTGAGGGAATTGATTTGTTTCTTTTGAGAGTTCTCACCAATTCAACAGTCTCAGCCAGGTAGCACTAGCTAATAGTAATGATTCCTCTTTTTAGCATAAGACAATGAGAATAATAATTAACTAATTAGAATTGGCCCATGTGAGATCACAGTACTTACTCAGCTCGTCTGCGTGCCTCCATTCCATCTGGTAGAAAGAGTTTGATAGTCGACACGATACAGCCATGAGTCACTGGATGGAATAAAACATTATTATGATTATCATTATTATTATTGTTATTAGTGTCAGCAATCTAAAGCTGTGTGTATTACCATTATTATTATTACTATTTGTGTCCCAGTTTATCGCCTCTTCTCAGCATGTTTGCGTGTGCTAGTGTGTTGTGTATCAGCGTGAGAGAGCATGTGTTAATATGTTATGTGTCTGACCTTTGCGTGTGTTCTCCGTGACATCAACTCCAAACTGGATGATGTCGCCAGAGAGAACCTCGCACGGCGGGCTCTCCTCCGATCCGCGACTCAAGCGCTGGCTGTTTATAAACGTTCCATTACTGCTCTTTGTGTCCTGCAGGTAGAACTACAGGACAGACACACAACACAGACAGAACACATCAGCATAGAACATAGTACCCAGTCCTGATAGAAGAAGATATGACCATTTCAAATCAAAGACTCACAACAGGATGAAACCATTTCAGAAGTGTAATTGCAGCGGTGTGAACTAGATCGCCACAGAACATCACAAATTGGCTGAAGTGGTCACAGATTCTCCTGAATCAAAACAACTACATTTGTGCTCGTTGCTTTGACACGTTTACATTTAGTCTCGTTGTGAATCTCATATCTGAACACGGCACGTTTTAGAACGTTTACAATAAAACACATTTTGATTATTTTGTAAGGAGTCTCATCTCAATATAATAAAACACTGTAATACAATACAATCTCTCCCCTCATCTCTCTCAAATCATTCTCTACCCTCCTGTCAGCTCTCTCATAATCTCTCCCTTCATCCCATCTCTCCTCACCTCATCTCTGCCCTCATCACATCCCTCTGCCATCTCTCTCATCTCATCCCTCACCTCCCCTGATCTTTCTTATATCATCTCTCATCTCTCTCATATCATCTCTCTCCTCATCTCATCTTTCCCTTTCCTCTCATTCAGATTTGATTCAATCCACAGTGACAACCCACAAAGCAAAGCTGATTGGCTGAATGAATGATGAAACACACACACACACACACACACACACACACACACACACACGCGCGCATATATGGTCACCCATATCCATGCACACAGAGTTAACCCATTAAGACTGGGAACGCATCTGTGTCATTTTAAGATTTCTTTAGGCTATTTAAAAATAGCAGATATACAAGCTCATAGTGCTATGAGCTTGCAGATCTATTTTTTGAAAAATCCTGAACATTTTTGCAAATCTTTGAATACATATATTTTAAAGCGAACATTTTTAACTATGTTACAACTTCTGGGGCTCCCTGGAACAAAATATTTTGAGATGGGGGTTCACGGCCAAATACATTTTCAAAAAAGCTGTTAAGATTTTTTGAAGACATTAGTAGAATCCCCCAGAAGCTAAGATTTTAGTTACAAATGTTATATCAAAGATTTACACACATTTTAAAGATTTTTTTCAAAAATAGCAGATCTACAAGCTCATAGCGTGGCACTCTGTGCTGTGTTCCGTGTGATGAGTTGTATATCTGGTATTTTTGAATAGCCAAAGAAATCTAAAATAACACAGATGCGTTCCCGGTCTTAAAGGGTTAAAACACATAAACACACATGGACGGTTCACTCCTGTCCCCATGGTAACTCAGAAGCAGGGACCTAACTATAGAGCCTTTCACATAGCAACGTGCAGTCACGCACGCAAAACATGAACGTGTGCACACGTTCATGTGTGAGTGTGATTGTATTTTATGAACACGCACAAACACCACATGCACGCATAGTCGCATACAAAGTGCTCAAGGAAAACAGACACAAAAACACTGCAAACATTTAAAATACATGGCTATGCCTATGGCTTCCAGACACACTATAGTGCTATGTATGTAACTAAGCATGCGTGCACAGCATGTGTGTGCGTGTGTATATCTCGAAGACTCAGGGAGGACTGAATTAACCCATTTTCATGTCAAGAACCCCCAAAATGATATGTATTTGGCCGCGGACACCCATCTCAAAATATTTAGTTCCATGCAGGGATCCCCAGAAAGCAAAGATTTGAGTTAAAATGTTCGCTTTAAAAATATTTATATTCATAGATTTTGCACAACTTTTCAACATTTTCCAAAAATAGCACATCTATAAGCTCATAGCGCGGGTATGAGCTTGTATATCTTCTATTTTTGAATAGCCAAAGAAATCTAAAATGACAAGAGATGCGTTCCCGGATTGACTGGGTTAACATTTCAAATCTCCTGTGATGCATTGGGGTAACAGTAACATGTGGCTGTCAGTGTCAATCAAGTCCACCAACTTAAACATAGACTACTAGGGGTTGACAATGAACAGCATTTTCTAATGGATGTCATTGTCTGGCCCCTGTGACTTACTAAATGTATTGGCCCTAAAATAATTTGTTCTTTTGGCAATGAGCTTCAGTGATGGTTATAAGTAGGACTATTTTCTAACTACAGTATGATGTTGAGGTGATTTAGGCTCTGGGCCAACTGTAGTCCCAGGTTTTCAGAAGGTGGCATACCGGTTTCCCGTTGCAGTTAATTTCACCACGTTTTTCCAGTTCAAATGTGCTGCTGAGCCAATCAGAACGAAGTATGGGAAAATTAACTGGAACAGTAAATGGGTATATGTCACCGTCTGAAATGTACCACGTACAAAATCAGGCTTAATATAGTATGTACTACTGTATGTGTCATGACTCATACTATGGCTGTGATGGAATTTTATACTATTTAAAGCCGGAAGGGACGGCAGGTAAGGGCTGGAAAGGATATTATATATACATCTCTCTGAGTTAGTCGTTTAGCTACAGGAAAGTAAAAGTAAACAGCAATCGAACAAGAGAATCGCTACAAAGGGGAGATATAGAATACTAGCTGCGATAGTGTGTGTTTAAGTCACAGCAATGTAATACAGTCTGACTGGAGATTATAGGGACAGAGTGAACGACGAACAACAACCGTACGTCAGTCTGTGTTCACAGCGATCATCTGTGCAGATATTTTGCGCAGTATCGCCGATCCCCACAACATCTGTTAAGCTTTCTAACAAGAGGGATGTTCTAAAGATCAGCGAATCTACACAAACACCCTACACACATGATCGGCGCGAAGACGGTCATAGCCCCCGCCACTGCTAGTAAAAGATAAACATTATCAAAATGTAAAGAAATATGTACCGTGGATACCATCGCAGGCCCACGATAATATCACAACATTTTCTGCATTGTGATATTGCCAATATTGTTACATCATTAATACAAGCACATACAGTATATTACGCACTCACAGATACTGAGGCTCTGCATGTGTAGAGGAAAAGTCAGTCCCCCCTTTTTTGGTGTGTGTGTGTGCGTGCACATGTAATTTTGTGTGTGTGTGTGTGTGTGTGTGTGTGTGTGTGTGTGTGTGTGTGTGTGTGTGTGTGTGTGTAAGTAAATGACAAATTCTTTCTTCATTTCCTCAGCCAGTATAAACCTTACAAACTGTCTAATAACCTTGCAACAGTCTGTCTTTCTTTCTCTTCCCCTCTCTCTCTCTCTTATTCAATTCAGCATACTTTATTGGTGGGACAAATACAAAGGTGACATTTGAAATGAAAAAGCATTGAAAAATATATGTGATCATAAAAATAAAAAAACACAATGATAAAACAGGGTAGGAATAATGGTTTGACAGAGGGCAGCAGTTTGTTTATGTTTAATGATGAAACTAAAAATGTCACAGGAAACCGGAAGCAGTGGTAATCACCCTCACACAAAATGTTCAATGAAGGCACAGTGAAGCTTTACTCACTGTCAGCCATATTGTGGGGAAAGCTTCAGCGTGTTTGGGTAAAGCTATTCCCAATGTGGGTAAAGTTATTCCCAGTGTGGGTAAAGCTTCCAAAAACTTATTGTCATTGATAATTCCCTCAACAGTGCCCCCAGCAGCCAGAACAGGTCATTTATCATTGCAGCTAAAAAAGGCTTTGATGTGGATGATGGAGGAAATGTTGCATGGAAATAATGAACTTATTAAATATATCATTTTGGAGATATATTTGATAAATTGTCTATCCAAAACAAATCCTTGCCCTTTCTGCATAAACCAAAGTTCTACTTCTACTAACTTCCTATGCATCTTGCAATAGGGAAAAGGCAACAGCGATAATTGGGGGCCATCACTGCCAACAATTTCTAATTTCGAGTCATGAATCACAATTTTATTGGCCTTTCAATGCCTCGGATGATTCATTAATTTCCCCGTCCATATGTGAATTGAAAGACAGCAACACACAAGTTGTGTATACCCATGGTCTATTATTTATTGGTTCCATTTAACCTGTTTTCTCTCTATTTCTCTTTTCTCTCACTTTACCTCTGTCCTCTCTTCTCATGGAATACTACAAAATGATGGAGCGCAAACAAAAATAAAAAACTGTTTTAACCCACTGCTTTACACCTCAAAAACTGATGTGACAAATAAAACAGATTCTGAAGTTTTATTATTATTCGAAAGTTTAATATCATAAGTGACTTGTAGCCTTCTATGCAAATGTATCAAATATAATTATGAAAATTATTTATCAAATTGTGGAAATACCGGTAG
>NC_139944.1:41686752-41851752 GCF_963454915.1 Gymnoscopelus microlampas
CCATGACTGAGGAGAAGGGCGCTGACAGCCTCCCACGTCCATCAAAACCAGTCCAATGTTGGGAACTCCAAGTCAACTCAACTCAAGTCATTCGGGTCCGTCAGTGCAATGCAGCCCTCTTAGCCCATGAGGATAGGCAACTAGGACGAAGAGATCTGCCTCAATCACATCGATAAGATTATGTAGAACAATATATTTTTTTAGGGATTATCAACCCAGGTCACCAAAAGGAGGCTGCAGGAGCAGTCTGTCAAACTATAACTGGATTGTCCTGGTCTTTCAGTGAGCTAATAGTAGCCACACAGCCTCAATATTTATAACCCACTCGCCGCTGGCTAATCTGTCCCCTGTTAATCTACTTGTCATCTCACAACATAATACAGTGTCAGTGACCTTGTTGGCTTTGATAAAAGGCAAACCTCAGCCTGCTATCCCACCACTCCCTTCACAAAACACACCTACAACAACCTGGATAACGTTAGCTAGCGAGCTAGGCTCGTTAAACTCACTAAATCACCCACCGAGAAGCCTGAGCCACTGAAGACTGTCGGTGTCAGCTCTTCACGGTTAAACATCTACCAGGCGGCTCGCTATTAAACACCCGACCTGGCCTGGGCTGAATGTGTGGGGATTAACGGACCTTCTTCTGCCCAAGCTAGCTGGCTAACTGTGACGTCGGCTAGGCTAATGCTAGGCTAATGAGTGCTGACAAAACTTGTCAACCTGCAGATAGACCCTCACAGATTATCTTCTTTCTTGACCATTCTCGTCCAGTTGGCTCAAAAACAATGCAGGTTAATTGTAATCCATCTCTCCTGAAACCCTACGCGAAAGAAAATTGAAAAAGAGACAACAGTAAGTTAGTATGTAGCTGTGTGAGCTAAAAAGGACCGGCGGCTAACTGACAGAGACAGTCGCGGAAAATGAGTAGAGTTTCTCGGCTTGCGGCTTCAACACGCAGCCGCCAGCCTGCCTGGTCCAACAAATTATGTCACGATTAAAAGCCTCATTTGACGTCGTGTTCTTGATGGTGTTTTTTGTAAGTCTCGGTTGTAAAAATACGTGTTTTACCCGGGTTAGTTTTGGAGTTATACTCAAGTTGTCTCCTTTCCACTGTGGTGGTGCTGCTGCTGCTGTTGCTGGAAGGAATTTGGAAGAAGTTATCCTCCTCCGCAAGTCTGGTCCGCCATACTGGAACACACACAGACAGCCAGCTGTTACACGCCCACTGTTGACCTATCGAATTCTGTAACTCGCGACTTGAGCCGCGCTGTTTTGCAATGTCGGCCAATTCAAATTCCAATCACGTTCGAAATGTCAAAGTAAACTTAAGCACAATACAAACGAAACAATGAATGTATTATGTACAAAATCGTATAATGAAGGGAAAGTGTGAACAGGGATTTGAGCACACAGAGAAGGGAATACAGAAAAGAAAAGCAACATTATAAACGAAATAAGTTATGAAATAAAACATGGAAATTGAAATTAATAAAGGCTTCTATACAAAAAAATATATATCTATCAAAATCTATCAATTTAACGTCAGAAAACCATTCCTACATTTGCTACACATTAGCAGTTGTCAGCTGGTAAGGCAAAATGTAGTGAGATGTGATGTGATGTGAGGGTGTGTGGACTGCAGAGATTGTGGACTATAGCCAACACCAATTCCGGGCTCCTGGATCGCTGCCCTCCACATGTAAAAGTTTGAGAACCACTGGTATAGAGACTCTAGACTCATATGGTAAGGACTTTACTGTTTTGTGACGTCACAGTGACCATAACCTTTGGTCAGCTAGCAGCTACTTCTAATCAGCTCACCTTGACCTTTGACCTTCCACCCTTGAGTCCAAGTGGACATTTGTGCCAAACGTCCTCATATATTCCCTCAAGGCGTTTCCCCGGATATCATGTTCACAACAATGGGACAGACATGATGTCACAGTGACCTTTAACCTTTCACCCTCACCTACTTCTTATCACCTACATCCTTGACGTTGTGCCAAATGTCCTAAAATTCCTTAAAGGCGTTTGGAAGTACCGGTGGTGGAAGAAGTACTGCCATTTTTCACATAAGTAAAAAAATATCAATACCACAATGTAGAAATACTTACTGTTACAAGTAAAAGTCCGGTGTAAAGAACTTACTTGAGTATTAAATATTAAAGAGTACAAAAGTATTACCATCAAAATGTACTTAAAGTATACCAAAAGAAAAGTAAAAGTACTCATTATGCAGTATGTCCCATTTCGTCCCAAGTTCGTTATGTATAAAAATGTTTAGAAAATATTTTCAAATAGCCAAAGTACACGGATGAAGTGGTTAATGTATGTTTTGTAATAATAATAAAAATGTTCAAAGTAACTAGTAGCCTAACTAAACTTTTCAAATAGCCTAATTGTAGTGGAGTAAAAAGTACAATATTTGTCTCTGGGATGTAATGGACAGACATGCACTCTATGTCAATGGCGTGACGCGCACGTCGCTTAACACCTACACCGCAAGTCACACAATGGACACTTGATATGCATCTATTCCTATGTTAATTCGCTAGGTGTAAGTCGGGAGCCTTTGAAAACTTTGTTGAGGTGTGAATTTAAAGTAGTTTTAAATCTATGCGTGTGCCTGCGCGTGGTCATGGTCCTGTGAGCATTGCACCCCTGGTAATGGAGTTGGAAATACTCCAATAAAGTAAAAAATACCTCAAAATTGTACTTAAGTACGGTACTTGAGCACATGTACTTAGTTACAGCACTGGGAAGTACATAAGTACAGATGGACGGACGGCGGACGGATGGACAATCCGATGCCTCCTGCCACAGCTGTTGCTGGTGGTGGCATGAAAAGTTAATGCCGTAGATCAAGGGTCTTCAACAGGGGGTCCGGGACCCCTAGGCGGTCCTCAGAGTTACTACAGGGGAAAATAGGTGATCTGCAAGCGTGAACTTGCAGATCAGCTTTTTTCTGCAAAGAGGTTTGGTGTAGAGGGAAAAAGGAGCAAACCAAGTACAGAGCCAAAGGTCAAGTTTACTAAGTATTGAGGGTTAAAGTGGTTAAATGTCTGAAATAAACACAAAACATTAATTTACACAACACTGTTGAAAGTGCTGTCATAAGTCTATGAAGCTATCTATGAAATCTATGAAAAAGTTTAATCTGCAACACAATGTTATTATACAATATGTAGCGGGGGTCCCTGCTTCATCTCTCTCTCAGCTAAGGGGTCCTTGGCCTGAAAAACATTAAAGACTGCTGTAGATGAATGCTCAGAAAAATAGAATAGAAAAACCTGACCTAACTGGGAGACTATTCATTTTACCGCAAGTAACCCCCTCCCTCACAGTGACCTGACTGTAACCTCAAACACAAGGCAAGTGTTCTCAGATAAGCTGCCATTATCTCACATATAGTGCAACATTAAAACAGTGACCTCTTGAGTCATGGAATTCAATAGGTTGCCAATTTCGGCGTAACACTAGAGCACTGCCTCTGCGTTCAGCTGCCTCTTCACACTCACCACATGCCATAATAATAGCAGCCAACCGGAATTTTTCAAATAATTATAATTATTAATGATACACAATAGTGTAATCCAGAATATGATCTCCTCTATTCAGTTAATTATTACACACGAAGATTATTTTAGGTGTTTCACTGTGAAATGTGCACTGGCCTTTTCTCCTGAAAGCTTTTATAAAGTTTGCCTTGTACAAACAAATCAATGCCCAGTGAGTGGTGGGGTAACACTTTATCATAATGGGCAAATGAATACACGTAATTAAGGCTTAATGATTAACTCCTTCATTAATTAATCATTCATTGCTATTACTTAATGATGAAGTCACTATATGACTTAATCAAGGTTAAGTTAATCATTAGTTGAGGGCCACACATGGTGAGTTCTGCTTTTTTTTGGTGGTGTCTATGCCCAGGTGAGTAGGAGTAACAAGGAGAGTCGGTCTCTGGTGGTACTGTAGTTGTTCCAAAACGTCCATGTGGTGCATTGCTGTGTGTGTTAGGCTGACGGGGGTCTCCCAAGTTGGACTGGCTCACTGGATAGGCCTGTTGGTCTCAGGGGGACCCCCAGGTGGGTCATGGTTTTCATCATTAGTTAATCATTACTTAAGCCTCAATTAATTATTATTAATTAATTAATAACTAATTAATCACTTAACATTGAGTTCTTAAGCCTTAATTGTGTGTTGCCCATCATGATGAAGTCTTACCATTATTATTATTACTGCCTTTGATAAACAACTGTGTTTATTGCTGATGTTGTTGACTAGGACTATGCATATGATCTGACACCAGTGAGAATGTGTGTGTGTGTGTGTGTGTGTGTGTGTGTGTGTGTGTGTGTGTGTGCGTGTGCGTGTGCGTGTGCGTGTGCGTGTGCGTGTGCGTGTGCGTGTGTGTGTGTGTGTGTGTGAAAGGAGAATGTATGTATGTGAGAGTGCCAGAATGAAATGTCTAGGGGTCGTACATGACAGCTCAGTCTGGCACTCTCACATGCACATTCTCCTTTCACATCCATACATTTTCATTCTCACACACACGTTCTCTAATCTCTACTTACATGCATATGTTCTACTTTTTACATAAAGTATATATTTTCACTCTCACACACATACATTCTCCTTTCACATACATAATATATATTTTGGCTCTCACATACATTCTTCTCCTCTCACATACGTACATTTTAATTCTCACATACATACATTAACCTCTCACATACATTTATATATTTTCTCTCTCACATAACTTAACACAGCATAGCACTGTCACATTGCATTAAACTACTAATGTAGTAATGTAGTTGAACTACGGTACATTTTGCTGTAGCATGCTGGTATAGTTCAACTACACTCATATGTGTGTGGCGCGTCAAGTACTACAAGTATTTTTTCATAGTTTAATTACTCGAGCAACAAACTACAATTTTGGGCACTAATGAAATGAAATAACAGGAAAATAGGCAATCTACAGGCTCACAACGTGTGACAATGCCATGTGTTGTGAGCTTGTAGATCAGCCATTTCTTTTAAAAGTGAAAATCTTTGAACATTTTCAGATATGTCATGCACACCAGGTTGAAAGTGGTCAACAACAAACCCAAGCAATGCAAAACATCTTGCAATGTTAATACGTTTTGTAAATTTAAATAAACCATACCTTCAACCACCACAGTAACACAAATGATGCCATGTTCATGTACAATTCACCAGTCAGTGAACTAGAAAGGAGAACTAATGTCCACTGGCTTCATTGTCTGTGTATGAAGTAAAACATATACATTTTAAATATTTAGTCAGAGTCATAAATAAAGTCACACTGGATGTAAACTAACCACTGCGGTCCTATACGTATACTATTATTGATTAAATAATTTATTATGGTTATTTTAGTCTCTTTTATAAATAAGAACCGGAGATGAGTCAATAATAGTTGAATAATTTATGATGTTCATGTTGTCTGTGCTGTGCAGCCTTGTTTATGCACTGTGTCCTTGGAAATTGATTGATTGATTGAATACTTTATTAACAGATTGCAAAAAAGGGACAGTGGTACAGATTTATATAAAAGGATGCTAAAAGGATATCCCAAAAAAGCCTATGGGTCATATTTTCGCCGGTGCCTTACCCATTATCCCTAAACTTCTTTGCCATTTTTTCTATTTTTAAAAATATTTTCAAATAGTTCAAATAGCCAATCTACAAGCTCACAACGTGTCGATGTAGATCGGCTAGTTGAACTATTTGAAAATGTTTTAAAAATATATTTTTTAAAAGGCATAGAAGTTTAGGGGTAATGGGTAAGGCACCGGAGAAAATATGGCCCATTTCCTTTATGTCCTGTGTATTCAAAATGACAATGATTGCAGTCATAAAAGTATGGTTTCCTTATGCAAAAAATATAGTTTAGTTTTCTACATCACTGCATAACTTCACACAAGCTTTAGTCTTTGATGCTATCTATATGCAATTCAAAGATATTTCCACAATTTCTTTCAAACTAATTTGGTGGTGGATGTGCGGATTTGGTATAGTTATAAGGCAATAGTCTGTAAACATACATTATTTTTCTATAGACCCGCTTTCTTTTCTTATATCCATACTTATCCCTGTCAAAAGTCCAAGCCTACCCCCCCCCCCCCCCCCCCCCCCCCCCCCGTACATATTTTTCTTCTTGATTATTACTTGTTTATACGATGTTCTTTAATAGAATTGTATATTATTGTTTGTCATTAAATGTTTTGATGAATTGAATGCACAGGCAATATTTTTCTATAAACCCACTTTATTTTTTATTTCATACTTTACACACACACACACACACACACACACACACACACACACACACACACACACACACACACACACACACACACACACACACACACACACACACACACACACGCATGCGCGCGCGCACACACACACACACACACACACACACACACACACACACACACACACACACACACACACACACACACACACGCACGCACACGCACGTACACACGCAACGTGAAGAATCCTGCCGTTCCTGCGTCATTACGCCATCACGCCGAGACCACGTACCATCACTGCGTAAGTACGTCCTTGCCATGTCCGCTTATTATAAGTGACTTTGGGCGTCTTTTGATGTAAAATAGCTTGTAAATAATATTGGTAGTTGCGGGTTGCGGTTTTTTGGGGCTTGTTTGAAGTGTAGTTGATGATTTGGGCTTGTTTCCCAATGTTGTTTAAACCAGTGGTTCTCAAACATTTTCAAGCCAAGGATCCCCAAAAATGTATTATGTATTGTCTATGGACCAGCATCTGAAAATATTTACATACAAGATTTGTGTTGTTAAAATGTTTAAAAAATGTTCCACATTTGTCACTTTTTTCCCAATATTTTTTTTGGGGGAAATAGCAGATGTACAAGCTCACAGCCGTTGTGAGCTTGCCTTGTACATCTGCTATTTTCAAATAGCCAACGTAGGGCTCGCTTCTTTTGGGCTTGTTTTCATAGACCTTGTTACTTGTTTCTCTCACAGGATCTGGCAATACTGGCTTTCTACTGTGCGCCGTGCTAGGAGCAGCTAAACCTGCTAACCTCGACTGGCGTCAATAACAATCTACCTACATTGTTCTTCAAAACACGGACGTCGAACCGCCAACACAACGCCGCTACATTTAGACAGAGAACGGCTATAAAAAACAAAGTTCTAGAAAAAGGCTGGTATAGTCGTGGCCGCAATGGCTCTGCAGGGCCCAGAGGAACTTGTTGAACAAGTGGAGGAGCCGGAGGAGGACCTCCTAACAGACCAGGAGGAGGAGGACGGCGGCGGGGGGAGCAGCAGCATCTCCCCGGCCGAGGAGATCACGTTACCGGGCGGCCCTGGAGGAGACGAGGAGCCCGAGGAGCCCGTGTTCCTGCCCTGGGACCGCTTCTCTGCCTGGGTGCACTGCATCTGTGTGGTGGGCTTCGACCTGGAGCTGGGCCAGGCTGTGGAGGTAACAAGTTCCAACCACGATACATGCTATTACTCTCTGATACATACAGCGCTTTTAAATATCGTGAGATTTGCACATGACAATAAAGCTAATTAAAAGTGAACTTACATTTTTGGCAGAGGGAGAAAGACTTTTAAGGCATATACAGTAGGTGTTGATAGAGACGAACCTAACGAATGCTACAGTACTGAATAACAATGGTGGAGGAAGTACTCGCATTTTTACTTGAGTAAAAGTATCAATACCTCAATGTAGAAATACTTTTACCGTTACAAGTAAAAGTCTGGTATTCAGAATTTACTTCGGCAGAAGTACAAAAGTATTGGCATCAAAATATACTTAAAGTACCAAAAGTAAAAGGACTCATTATGCAGCATGTCCCATTTCTAGTTTTCAAAAAGTACAGTTCAATACAAGGTCTGCTAAACCCAAGAATTGATTGATTGAAATTTTTTTATTAGGCAAAAAGAATGTAAAACAACACAGTTACATTTATAATGCTTTTGACTAAAAGGTCCGGCCAAAAAAGTCCTTGCGGGCTTGTTTCCATTGGGGTCCTTGAATTAATTTCATAGACATATATAGTAGCAACCAAACAGTTCAAAAAACAACATAAGAATACAGAGGGGAAAAAAAAAATATACCATTATGTACAAAAAAGGTCATGGGAAAATAAAGAAATATATACAAAACAAAACATGATCAAAGTAAAAAAAAAAAAAAAAAAAAAAAAAAAAAAGTGTACAAAAAAGGGGGAGGGGGGGGGTCGTCTGTCTACAGGGAAACTGGTACTATCTCCTCTTTAGGCCTCCAGAGAGATGAGTTTTTAGGGCTGTTTTGAATGAGCCCAGCGAACTGCATTTTTTGAGGGATGGGGTTAGACTATTCCATTCCTTGGTGGCAGTGCTATAGAAGGAGAATTTGCCCATGTTTGTTTTATGGGTGGGTGTTACCAGATTGTTGTTTACGCTCCCTCTAGTTTTGTGACTGTGGGTGTCACTAACTTTTTCGAGGTACTTATACAGATATGCAGGTATAGGGGGCATTTCGGGCAAATCTGCATTTACAATTTTGAAGACCAGTCCCATTTTTAATTGTATAACCCTGTCTTCCACCCTGAGCCAGCCTAGGCTGGCAAAGTGAGTGGGAGAGAGGTGGGTCATGGGCCCCAGTCCGAGAAGTAGTCGAATCAGTTTGTTTTGGGAGGTTTGAAGCTTAGTCTTCAGTGACACTGAGGTGAGAAAGTCTATCCATTGGGGTCCTTTGTACTAATTTAATCGAACAGGATCACAGCTCACATGCTACGCGTTGTGAGCTTGTAGATCGGCTATTTTCAAATACCAAAAATACATTGTGGATAATGTATGTTTAGTAATAAAAATACAAATCTGAAAAGTAACTTACGTTTACAAATGATTGTAGTGAAGTAAAAGTACAATATTTTCCTCAGATCTAGTGGAGTAGAAGTAAAAGTATTACAAATAGTAAAATACCTCAAAATTGTTCTGAAGTACAGTACTTGAGTAAATGTACTTAGTTACTTTACACCACTGCTGAATAACTAGTAGACAGAATTTTAGATACTAGAGTAGAACAATAGATGTTCTACTCACAGCTGCTGCTTGTGTGCTGCAGTTTTTATTCATCCACAGCTGCTGCCTAGCAGCTACAAACCTGTGACCACCACCAACCAAGTGAACATAATAGGCTAAATAGTTCAAATTAAAAATCTGTTTTGGTTTTAATCGAGGTGTTATTCGCAAAAACAATCCTACAGGTCGAAGTAAAACTGATGGAATTCTAAACTGATATCTGTGTCACCACCAATGGTTGAACAGGAGTTGTAGGGGGGCCTTTACTTTTTTTTGTCTTGTGTTTTGGATGGTCTGGGGTCATTTAAAATCCAACAGTCTGATGTCATTACAGAAAGTAGCTGTAGTTACTCTTGTAGGCTTGCAGAGTTCCAGTGATAAACATACTGTTGTGTTTCTATAGGTTATCTATCCACATCATTCGAAACTGTCAGAGAAAGAGGTGAGTTGACCTACTGGAAGTCATACTGGAACAACGCTACTTTGGTGGCTTATTTATCTGTGTGCAAATGTTTTCTTTGTTTGTTTTATTTTCGATACGGCTTCCCACTATGCCTTCAACGCTACAAATAAACATATGCACTCATTATGTTGTTATACAATTCGGATAATAGTGCTCAGCAATTGTATCCAGATGTGTCTGTCGTGTGTTTGTTATTAAGAATGTTGTAACAACTTGTAATCTTTTTTTTCCAGAAAACAAGTATCTGCTATCTATCCTTTCCTGACTCTAATTCAGGTGAGTTCCTTATTTAACCTTTACTTCTACGTGTTACTACTACTACTGTAGTAAGCTATTTTATTTCTTTACTAATTCTAATGGAACTCCTGACTGTTAATTGTATGTATTGATAGTAGGAAAAGCTGAGAGGGGGACATTGTAGGCAAAAGCCAAGAGGGAGACATTGTAGGAGAGACAGACATTTGGAAAGCTAACGGGGAGGCCATATAGGAGATACAGTAGGACAGCTGAGAGGGAGGCATCATAGGACCGCACTCTCCACCGCACCGGCGGCAGTCAGTGTTGGAAAGCGTCTATTGCCGAAAATCTGCTGTTGAAGGGGTGGTGGGTGCACTGTTGCGTCGGGCCACAAGTTGTAAGGAAGCATCGTAAGCCTACCGGGCATGCTTTCGACCGTCAGATTATAGCAGCGGGCTTGTTGTTGAAAAAGACATCAAGCCATAGGCTATTTTTAGCACCATAGTCTGTTGGTGTCGGCTCTCATGTGCATTCAGCAACTTTTTTTTCCACACCTTCCAACCGACTGATCTCCCGACCTCATTCGACTGCCAGTCTGTAGTAAACTGTTGTAGTCTGTTTGGTGGAGAGCTACCTTCAGGAGAGTCAGACACTATGAAAGCTGGGAGGGAGACATCATAGGAGAGAAACTATTAGAAAGTTGAAAGGGTGACAGTGTAGGAGATGGAGAGACAGAAGGAAACTGAGAGGGAGACCATGTTGGAGACTCAGACAGTACGAATGCTGAGACGAAGACATCGTAGGAGAGACACTGTAGGGAGACAGTGTAGGAGATAGTTGAGAGGGAGCCAGTGTAGGAGAGACGGATATTAGGAAAGCTGAGAGGAGAGACATCATGATTATCATAATGTGCAATGCTGATTATTTATTTTGACATTTAGTTTTATATGAATATTCCTACTTCTGTTTTTATGTTTGAATTTGGACCAATAGAGTGGCACTACTAGTTTTGTTGTATGCCGAGCTTGCAATGATAATAAAGGCTTCTGAGACAGAATTAAGGATTCTGAGACAGACATTTGGAAAGCTGAGAAGGAAACATTGTACTGGAGACAGACAGAAAGACTTTGATTGAGACTTTCTAGGATAGACGGGCAGTAGAAAAGCTGAGAGGGGGACATTGTAGGAGACATACAGGAGAGACTCTTGGGGGATCTGATTAGACTAGCACACTTGATTTGGTTCAAAGGTTGGGTGGGTGTGTATGTTGACAGCACTAGTTTATTGTGTAGGTGTAACTAGATTGTAGATGTTTTCTCTTCGTTTTAAAATAAGTCATACTCACTGTAGACAGTGTTTATCCCTCCTTCATGAAAAGATAAACACACACACACACACACACACACACACACACACACACACACACACACACACACACACACACATCTTAGAGCTGTCAATGAATATCAATTTTTTAAACATATACAGTATTTGAATGCTAAGTAAAAATTAAGGTTCGAATAGATTAAATCTGCCTTGTGAGTTCTCATGAGGCTCTGGACCCCTTCCTAGGGATGTAAATGAATATTCCATATTTGAATATCTTTGAATATTACAGATAATGGAATATTCAACTGAATTAAATGTGCCTTGTTGAGTTCTCGTTAGACCCTGGGCGCCTGTACTTACACAGCAGCTGGTCTGGTGAGATTACCGAGCCATCCGTCTCAGAGACCGCAAGCTGCAGCTTCAAGTTACGCTCCTCCATCTAGTTGAACACACAAATTAACACTTTTGTCCCATCGCAACACCCAGTGACAAAAGTGAAGCCATTCAAGTGACTAGAAAGATAAAATATACTTCGGTCTGAGACCCCCCTGAACACACCTTTTTTAAGAGTGCATAATATGTATGTTTGTGTTACACAAACTCTCTCTCTTTCTCTCTATTAGCTGATATGTCACACCCTGTCTGTTTACATCAGTGATAGTCAGTTTAGACTGACCTGTGTGTGAGAGAATGAGAATACCTTGAGGTGTTTCGTTATTTTCTTATCTTGCTTTCGCTTTCTTCTTGCGCACGCACACACACACACACACACACACACACACACACACACACACACACACACACACACACACACACACACACACACACACACACACACCTATCATACATGATGGAACACAATCTTCTGTTGTGGTTGTGATGAAAGTGATACAGTAACAGTACACTTCTGCAATCGTGTGCATATTTATGAGGTTGTATATGAGAGTGTGTATCTGTACGTATGGGTGTGTTAATGTGTTAGAATTTTGTATCAGTGAGGGGTGTGTGTGTGTGTGTGTGTGTGTGTGTGTGTGTGTGTGTGTGTGTGTGTGTGAATAAGAGACAGAGAATTAGTGTGTGTGTGTGTGTGTTGTGGAAATGTCCAGGTCACATTTAGGTGACGGCTGATTGATGACTCAGCCTCTGTTGCCTGTTTCCTCTGCTTCCTCTTCCTGTTTGGACATAGCATTTTGTTGAAGGGAACCCTTGATCCAGCCCTCTTGACCTTGTTTACACACACACTCACACACAAATAGTTGTTGAATCCTACTATCTATCAATATGTAACTATTAAAGGTTTTGTGTCTTGAGTCTGAGAACAGTTCATACAGGAATATAAATTACAACTTTTAAATAGTGACAGAATATATGTAGGATTACTTGCTGAATTTAAATGACTGATGAAGACATTTGTCAGGTTCATGTGTCCATATGAACAGAAACATTTGTGTTTATGTGTTTTAAAACTTGCATTACTCCGTTGTTCAATGTTTTTAATGTGTCCATGTTTCCGTGGTGATGGTGTGTTGTTCCAGGTTGCCTGGGAGACACACAGTTCTGCTTCCGTTTCCGCCAGGGTTCCAACAGGAAGTCGTCCCTGGGCTGCTTCCTAGAAACGACCGACAGAGACGCACCCGTCTGTCTGAAGGTCAGCACACACACACACACACACACACACACACACACGCCTTCAGACACAAAACACCAAATTCCTTCAGCCTGAGGTAACGTTTCCTAACACTCACACAAACAATGCACACACATGCAAAAAAAATGCAATACACACCACACACACATAAATGGTGCATTTACATAGCGCCTTTATCCAAAACGCTTTTCGATGTCATTCAACCATTCACACACCCATTCACACCGACGGCAGAGGAAACCATTCAAGGCACCAACCTGCACAGCGGGAAAAGTTAGGGATTCAGTGTCTTGCTCTAGGACACTTTGACACTAACTCAGGGCGAGCCGGGGATTGAACGGGGAACCTTCCGTTTTTCCCAAGCGGCCGCTTGGCCAATACAGACTAGAACCCTGCACGGCCAAAGATTCCATTTTACTATTTTTAGTACTCAAAATTACTATTTATTCTCTCTATGGCCATTCCGGCGCTCCATGTGCTAAAAGAACGCTAACTGGTTGAAGAAATTATAAAAGAAATCCGTTGTGTATGGTGGTCATCATTCAGCGTTTATTGTGTCGTAAAGAAAAATAATCACATCCATTGGTTGTAGTGGTAATCTAATCAATACTCTTCCAAAATGCATCTTTTTTGGAAGAGGTCAACTGTGAAATGTAAATGCACGCATACGTGCGGACAGTATATATTATATTTCTAGGTAACTGGGACAGGTGAATACACAGTGGTTGATGAGTTACATTACAAATGTAAAAGATTTTGAGAAATTAATGATTTCTGACAAGCTAGTGGTTCACAAAAAAAGTGAAAGTATATTACCAGTGAACACAACATGCTTGGTATATGTACACAGTGAAAGTAGAGAACATAAATGAGCCCAATGAGTCCAACTCAAGCCCATTTTATAAAAACTAAAAAGTTCAGTGTGTCATTGTACCGTCAGGAATAGACAGGCTTGCAGCCCTTTAATACAGACACCCAGGTACTATTAGAAAGACTGTAAAGTCTGTTATGAAACATAAAATGCATGCTGTGATGATGATGTGTGGTGTGTATGTGTTCCAGAGAGACCAGGGCCATTACTATGGGTATGTGTATTTTCGTCAAGTGAGAGACAAGACTCTGAAAAGAGGATACTTCCAAAAGGTTGGTATGATGAAATATAGTTATACTTGTAATTTACAAACCGCCTTAAGCGTTCAATATTATTATGAATAATAATACTCTGTTGAACACTGAAACAATTAACTAGATTGGTTCCATCTCTCCTCTCTCTCTTTCTCTCTCTTAGTCTCTGGTGTTGATAAGTCGGTTGCCCTATGTGACGTTCTTCCACTGTCTGTTGAAGATCATGGCTCCAGAATACTTTGAGAAGCTGGAACCCTGTCTAGAGGCTGGTCAGTGTGTGTGTGTGTGTGTGTGTGTGTAGAAGCCAGTCTGTCCGTCTCTCTCATCTCCTCCTGCCTTTGTTCTACCTGTATGTCTGTCTTCCCTTCTGTCTCTTTTCCTGTCTGTCTCTCTAATACATGTATTTGAAATGTATTGGTATTTGGTTGTTTATCTTGGTGTGGTTTTTGATTGACAGCCTGTAACGACATTGACCGTTGGCCAACGCCCCATCCTGGTCGTGTCCTAACCCTTCCCATAATGGGCATAGTTATCAAGGTAAGACTCATGCTCTCTCTCTCATGCACTCTCACTCTCTATTATCTAAGATAAACAGCTGGTTGATGTCATGTGTTGGGTTTTGTATTTGCAGATTCGAACCCCTACCTGTTACGACAAACCAGGAACGTCACAACTAGTCCAGTCGTCACAGGTGATTACAACACACATGCATGCATATGCGCGCGCACACACACACACACACACACACACACACACACACACACACACACACACACACACACACACACACTCATTTGAAATATTTACTTATGGCCACATAAATAAATATTTCAAACACACACACCAGTTATTGTAGAAGTTATTCAATGACCTCTCCTCTTCCAGACTGATAGCTTGGTGTCTATCGTCCTTCCTACCATCCATGAGGTTGACCTGTTCAGGTGAGAACTGTTTATTTAATACAAATCTCCAATATGATGTTTTTTAATTCATGCTGGCCAGGCTGCTGGACCCTGATATTTCTCACAAGAGGTGTTGGTTCACACAACACAAGAGAAGGTTTTTAATGCATCCTGCATTGACATTCTCAGTCACCTGGGGAAGAGCTGTTCTTATTTTTTTCCCTTACACCTTACAATAAATGCACAAGCATCACAGTCATCTAAAGTGCAGTTTCGACCACAGTTTCCATCCCTATTTACAGATTACTTTCCCATACATCAAAATGCAGAAGTTACTTTAGTCACTGTTCCTTTTGAAACTATAGCAAGTCTTTGTGAATGAAGCTCCTGCTGCCATCCATGCCCCAATAGTGAACACTTTTAGTTACTTACCGGTACTCTGGCCATCTTGTTTTTTTTCCCCTAGTAGTATTGGTAGCTATAGGTTGCTAATAGTAGTGTCAGTTTACAATGTAAGCATTTAGCAGATGCTCTTATCCAGTAACAGTGGAAGTAGCACTATTAGTATTATAATTAATACCATGAGTAATGGATGTAGCACTAACGGTAGTATAGCACTATTATTATTATTATTATTAGTATTAGTAGTAGTAAAAATACAGTTGGTGGTGTAGTAGTAGTAGTAGTAATGGTATCTGTTGTGTTAAACACAGCTCAATGGATCCATTATAACTTTAGTTTGCTACCCTCTGCAGTCTGACTGTGGTACTGCAGTGCTTCTGTTTACAGCCTGTTGAGGTTGTGGCTGCCATGACAACCGAATCTCTCTTTGGATTCTAGCACAGTAAAACAACACCAGACATATAACATTTGTGGATAATTAAGTAAATATTGTCTCCGTTCTTAAATTCCATTCTATTCTGCTGTGTTTTGTCAGTACTGGAATTTTCATTTTCATAAAGGTTACTGACTGAGACATACGTGCTGTCATGTTCTGTGTGTGTCCAGATGTTTCTGTCCAGTCTTTTTCCATATCCAGATGTTGTGGGAGCTCGTGTTGCTAGGGGAGGCACTTGTCGTCATGGCGCCATCACCGGCAGAGTCCTCAGATACTGTGCTGGCATTGGTCAGGTGAGCAGGAGGGGGTGTGGTCAGAACCAGACACACAGAGTTAATCCAGGTTGCACCAGAGACATGATGTGCTCAGAGCCACTTGAGGAAAGGTGCAAACCTTCATCAGATAAAAGCAATTGTGAAGAAGCAACACAATTCAGGTACAGAGATAAAGACAGTTAGTCTAGGTTGTACCTGATACATATAGACAGTTTGTCTAGATGTATCATGTACAACCTGGACTGATTTAGTCCAGGTTGTACCTGATACATATAGACAGAGTTAGTCCAGGTTGTACCTGATACATATAGACAGAGTTAGTCCAGGTTGTACCTGATACATATAGACAGAGTTAGTCCAGGTTGTACCTGATGCATATAGACAGAGTTAGTCCAGGTTGTACCTGATACATATAGACAGAGTTAGTCCAGGTTGTACCTGATGCATATATACAGAGTTAGTCCAGGTTGCACCAGAGACATATAGACAGTTAGTCCAGGTTGTATCTGATACATATAGACAGAGTTAGTCCAGGTTGTACCAGAGACAAATAGACAGAGTTAGTCCAGGTTGGTACATTATATGTAGTAATACTGTGTGTGTGTGTGTGTGTGTGTGTGTGTGTGTGTGTAGCTGCATCTCTCCTCTGAGATACTGTAGTGATTTCAGACCGTACTTCACCATCCATGATAGTGAGTTTAAAGAATATACAACCAGAACGCAGGCACCGTAAGTAACATACACCTTACAACCAGATTATAAATGTCTATTCCACTGAAAATCATGTATTTTATTGAACAATAAATATACGTGTATGTTTTTTTAACTTTCTTTTCTTGCTCATTCTCTCCCTCTCTTATTCTCTCCTTTTCTCTTTCTGTCTGTTAGTCCATCTGTTATTCTAGGAGTGACCAATCCGTTCTTTGCTAAAACCCTCCAGCATTGGCCACACATCATACGCATTGGAGACATGACGCACTCGGGTAGATATTTATTATCAGTACTAGTACAGTAGTTTTATTATTTGTAGTAGTACAGCAGTAATTATTAAATATTAGCAGCAGTAGTAATATTTGTAATATTGTAATTAGTTAATAGTTGGAGTTTAACTATTTTCTGTCTTCCATCTGTCTGTCTGTCACTGTCTGTAACTATTTTCTGTCTTCCATCTGTCTGTCTGTCTCCCTAACTGTCTAACTGTATCTACCTGTCTGTCTGTTAGGAGAGATGACCAAGCAGACGAAAGTAAAGAAACTTAAAAACTTGAAGACTCTCGACTCCAAACCAGGTATCACTCTACTGCTGGTTTTCTGTCTGTCTCTCTTTCCTTCCTGTTTGCTCTAATGTGTCTTTTAGCCTGTACCAAATACTGACCCCACAGTTTTGTGTGTGTGTGTGTTACTCTAGGTGTGTACACAGCGTACAAGCCCTTCGTGAACAAGGATGAGGATATTATCAAACAGCTTCAGAAGGTACAATCTAACTCTAACACTCACACACATACAGTCTTCCTTCTATTGTTAGAATTAGCCATGCTATAACTGGATGGATATAGGAAGTAAGGCACCACCGAAAATGGGGCCCAAGGTACCGTAATCGGCTTAACTCGACTCTACTCGCCTTTTTTGGTTTGCCATTGGGCAAACGTATTACCTAGTACCTGGTAAATGTTTTGGTATCACCTCTGTTGAGGTGGTTATATTTGATACATTATTGATCATTGTAATATTTTTTAAATTGTATTTATTAATGAGTATTGATGTTCTCTTTCTCAGGGTATGCAGCAGAAGAGGCCCTCAGCAGCACAGAATGCAATTCTCAGACGTTACTTCCTGGAACTGACTCAGAGCTTCATCATCCCACTGGTAACAGCCATTGAAAAATCTCACTCAGAATTCCCAGAACTCCACTTACTACTCTGCATCAGTGAAGCACACAGAAGCCAAAAACTGATACCCCTTTCACACAAATTTACCTACTTTTTCTTTGTGTCCAAAATGTTGTTTTTGAACTGATTCATTCATCAGCAATGATCGAATGGGATCATTTTAGGATAAGTCTATAGGGTTCAGTTGAGAAGCACTGATTGCAATATGATTTAAATCCTTCTAAGAACTAACAGAATACAAACATTTGTGTAACTTGGGAATGTGGTCAATTTAATATAGTGGCCTACAGTCGATTAAGTATAGGGTTTTAAGTGGTTAAAATGAATACAAGTCCCCCAGGTTGGACAGAGTCAAAGATAACATAGTGCCATAATGCCATCTTGTGGTGGGGAAAAAGCCACTGACCGTTCAACCTCAGCCAAATGAGCCAATAGCTACAGAGAGTGGTCGATCTGAATGGACCAGAGTTGTATCAGTCAAACATTCGGGACCACCGGGATTTTAAATAAATGCATGGTGACACTTCAGGTTTCAATTGGGGCTACCAGGTTTGTAACAAATGAGTACTACAACATATCGATATATCTACTTTACCAGGCAGCGCTAGCTCGCTATGTTAACCACTGGGATGATACTATAAACAAAGACGTCTATCATTATTTATTGTTCTTGCCGCTTCGCTCTCTGCTTGCTCTGACCATAGCAGCAAATGGTCGTTTTGTAGCTCTTGTTGCTGCAGTTGAAGCCAGCTCAACTTGGATTGTAGATTTTGTACCCGCTACGAACGTCGGGCATCGCTTTGTTTGTATGCTTCATGTCGCTGGTTTCCGTAGCAAATGAATGGTAGCCTGTACCTTTGCAGCTGGGTGGGATGGGTTAAATCTAAAGGACAAATTCAGGATTCATGTAAATGTACTTGGCAATACAGATGAGAAAGCCGACCTCTTCACACTTCCCTGATCTTTCCCTGTAAATGTTTTTCCCCACTTTTCGTGCCTGATTTGTCTCCACTGAATTGCCACCCTGGTGTTAAATGACACCATTTCACACCTGGCAAATGCCCCCCTTTCTCCATGACAAGGCTTGGACTTTCCACTGACTTGAAGTACCAATGCAGGCCGTCTTATCTGTGTGTGTGTGTGTGTTTGTTTGTGTGTGTGTGTGTGTGTGTGTGTGTGTAGGAGCGGTATGTAGCCAGTCTGATGCCCCTCCAGAAGAGTATATGTCCATGGAAGAGTCCTCCTCAAATCAGAGCCTTCAGACAGGAAGACTTCATGAAAACTCTAGAGAAAGCTGGACCGCAACTCACATCTAGACTGAAGGGAGACTGGATAGGACTGTACAGGTACGCACGCACACACACACACACACACACACACACACACACACACACACATACACATACACACACATACATACATACATACATACATACACACATACATACATACATACATACACACACACACACACACACAATGGGGAAAGTATGTACAGTTGGAGGGGGTACAGCATTGTGTTAAACAGAGCTATGTCACATTCCAACGTTATATACATGTTGGCACGGGTATAAAGCTTTTTGAAACAAATAGCAGCAATCTTTCAGGATTTTATTGTCACTTTTGACAATAATAAACAAACGCATTTAAACCTTGAAATACACACAATACACATATGTATTTATTTTACTGCTTTTAATTATGTTCATATAGCAGCACACGTCGTATATAAAATAACAGAGGACACAAGTGGCAGAGCCTTCTCCTGATTGCAAATGGTACCTTCTGTGTCTGGATCCAGTGATAGCTGTCTGTCCGAAGGAATGCTACCACCAATCTGTCCAATCCAATCATCACCACACACACTAGATATGATTGTATGTACACATCATACTAAAAAGATAAACAGAAACGGTGCTATTATTGAAGAGCAAAATGATTGTGGTCTAATGTTTTCTCTCTGTGTGTGTGTGTGTGTGTGTGTGTGTGTGTGCGTGCGCAGGCAGTTCCTGAAGTCTCCTAACTTTGATGGCTGGTTCAGAAACAGACGGAGAGAAATGACTCAAAAATTAGAGGCTTTACACCTGGAGGCCCTCTGTGAAGAGGTGAGGAGAGAGGGATGACAGGACGACAGAGGGATGGAGGAGGAATGAGAGGATGGGGAAGGGATGAGTGGAAGAGAGACAGATGAGGAAGAGATGAGACGAAGTGACATAGATGAAAACGAAGAGAGGGGTGAAGGAGAAAAGGGGAGTAAAGCGAGAAACCGATGGAGAGGAAGAGGGAGGGAGGAAGAGAGTGAGTGGGAGAAGATGGATAGCGAGGGAGGGATGAGAGGAAGAGAAGGTAAAATGAGAGCATTGCAGGGGGAATGGAGGGGAAGAGAGGGGTGAGAAGAAGATGGCTCTGGTCCAGAGCATTGGCAAGTTCTCTCTAATGCTCTACCAGGAAATGTGTATATCCCATATACTGCAAAATGTGATGTCTAAAACTGTAGTAAAAATAAAGAATATAATTACGCTACTCACGGAAAGAAAGGCAGTTTTATGATGCTGAAAGCCTGTTCTCTGTGGTGGGAAGCCTCTCAGAATCCCACCCTGTGTGTGTAAAAGACACATTTTGGCCAGAAAATATGTCCACCAGACGGAGATTCTTTTATTTACCAAGTGCGACACCTACAGACCAGATCTGTAGGTGTCACACTTGAGTAAACCCTAATCCTAAAAGAAACTAAATTTGAGATTAATGTAGTACAACAGAATTGATGAGTTAGAATATATTGTATGCTTGTGTGTGTGCAGGACTTACAACAGAGGGTGCAGAGACATACAGAAGTAGAGACTGTGGACTTGGTGCTGAAACTCAAAGACAAACTGGTCAGTATGAACCTGTCTGTGCATTATACTCAATAGAAACTCAACAGAAACACCAGTAAAACACAACAGAAACCCAATGGAAACACAACAGACACAATAGAATCAATAGAAGACAATAGACTGTATGTTAATACGAGTGTTATTGTGTCTCCAGAGCCAGGCAGAGAGAGAACAGCTCCCGGTGCAACCAGGGACAGTGGCGAAGCTGCAGGCTCACATCGAGACCGTCATTCAGGCTTTACCTGAGGACCTGCAGGGCATCCTGCACAAACCACCCACACCATGACCCCTGAACCCTAGACCCCTTGTAGACCAGCATTCCTTTCATGGGTCTGAATTGACTGTGGTCCCCATTAGGAGATGAAATGTATCTCAACAGGCCTTTTTCCTTTGGCGACCCAATTTGGCTCCACATTTGGTGATACGTCTCCACACTGGACCCAAGGATAACCCAGCGTCCGGCTCTCTTCTCCAGTGTGATGTAGACTCATGCAGAATGCACTGTTGGCTTCTGTCATGTGGATGGAGCCTATCGTCCGGTATTTCAGCTTAACATTAATAACTTTACACCAGGGCTACTGACAGTGGGACAGAATTGTTATCTGTCTTTGTCAATAATAAGCAGGTGACACAGATATGTTATATCTGAAGATCAGTCAATAATTTGAAACCTGATTGATACCATTTTAATCAAGGTGCAAACGGTTTCAAGGGACTATGGACTGTTTAATCACCGTTGTATTTTGTCTTTACTGAGACAGACGGTACAAGAGCTGAGAGGGAAACCGTAAGAGGCATACAGTAAAAAAGGTGAGAGAGAGACTGTGTAGGGAGGGAAGACTGGGATCTTACCCTAGACCAGCAGGGGTCCATGTGTCAACCGCAGAATTTTAGTTGTTTTTGTTTTTAGCCACACAAGTAGACCCCTTGGCTCTGACCCATGACCTTTAACTCTTAGGAAAAAAAAGCTTTTTAAATTAATTTATTTTTTTACTTTGAACTTGACAATAGGGCAGCTCCAGTCCAGCCTAACTCAACCTGGTTTAAATGATTAGGTTTGGCTTTCTTTAAGAAGTGCACTTCACCACACCTGTGCACACACTACAACTACGACGACAACCACCACCAACATTATTTCGGCTATCTCACACGCATGCAACATAAACCTTTTGTTGAATGTCTGGACCAAGAAGTGCTTCATTTTATTAATATACAATAAGTATTGCTTTTTGGACTTATTGAACTCAAACACCGTAAAGCACCAGCTCTACCTAGTAACCTGGCAACATCACCGTTAAAATTAACTTTCATGTATTTTACCCTGTGAGAAGTTTGTGGCTATTCTATTGGCAGATATCCTGCAGCTGTTCTCAGGAGCCAAACAGATCCTGGCATGTGGGTAAGGTGATCTTACTGTATCCTATCACAACTGGCAATAACGGATACGGAAGATGTTGGAAATAATGTCCTGAAATGTTCAGTTAACTTTTGATTTCCAATAACTTGTCTTATTTTATTGTCACAAGACTTACTGCTGATCTACTCTGACAGTAATGTTCAACTATTAATTGACTGCAGTGGTGATATACTCTACTAATGCAGGATCAATGCACAATGAGGGACCTCTACCATGTAACATGGTCACCACTGTATACAGTACACAGTAAAATCCTCAGAGTTAATTTATCCTTTTGTAACTCAGAGAGTGTACAAATGTAACCAAATGATACACTGTCTGTACTGTTCTCTATATAACTCCACTTACACAAGATTACTGGTACTTTTTGAACTCTGAGGGAGACGGGAAATAATGAGCTAACGTGCAAAATGTTAGGATTCTTATATAGAATTTTCTTTTAACAATATTGATAGCTAATCTATACTTCCAGTGTTGTTTTTTCATCCATCTTTAAGTGACAAATGTATTTGACCACAGAAAACATCTTCAAAGTCTCAATCTACTTAATAGTTGATCATTTATTTCAATGCAGTCTATAATCACTGACCTACCCTGTGTTCATGGATTCTGTTAGAAACGGTCTTGGGCTTTGTCAGTATTATATTTATTATTTTGGTCTAGGGCATTTTATTTGAGATTTGGCTATTCCAATATAAGGTAAAATAAGTTCCCATAATTTAAGGCATTTTATCATGACACTGTGGTTCTACAAACGGGATTCATAGAATAAAATAGAACAGGACCTGTGAATGAAAACTGGCTGCTAGATTGTATATCATCTTGATTCAATTGAGGAGTGCCCCCCCCATTGCAAACTCAGTCCATAGGTTAAATCAAATGAAGGAAGGTAACATATTTCTTTCATTACAAAAAGTATTTTATTTATTGTTTTATTTAATACACTGTCATATTTTGGCAACATGCCATCTTCAGGGTAGACTAACTTACAGCTAGTTAGATGTTTAGAATCAAACTGTGTGTAAACCACATTAACCCTGCCCACCCTATTTTGGGAATGTCGGAAGAAGAACAAAAAATCTACAAGATTGAGAGCCTGTAGGCTGGCTACTTGGGGGGGAAACAAATATTGGGTTTGCTTAGGATAAATATACATGCATATACTTGGTCATCCATGTCACAGGAATGGCGACCACCGCTGCAAGTAGCACAGTGTTGGTTGATCCTCCACAGAAAGCAATGCATTATATAATGGGCTAGCTTCATAACATGGCGGTGCCTTAAGCCTGATTTATACTTCGTCGTACTTCGTCTCACATACCGAAAATTGTAGATGTACTATTCTTGCTGAGCGACAGAGTATAAATTAAGCATTACAGAGAACACTACAACAAAATGGCAACATAACCAAAGACTGCAAAGACTTTTCCTCTTCATGCATAGACTGTGGAGCAAGCATGTTTGTCAAAATATGGATTGAGGACCTGAAATGTGTCACAAGCTTAAAGGGGGGTACATGTGGTCACCTGGAAAACCTCATAGAATCTTTAACAATGACCATACCATTGTGCGCCTTGTGTGATGACTGTTGCCTTGAGACAAGAAAGCACAGCAGTATAGCCGGTGTCAAATGACAATAATTATGAACTTCACAGAGTTGAGTGAAATAAAAAAAGAATGAGAAATGTGAACGAACATTACCTCATAAAGACGCACACAGACCAAATTCCCAAACTAGTTTGGACTCCTACAAGTCAGTAATATTACTAAGTACTGACAGCAATAAGTTAATAGTTAAATACAAAAAAGTACATGTCGAAGTGACAATTACATGTACATTAAATGGAAGATTATTTATAGCAAAGGTTTCTGGTGTTTTCACCGTTGGTTTAATTTACTTCAGAGACAACATTTTCCGATCATTTTATGGTTGAAACCATCACATTTCAGATATTTTTCTGATGTCTCATAATTAATTTGGAAACATTTTGGGGGAAATTCTACTGGTTGTAAAACCTGTGACATTCTCTGGTTGTTGAGCAACCATCTTAAGTTTTATATTTGTAAAAATCCTCCTTATTGTAACAGGTTTGAATTTTATATGGAGGGCTATTCTCTTATTCCACTCTACTAACAATGATTTTGTACATAATATTGTGAAATGAAATTGTGGCCCAGATACAATGATGTACTATAATTATTTTACTATGTCAATGGGTGTCGAATTAAACAAGATATGGAAATGACGTCTAGATTTTACTTCTATTCTTTGAACTATACAGAGTCTACAGTGACAGCGTGGAGGGATAATACTGTATACTGCTACTACTATAATTACTATAACTTAAGATACCTATTATTACAGCTACTACTACTGCTATACTATGATCGACAAACAGATTTGGAGAGAGGTCATTGAAGAATTTTACAAAGTAGCATAATTGTCTTGTAGGATGGTTAAACAAGTGGAACATATTTGAAAATCTTTCCCAATATGGGAATGCCAGGGTTAATGAAGACAAACATGACACTATCCACTAACATGACAAAGTCCATTGCATTGATTATTGTATGGACTTCCTCCTTTGTGGAGCAAAGGCTGATTGTTTTATTGCATTTGAACACACTTTGATTTCCTGCAGGGATCATAGTTTACCTCACATGTCATTTATTTGACACCCTAGACTTTCATATTGAGCACAGAACAAAGAATTTAACTAAATATACTGTCGCTCTCTCTTAAACTTTTTGTTCTTATATGGTATACACATGTACATAGTATATTTATATGTTACACATTTTAAATGAATGATGATGATACACAGAGTACAATCATTGTACTGTAATCACTGTGTAATCACCCAAATGCCAAATTTAATTAGAAAAGTGAAGCTCAAAATCAGCAATTTACAATTTGGTCTTCAATTTGATTGATTTGTATGACACTAATAGCAAAAAAGGAAAACCAAACATTTCATATGACACTGATCATACCAAATAAACATTCGATATTACACTGGTTATACAAAATAAACCCATTTCTGCCAAATTACATATACTGTACATTACAGTATGCTATATATACTGTATTCTGTATACTATGCATTACAAGAATTACTGTTATAGTTTTCGATCAGTCTTATCAACCATTCAATCATCTTCATCATTGTGCTATTCCGGAATTACAGAGACCTTCCCTGGTAATATCTTCAGTGGGGAAGTATGAGCAGTGTACATGTATGGAAACAGTTTGTCAGTGAAAGTGTGGGTGAAGGTGTGTATGTGTGTGTTAGTATCAGAATCACAGAATGACAGCTGTCCTCTGCTCCAGTCCAGCTGGACTCTGATCCTCCGGGGTCTCTGCTTCACTGAGAGATCAGTGGTTGGTCCGAGTAAGGACTCTGCTGTGTATAGGCCTTCATATAACTCTATTCGCCAGTATGGACCCCCTCCGTCTCCCTTCCTCGGGTACGACTTTGCTAACACGCCCAGTTCCCACTCTGTATTGTTTCCAACCTCAACGTCCCACCTGTGAATCCCTGAGTTAAACCCCTCAGAACCCAAGACATTTCCGAAGTGGTCAAATCTCTCTGGATTGTCAGGAAGCTGCTGTCTCTCTCCACGTCTACAAGTGGTCAGATCATCAGATAGGATGTATACTGGATGGGCAATGTTGGGGTCCAGAATCACAGGAGTGTAGGTGACAATGTCTTTCATCTTGTCCCAGACGCTGAAGGTCAGATTGCCCAGGTGTTTGGCCATGTCTATCAATGCCCCTGAGACCTGCTGTGGGTCCTGTGGAGTGAGCGGGACTCTTTTCACTGTGGCCTTGTAGTTGTGCAGGAATGCGATGTGTTCAGCTCTCAGCTCCTCGTCCAGGGCTTTGATTGTATGTGAAAGGGTTCCTATATCTTTGTTCAGTTGATCAATCTTATCCTTTATCATCTGACTCTTCTGCTTCTCTTCCTTCCTCAGTGCATTGACCCTGGTCTCCTCTTTCTCTTGAAGAAAGTGATGAATCTTCTGAAACAGTTTATTAATCTGTTGCTCTGTGTGCTGTGCCTGGACCTTAATGTGTTCTCCTGTTTGTTCCCAGTTAGTTTTAACTGTATTAAAGACCACCAGTTTCTCCCGTAAGAGCTTCAGTGATTTCTGAACATCCTCCTTGTGATCCAGTGCAGCTTCATCGATGGGTCTGAATCTGTGGCTGGTGTGGTTTTTAGAAACTCGACACACGACACAGACCGGCTGTTGATCGTCCACACAGAAGAGTTTGAGCTTCTCGGCGTGCAGATTGCAAATATCCTCAGACCCTGTTGAAGCTCTCTCTAAAGCTCTCGGACTTCTCTCCTGTAAGAAGGTCTCACACAGGTTCTTCAGAGCCAGGTTTATGGCCGGTTCCATTGCTGATATTTTCCTACAAACAGGACATTCCTTTATTTTCTTCTCTCCCCACCATTCCTGCAGACAGGCCTTACAGAAGCTGTGGCTACATGTCAGGACAACAGGCTGTTTAAAGACATCACAACACACAGGACAGGAAAACTCCTCTTCTGAAAAAGACACCAAGGAAGCCATTTTGAGTGATGCTATACGTACCACTTGTCAACACAGTAATACAGCCAGTCGGTCCCGGTAACAGCCTCTCCTTTAGAAAGTTACCTGAAGTTCATGTTCACTTTGAATCCTGGTTCTTGTAAATGTCTCATTCAGCTGACAGAGTCGACAGCAGAAGATTAAGTTCCCTAATTCCCTTTTGGTCTGAAGGTGAATCTCTTGCTTTGTGTCTGTGTGTGCACTGTATTGTCAGTGAGGTATAACATTAACCTCTCTGTTTCCTGTTTCTCTCAGATGAATCACCAGGTATGGGGCGGAGCTTTGTTCTCTTTATGGCAATCGGCTGAATAGATTACGGTAGTTATTTTTTAATTCATATCTTTCCCTCGCACTTTCTGCCTTTTTCTCATTCCCTACTAGTGTGTCTCTTTTTCTCTATCTCCTACTTTCTCTCTGTCACTCTATTTCTCAGTTCTTCTGAGAAAAGGACAGTGCCCATTGCATTGATTATTGTATGGACCTTATCCTTTGTAGCACAAAGACAGACTGTTTTATTGCATTTTATCACACTTGGGTTTTGCAGCAGGGGTCATAGTCTACCTCACACCTTGTGGTTTATTTACAAGGTGTAAAGGTACACACCAGTCATTTATTTATGAATTCTGGATGGTCAGTGTTGGGGCCCAGAATCACAGGAGTGTAGGAGACATGTCCTTCATCTTGTACCAGACACAACAGGTAATTTGGCCACATCTATCACAGTGCTGCTGAGGCCAGCTGTGGTTATAGCACTGCACATTGGACTCTTTTTACTGTGAACTTGTAGTCGTGCAGTAATGACATGTGATCAGCTCTCAGTTCCCCCTTTATGGCGCTGATTGTGTGAAAGGGTTGGTGTCTCTTTTCACAGCCCCTCAATCTTCTTCATAATCTGACTCTTCTGCTCATCTTCCTCCATCTGTGCATCCATCCTGGCCTCCTCTTCCTTTTGTTTCTCTTAATTGTATAAAATACCTCAACTTTCCCCTGTAAGAGTTTCTGTGATTACTGAACATCCTCTGTGATCCAGTCCAGTTTTCTTAAAGGGTCTGAATCTGTGTTTGGTGTGTATTTTATGTCGATACACAACACAGACTGGCTGTTGACACACACAGATGAGTTTGAGTTTATTAGCATGCAAATTGCAGAGAACCTCAGACCCTGTTGAAGTTCTCTGAATTCCTGAAACTCTCTAACATTCCTGCTGTATGAAGATCTCACACACGTTCGTCAGAGTCAAGTTTACGTTGGGAATCATTTCTTAAAAACTGGACATTCCTTTATTTTCTTCTCTCTCCACTATTCCTGCAGACAGGCCTTACATAAGCTGATAGAGTTATTCTTGATAATAATAATTTGTATAGTGTCATAACCTGCTTAAATGTCAAATTGAGACTAGACGCGTCGCAATTGGCAATTGCAAAGTGTGGTTGCGCCGACGCCGGTCGGGACTCGAGCAATACGCCGGGAGGGATACCGTCGGAGACTGCGCCAATCACATTGTCACGTCACTCCTGAGATCGCTTGCGTTTCATTTTGAAGGGACTGACCCCCCCAAAAATCATGTTTTTGCATCAAACGGTGACATTTTGCGCATTTGTGGCGCCCCCTATGGGTCAAAGTGGAAATGCTTTTGGGGACTCGTTGAGTAAACCACCCTCGACATGTGATTCAAATCTGGGATCGATTGGACGTTTCGTTTGTGATTTTTGCCATTTTTGGTGAAACGGGCCCCTCCCGCTAACTTTGGAAGCCATTTACGGACGAACGGTACGGACTATCAAAATGCCGCTTGGATAGGTTTATCGTATGGGTCCATAGATCACGTGTACCGATTTTTGTGAGATTTGGAAAAAAAAGTTGAGGAAAAGGAGCAAAAAGTGTGTTTTGAAGAAAATTCAAAATGGCGGAAAATCTATCCTGACGCAAATGGGCGTGGCCTATATGGGGAGATGCGTCGTGACCCAAGGAATCCAGGGAAAAATAAATTTTGCTTTTACGACCTACGGTTCAAGAGTTATAGGCCAAAAGGTAAAGTGGGCTGTTATAGCGCCACCATGTGGCCGACTGGTGTGATTATTTTCTTAATAATTTTGCAAAAAACTATTAACCTCCCCTCCAAATGTGGTAACTGTAGCTCTTACGGTTTCTGAGAAAAAAATACTTGAATGGGAGTTTTTGCAATTCCCATTAAAGTGGATGGGGAAATTTAATGCACTAATAAATCAATATCAAAAAATCTATCCTGACGCAAATGGGCGTGGCCTATATGGGGAGATGCGTAGTGACCCAAGGAATCCAGGTGAAAAGAAATTTTGATTTTAGGACCTACGGTTCAAGAGTTACAGGCCAAAACGTAAAGGGGGCTGTTATAGCGCCACCATGAGGCCGAATGGTGTGATATTTTTTTAAATAATTTCGGACTAAATTATGAACCTTCTCTCCAAATCTGGTAACTCTAGCTCTTACAGTTTCTGAGAAAAAAATACTTGAATTTGAGTTTTTTCACTTTTACATTAAAGTGGATGGGGACATTTAATGCACTAATTAAATTAATATCACAAGCGCACGATTCCCGTTCAAGACGGTCATTTTGATATATGGCACAACATTAGGGGATAAAAACTGTGGGAGGAGATGCGGTTTGAAAAAAGTTTATCTATAAATAAATAAAGAGTATAGAGTACTATAGTCTGGTTGCCCTGTTGGGCAACCACACTAATAATGGTGTCATATTGGTCATGTTTAATATGCTCCTCTAGTCTCCTATTCTCTCTCTATGCAAGGTCAAACTAGCTACAGGCTTTTTGTTGCTATCTGTCGGCTCCTCGAGTTATGTCAATATTTCTAGTTAAGAACTGTTTTAAGAACACTTCATCTCTGTCCCTCCGATACGATAACCACTCTTTCAGTGCCACTGAGTGACCACTGACCAGTGACGGGTCAAAAGCCGAGGTCAAAGTGTTGACCCAGACACAGGCGCGGGTCACCTTCATCATCTACCATCATCATCCTCATCTGACGTCGACGTATCATCATCACTCTCATCCAATCCAAGGAGTCCACCTTTGCCCGGAAACTCATCTATGTCACACCCTATGATGTCATTGTTTATGTTACCAAACTGATAACGGGTCATGTAAAACCCAGTGCTTTTTCTTCTGCGCACGCACGCACACACGGTGAGTGGGTGTCATCAGTGAGGACTGCAACAACAACAACCTTTCTTTTTCCTGATTTCTGTCAGGTGAAATAGGCTTATTTCTCTTCTTGCTTCTCATTCAATCAGCTCATTCAATTTGTTCATTTCCATTCAATTTAAGATATCTGACTTTAAAACAGAAAACTCATTTTAAATTTGAATATGTTTTATTGTAGACATCAGAGCAGTGAGATAATTGATTTACAGTAACAGACAGGATCAGAAATTTGACCCCATAAATTATGCTCATCAACGGAACACATCAAGGAATGAATGTTGTTATTTATTGTCAGAAACTAAAACACTTTGACCACTTATATTTTAAATGTAAGCATATATTTTTTTAATCTAAATGTAAATGGATGATTTTTATTTGACATTGTAACATTTCATAGAACAAAGACAAGAGAGGACCTTATCAGGTCTTTGCTCTATTTCCATCCCTCACTTCTGCCCTTTTCCCTCATTCTACTAACGTCCCTCTCTTCCTCCCTGCATCGGGCTGTTTCTCAATCTCCTTCTCTTTCTCTGAAGTCTAAAGCCATTCTCTTTTCCTGTCTTTCCGTCCTTGCTTTCTGAAAACCTTTTTCCTTCTCTTCTCAATCAGTCCTGCAGACTCCCTGGCATGTCCTCTGATTGGTTGGTCTGTCCTCTGGCTGATTGGTCCCTGTATCTCATAAGCCTTCTCCAATAGTGAGTTTCCACTGAGAGAGTAGCTGATGTCGAACCAGGTGAGGACAGAACCACGGTAATCCCTGAAAACACACACACACACACACACACACACACACACACACACACACACACACACACACACACACACACACACACACACACACACACACACACAAAGAGTCATTTGACTTGAGCTTTATGAGGTGCTGTGTGTAGGCTACTGAATGAACACGCACGCACACACGGGGACATACCCATAGTAAGAATAGGTCATGTAGAAGAAGACATCATTGTTGGACAGACTGGAATTCCACACCTGGACATCAGTCAGCTGACCATCAATGTTACTGATGTCAATTACAGGAGCACCTGTCCACTCAAACTAAACACACACACACACACACACACACACACACACACACACACACACACACACACACACACACACACACACACACACACACACACACACACACACACACACACAGAGAAGAGGAGAGAGAAAGGCTTGTTTGAATGTTGTAATGTAACAAGAGTAATTCTGTCTCTTTCTCTTGTCCTCTCTCTCCTCTGCTCACCTGCGTTTGCAGTCTCCTCCTGATGCTCATAGTCCCTCCTCTAAACACCTGGGCCACGCCCTTCCTGCTATCCACAGTGACACACACGCTGGTCCAGAGGCCATCACTGACGGATGGCCAGAGCTGCCTAAAGGACCCGAAGAAGGCCAGTTGACTGCCGTATAGAGTCAGCGTGAACCCACCAGTATCTTGTGACAGGACCATACGAGAGTATCCATCACTGAGGGTGAAGATCTGGCAGTCATCTTCAGCCATGTAACGCACGCACACAGACACACCTACACACACATCAGAAGAATCACAGAGTCAGTAGGAGAGTTTAGTGTAGTTTAGTTGAATTTCGTTTAGCTTTACTTGGTTTAGTCTTTTGTCAGCATAACATGAAATAATAACATATTAATATTCTTCCAGAGTGATTAATGTTGTGTTCTACAATGCAGCCTAATATATTCAGTTGCATTCTGTGTGTTTAACGTGACATAATATGAACAACTAGCAGAGTGTCTTGGAGGCAACACTGGTTCCTGGCACCTGCCAGAAAGAATCCCAGTACAGCCACAGGTATACCAGTACATTCACAGGTATACCAGTACAGCCACAGGTATACCAGTACAGCCACAGGTATACCAGTACAGCCACATGAATCCCCATACATACATGCACCATTAGATTATATTAGTGTGATCTACTGGTCCATTAGATTACATTAGATTAGTAAATCAGTAAGAGCTTCCGCTAAATGACTGAAGCTGGAATAGCAGGAAATTAAACAGGCTGTTCTAATTCATAAGAAGAACAGAACATATCAGACCAAACTCACCTCCTCTAGGAGACGCTGTGGTTGGTACTGGTGTTGTGGTTGTGGGTGCTGTGGTCCCTGGAGTTGTTGTCTTCCATGGGGGTGATGTGGTTCCTGGTGTGGTTGTTTCCCATGGGGGTGATGTGGTTCCTGGAGTTGTTGTCTTCCATGGGGGTGATGTGGTTCCTGGTGCGGTTGTTTCCCATGGGGGTGATGTGGTTCCTGGAGTTGTTGTCTTCCATGGCGAGTAGGAGGTGGTATAAGGAGTAGAGGGAGGGTAGAGGGAGACTCCTCCATCATACCGTGACAGAGTAAACATCTGGCCTCGCAAGTTTGTACCTGGATAGACTGGACAGGATAGATTGAAGAAAATAATTGAATAAGGTTTAATGCTTCCAGCCTTAACTTTGAGTGTGTGTGTGTGTGTGTGTGTGTGTGTGTGTGTGTGTGTGTGTGTGTGTGTGTGTGTGTGTGTGTGTGTGTGCGTGTGCGTGCGTGTGCGTTTGCCTAAGTGTACTGAATGTGTGTGTGTGTTTGCCGGTATCTATGTGTGTGTGCGTGTGCGTGTGTCTGTCTACCTACCAGGTCCAGATGTCATAGACTCCACCATCAGAATCATATTGAGAATGTAGAAGACAGCTGGTCTGTTTGGCCTCATGGTCCTTAGTGCTGTCCAGCAGAGCTCGTCAGGAAACTCTATCTGTATCTATATGTATTTCTCTGTCTACTTCTCTGTCCGTCTGTGTGCAGGCTGCTCCTTGTCTGTCGTCTGTCAAAACAAGCTTCACTTGTTTATCTTCACTCTCTTCCGTGTCCGGAAATATCAGTGTCACGGGCACTAGGTTTCGTTTCTGTTCTGTTCACAACAGTGGTATGTATCACTTCCAGTAAACACTCCACCCGCCCCCCAGATCATCAAATATAATACTGATGTATTATCTAAATCAGCGATTCCCCAGTGTGCCATGGGCCATGAGGATATTGCAAGTGGACCCCCAAATAATTGGCAAAACACTAAGAGTTTAATAATAATATAACTTTATTTTAACCGATAAATAGGAACTTAAAGTACGCAACATTAGTTCCAAGCCAGAACACAATCTAGTGAAAGATTAAAATAAACATTCTCATGCATTGTTTATGGCGAGGAATGACTATCGCCTTCCCCGCTGTTGCTATGCGGTGAGACAAAGCAGCAGCCAACCAGAAGTGTGCTTTGGTCTGAAATAGGCCTGGACTAGGCTTACACATGAGGTGTAAATAAAAATGATATACAGGGCTACAACATTTCCACACTCACTCCAGAGGGCCACATTGGGTATCTGCACTCTCACCAGTAGTATACTGTAAACCCCATCACTCAAATAGACCATAATAGTCACACATGTGTATATAAAGGGTATATTCACAATTATTATTCAGTGAAACATTATGTTTTATTTCAAATGCATTTAGTAATGCTTATATACATTTTATTAACTTAAATACAAATACATTGGACATAAAACAATATAATTTAATACAGTGGACTGTAATAAAAACGGATCATGTAAACTTGCATGTTTGGAATTGGAACCGCATTGGAATCAGTTCTCGGATATTGACCCGTGGGCCGCATTAAGTGAAGGTGGGGTCCGCATGTATATGACCCCTGGGCCGCCAGTTGCCCATGTATACGCCCTAAGTACAGCTTTGCTTTTATTTGGGACTTGGAAAAGAGCCTCATACAGGTTTTATACAAGTCCAATTATTAACCCAGTTATCCAAGTGGGACGCAGGTGAGCAGAGGAAAGGACAGAAGAGACAGAATTACTCTTGTTAAAACCACTTATTTGGACGTGAAGATAAATGTGACGTTCAAAACATAATAGCCACAAGCGGCAATGAAGGGGCCAAGCAGAGGAGGATTGTGGGTTCTTAGATGCAGCCAAGGACTCATAATATGTAATAATGTTTTCTCTAAAGCAGTGGTTCTCAAACATTTTCATGTCAAGGTACCCAAATTGATACTGTATGTATTTGGCCGCAGACCCCCATTTGAAAATATTTTGTGCCAACTAAGGACCCGCTTAAGAAAATATTTGTCAAGATGTGTCAACATTTTTCGAATAGATCTATTAACTCACAACGTGCCACGACGCGATGCGTTGCTAGATTGTAGATCTGGCATTTTCAAATGACCATAAAATAAGGGCTTAAGTGTTTAAACTAACTAATTTTGCTGGGGACCCCCTGGAACCCCCTCAAGGACCCCTGGGGGTCCCCAGACCCCACTTTGAGAACCAGTGTTCTAAAACAGTTTGGGTGTTGAATACAAAAAAATGCTTGTTATGCCCACCTAATCGTGAATTTGCACCAAATGTCAGTGCCACAGGATATTGCAGTCATGAATTATGCTCACTGATGTTAAGAGGGGCCCAACTAGAACAGTCAAAAGTTTGGAGTTTTTTTTTTATATTCACAATGCCACAATGGGGGTTTATTAAATGAGGTATTGTGTAGCTGATGTTGATGTGCCATGTGAAACATCAGCAGCATGTCACTGATCCTGTAAAACTTGATTGGAGAGCCAGTCCATCCCCTCTATCAGACCTGCGGAACTCACAGCACAGGACGCCTGTACAAGCCACTGTGACCATCCAGTGGTCAGACAGACAAGCATGAAGACAAGACGGAAAAACATCATGAGTTTATACATGTGTATTTATGAGTAAGATACTGCTTCTCTATCTCTTTCTCTCACTCACAAACCACGCACGCACGCACGCACGCACGCACGCACGCACAGACACCCACAGTAATGCACACATTAAACTTCAACCCAGACTGGAAGGGGGGCAGTCACTCACCGGGTTGGAGAGTCCGGATAGGTCGAGAGCCTCTGTGATGTCACTGACAGGCATGGCTCTGGGCAAATCCTGTTTGTTGGCTAAAACCAGCAACGGTATTCCCCTTAATTCTGCCTCCTCAATCTGTGAAATATATATATTTTTTTATTCTGCATTTTTGCTTTACTTCATAGTGACAATTGGAACAGGAAAGTCAGGAGAGAAACATGGGATGGATGGATTCCAACCCGGGCCAGCTGTGGGAAGGACTACCAGGCGAGTCCCCAACCAAAATAATCAAATAGGTATAATGTTCATAATATCTGTAACTGTCTATAGATAGATATATAGATAGATACCATTATGTGGAGCTCTTCAGCAGCATCTTTCATCCTGTCAGCATCGTTACTGTCTACAACGTATATTAATCCCTGTTACACAGAGAGACAGACAGTAAGACAGACAGACATACATCAATATGGTTTATTCCTTAATTTTCATAACAGCAGATGTGCTTTCTTTGACCTTTTTGCTTATGTTTGCCTCTCTTTATCGTTTTTCATTGTTTTCTTTGACACACTCAACAGTTTTATTGAGTGTGACAAATATGTCATTTGAAAGTACAGTAGTAGTAGTGGTAGTTGTAGTACCTATGTATTGTGGTAGTACAGTACAAGGGAATATGACGTATTATTGTAAGCCCTATATGCCTCCATAAAATGCCCTGCTCACCAAAAATTACTGAAAATATCGGTTGTCGGCTTACGGTTGAAAATCAGTAACAACAGTTCTAGTAGTAGTCACAATAGTAGTACCACATGTGTATTGTGGTACCTGTGCATTGTATTATTAGTAGTACCTGCGTATTGTAGTAGTAGTGTCTCCATAAGGGTCTGATGATACTCTGTCCTCCAATGTCCCACACGGTAAAACTGATGTTTTTATATTCAACAGTCTCCACATTAAAACCTACGGGACAAAGTAAATGAAATTCAGACGCACGCACGCACGCACGCACGCACGCACGCACGCACGCACGCACGCACGCACACACACACACACACACACACACACACACACACACACACACACACACACACACACACACACACACACACACACACACACACACACACACACAGTACTGCTTAAGATATGTAGAGATATATAGATGGATAGATACGTAGATAAGATATGTAGAGATATATAGATGGATAGATACGTAGATAAGATATGTAGAGATATATAGATGGATAGATACGTAGATAGATAGATGGATAGATACTCAATACTGGTGGGATTGTTGAGGTTGACATGTGAAGACAGACAGATGAATGCTGTGTATAGTGCATACCAATAGTTGGGATGGTGGTGACCACCTCTCCCAGTTTGAGTTTGTACAGGATGGTTGTCTTTCCCGCTGCGTCCAAACCCACTGAAAAACATCACAGGCATTATTCTTTATTATTAGTAGTTGTAGTATACAGTGCAAGGTGAATGTAGGCCATGCTTTGTTGCATGAAGGTGTTGCTCAGCGAAAATAACTGAAAACCACCTGACTTGATGTGTGTTGTTCAGTGATACCACACCGGTCATGTGACAAAATATAAATTAGACAACATTAGGCATTTAGCAACTACTTTTAACCAGAGCATCTAAAAGTGCAAGGTCAGTCAGCAGGGTAAGTATAATAGAGTGAAATTAGACCAAGTGAAAACAATAATATTTGCTACAAAGTAACCAGAGTATAGCAAGTATGTCAAAGTATTATTTTTATTAATAATAATAATAATAATAATAATAATAATAATAATAATAATAGTAGTAGTAGTAGTAGTAGTAGTAGTACTGGTGGTGGTGGTGAATGATGTTATTTTATTGTTATTATGGTATTAAACTCAAAGAGAGGAAAAAAGGAAAAAGTGTACTCTGGGTAGTGGGTACATATGCAGTGATTTCTTTATTGGTTGATTCGGCCTGCTGACCTTCCTAAGAATCAACAAGTGGTGGCAGTGTAAGGTAAGGTATTTTTATGGTAAACTCACCCATCAGAATCCTCATCGTCTTCTTTCCCACCCAGCGAGAGAAGATGTGTGAAAAGATGGCTCCCATTATCTTCACTGCTCTCTAAACAATAATCAACGTCTACAGATGATCAATCTATAACGTGTAACTAAGTCTCTGCTGAATGTATTGTTGGAACAGCAGCATTCAACACTTTGATGATGTATCACAGACTTTTCTCTCCTGTCTCTGTTTATATAGCTGACAACAGACCATTCCACCTCGTGACCTCCCCTCCCTCCATGTCACTTTATGTTGTGTCACCTGTATACACGGAGACATCACAGACGCAGTCAAAGGAACCATATTCTCTCAAGAACAGATTCAGAGCTGCGTTACTGATTCAAAGGTTAAAAAAAAAACAGCAGAGGGCGCTGTTTTTTCTTTTTTTGACGATGGGTTCCCAGATTGGAGGAACCATGGTTACATACAAAACACCACCACGCTGACGCTGTACTGGCTGGCTGGCACTGGCAGCATCCACGAATCCAACGTTGGTGAAAGTGACGTGGAGCAAGTGGTGTAAAGTAAGTAACTAAGTAGGCTACATGTGTACCTTACTGGAGTAGGCCTATTTCCAATTTTCAGTACTTTCACTTTTACTGCCCTACATCTCAGAGGCAAATATTATACTTTTACTCCACTACAATTATTTTAAAATTTTAGTTACTAGTTATTTTGTACATTTTGATTATTATTACAAAACATACATTAACCGCTTCAGCTCTGTATGGTGAAAAAAATGGTCAGACGAGCCAAATCCCTTTTCATTTTAAAAGTGAGATGTGGCACTAAGGTTTGCCTGTTTAAAGAGTAAGAAAGCTATAAAAAACATGCATTTCATTTAAATGTAATTTATTTGCATACCCTGCAATGTAAACAGTTATGTTTGCATTTATTTTCTTTGTTTTGGTAAAGCCTATTATTTTATTTTCCTGTTGCCACCTGGTGTCAAATTTGCATTCAAAAAAACAAAAACATGATTGTATGCATGCGTGTATCCTTGATTGTACTCTGTAGACATATTTTCTGAAAATGATGCTGTTAATTAGAGAAAAACCCTATTGTTTAAATAGTATACTATACTTGTCATCGCTCCTGACAACCATCTAGTAGCCTATGTCTATTCATCATTAAACAGCAGCCCCTCCCCCTTGGTTATCATTACCTACATGGTGCCATATATATTTTAATGTCAGCTACATAAATTGGCATTTCTTTCTTCGGTTTAATCAGAATGTAAATGTAAATATGTGGCAGTATTGGGTCTCTTGGCTTGTTCGTGCTGTGTGGACAAAGTTAAAGCTGTACTATGTAACTTTCCTCTTCTACCCTGGTTTTGAACCCGGGTCTCCTCCTGTGCACGTGCTGATTTTTTTTACACTGAACTGCCTGCTTTCTCAGCAGAGAAATTGAATTTTGATTTGTGTCAAACCAGAAACAGGATTGTGTCAAACCAGACACAGGATCTGAAGGTCTCAACAGAAGAGCAGGGAGACCAAATACAACCACATAGCTTGTATAAGCTGTATTATATTATCATACAGATGGGACAAAATAGTTACAGTCAGATTTATTGATGATGAAATAATAATTTAATAATAAAAACTGTGAGTCACACTGGTTTAATGTATCGTTCACATTTGCTGTGGTCAGACCTGTGATTGCTGCTCACTTTTATCCAAACTGTCTTACAGTACACACTAAGCTAGCAATGGGAGAGAATGATTTGGCGTGACGTGCATAGAAAATGAATCCAGTCGGGTCAGGCAAAGTTTAGTCTCGCGTGGCCAGACTGTTGCCTCCCACAATTTTCAAATGTTTCCGGTCATACAGTCTGGGACTCGGAAGCTCAGATCATGATTAGAATATAAACCGGATGTGAAGCTTCCTCCCCACTTCCGTTTCGTCTTTACAGTCGTGCAGATTTATCCGACTATAAATCAAAATCATCTAAGTATATTCAGCTTGCTGCTTAGCAGAAATGGAAATTAAAAAAGAAAATGTAAAGATATTTTAAAATATATTTTCGTTAACGGAAGTGCCAGTTTCCTCTCTCGGATTTCGGGAGTTGTAGTTCCAGACTCTATATAGCATTCAGAGATTGTGGAATAGTTGTCTGTCTACGCGAGACTAGGCAAAGTATGTATGTCATCCTGAGTGGAAGGAGGCTTGCTTTAGGTTCTCCAGCGTAGGTCACAGACCAGTGCGATATGGTCTGAGGGGTGGGATACACTGGGTAGGGCCTGGTAGGTTGTTACCTCCTCATGACTGGGCAGAGGGATTACCTGGTCCACCTGCACACAAAACAGACCAACCATCAGCACATATTCACTTACTCTACATAACAAGGTCATTGATAATGTCATACTGTACCTCCATCCTGTCCGGCTCAGTGAAGATGTAGTCCAGACAGCCGTGGAATCCTCCAACGTAGTTGGTGTAGGCTGGCTCTCCACACGCACTGAGGAGAGGACAGAACAGAGAGGACACTGTCTGGGGACAGGCCTCCTCTGGACCTCCAGAGATCCAGTCTGGGTGACTGTCTGCTATCACACCCTGGGTCAACAGACTGAACAGGCCTGGAGGGGGACAGACATGTAAAACATGGATGGATGGAGGGATGGAAGGACAGACAGAGAGAGGGAGTGGGGAAGGATAGGGGAGAGAAAGGGAGATAAGTAATCAAACAACCATTGACATTCAGATGGACAGAGACAAAGAGATGGATGGAGACGGGTAAACAGATTATTATTTATGTGGATAGACAGAGGCTAGTTTCAAGGTGGGTGTTGTTACTCGAGTAAAGGCAGAGCCACCTGAGCTAGGGGCGGCGTTACCTGAGTTAGGGGTGGAGTTGAAATCTCCAGAGAAGATTAGTGCAGCACCAGGTGCCACCTCACTGATCACATGGTTTAAGTGTTTCAGAGCCACACTAATCTGGACCAACCGAACATTCCCTCCTAGAGTGCAAGAGAAAGAAAGAACAGGTGGAGATATTTGATATTTCCTTACTTACACCTTGATCTTGAACCATGAGTTGTTCTGGTCTGCCATTTTGAAGGTTGTCCCAAGGCTCTCATTACTACTCCAAGGAGCAAAGATCAAGGAGTGAGAAGGGATCTCTGAGGAGCTATGAGTGAGGATACATGAGAGCAGACTTTCAATTGTCATGTCTCCTTTGTGGAAGTTGTTTCGTCTGAATAAATTCTCCTTCGCCACATGCCTTCTAATTCAGTGGTTATCAAACTTTTTCGTGCCAAGGATCCCAAAAATGATAAATGACAGATTTAGCAGATCCCCCATCTGAAAATGTTTTGTGCCCGGGACCCCCAGAAGAGAAGATTTGTGTTGAAAAATGTAAAACCTTTCAAACACAAAAATGTTCAATAATAGCAGATGTACAAGCTTGCAGCGCAGCACCAAGTGACGCGCTGTGAGCTTGTAGATCTGCTATTTCTGAGAACCACTGTTCTAAATCCTAAGAGTTTTTTATGCTGCTATATAGTAAAGCAACTTACTCCCTCTGATTCCTCCCTCCTCATCCGGAGGTGGGGCTAATGTGTGAAGAAACAACACAAGTGGAGGACGCGAAGATGCAAGTTTGAGTATATAGATGTGGCTCAACGGGGGGTATTACCTTTAGGGTGCCAGTATAGATGGGTGTTGGCCACACAGATCTTTCTAGAAGGCTCCTTCAGGACCTCAAATACACTCACCTGCACAGGAGATAAATGTTACGATGGATTGGTTATTCCACCCGTACAGCAAAGCAAATCATATTGTAGAGCAAGACACTCACACGCACGCACACGCACACACACACACACACACACACACACACACACACACACACACACACACACACACACACACACACACACACACAGTACCTGCAGAGCAGTGGATCTTTGTAAGATCTTGTCTTTGAGGACAGGGTTGGTAGATATCTTCTCTAACATGTCAGAGTACAGAGGGTCAGAGGTCAGCGATTCACTCAGTATAATGTCATGACGACTCAACAACTTCAGCTTTGACCTAAAATAGAGAGATAGTAGCGGAGCAGACATGAGTAGTCTGATATACTGTAGAGTAGAGAGAATGTGTGCTGATTGGGACATAAAGACTAATTAATTAACTAATTAAAGAGTGTTCTTCTAACCTGCGGTAGAATGTGGACAGGCCTTCATGTTGTTTCGCTTTGATCTTGAAAACCCCGTCGAAACCAAACGCATCCAGAGCTGGACACAGACTGTCACTGAACACCCCTAATTAACACATACATATACAATATATCACTGAACACCCCAACATTTAATACATCACTGAACACCCCTGATTAACATGTGATATAAAATATATCGCACACTGAACACCCCTAATTAAAACATGACATACAATACAGCAGGGGTTCTAAAGCAGGGGTTCGCTAGTCTCGCATAGCTAGACTTTCAGAGATCTCCCCCTACTTATGATAAGCAGAGCTTTCCAATTGTGGGCTTGCTGGTACTGCAGGGGCGGGGGTTCAATACAACCAAGACCCTTTTAGCATCGAAAAGTATAATACAGTCTAGTATAAACACAACAGGTGGTGTGTCCACAGATTCCAGCCTACCTTTGTCTACTTCCTGGAGACAGACAACATCAGCGTTGTATCCTGCCAGTTCTTTCTTGATGAGGTTCTGTCTGTAGTCGGCCTCCAGGGCGTAGGGGGCGCAGTAGGGATACAACACCGTCTTAGACAGCTCTGTCTGGGCATAGATGTCTGCCAGGATGTTGTACGACACCACCCTCAGCACACACTCCTCCGGCCCTTTGAGAGTGTACATGTGACGGTTGTCGAACGTGCACGCGCCCGGACCGGCCTCCACAGGCGCCAAGGAGACCAGCTCCTTGTCTGGCCCTCGTCGGTTGCCATCTTTGGGGGTGCAGCAGAGCCTCAGCCTCAAGCCAATGTCCAGGTTGGAAGGGACGTACACACGTTCGAGTCCCGCCTCTCTCCAGATGTCTCCACTGTCTCCTGCTGTGTCATCAGCACTAGGATCAGAAAACTAAGGAGTCAGACTGCTAGTATGACAACGAGGAGGAGACAGACTGTTGCCTAGGATCACAACAACAGGAAGGATACAAGATTGCTGTGTCTGGTAAGTGTTTAAATCAGTGGTTCTCAAATATTTTCATGTCAAGGACCCCCAAATTGATATGCATTTGCCTGTGGAGTTGGACCCTGTGCCAGGGAACTCATAAGAGAAGATTTGTGTTGTTCAAAAATCTAAATCATTCATAATTTTTGGACATCAACATCTTTCATCTACCAAATAGCTTAAGTAAAATATTGTTAACATGGTTAAACTGATTGTACCAGTGGGGGTCCACCGTCCCGGACCCCCACCCCCGGAGAACCACTGGCAATTGGTGTGTGTTTGAAACTCCCCCCCAGAGATAATATCAGGCAGAGACTCTGAGCCACTAGGCCTACTGCTACATGCTGTGGTAGATTCTCTTCCTTCATAAATGAATACGTACGTGTGAAGATGTGACGTTTGGACGTCAATATGTGATTGTTGTGTCACGTGTGCACAGCTGCCACAATATATATGTCAACAATGAAACATATCTAAAACGAAACATCTCCCGTCTCACCTGGCGTCGGGGCGGGTCTCCTTGTACCAGGTCAACTCACATTGGTCCAGGTGGCCGAACTCCACCTCCAGCTTGGGACAGACGGGGAACCCGGCCAGCAGAGAGGCCGGGAGCTCCGCCGTGGTGAAGGCCGGCGGGTTCCTCTGCACGGCGTACTTGACCTCTCCGACCTGCAGCACCGCCCCGTCCTGCCACGCTGCGGAATTCAACGTACCCTCTGGCACCAACTCACCGTTATCATAAAACAGTCTGACAGCCGGAGCTCTGGCTTCCTCCGTGGGCTGCTGGTGTTCTTTGCTCTTCTTGGATTTCTTAGCCTTTCCCTGGCCTTTGACCAGATTGTGACCGATCCTCGCCAGCAGTTTGCCCAGCTCCTCCGTGGTGTCCCTCAGCATGTGTTTATTGCTGCCGTCCAGGCTGAATGAGATGGTGAGTTTGGACTCCCCGGGGACACATCTGACCACAGCCCGCTCCATCCTATTGTTATTATGGAGGCGACGACAGAGTGGGTTCAGAATCTGATCTGAACGAGTTCTTGTCGGTGGGACTGATGACACCACGGCCAGGCGTAATAACAGTCTTCTGGACGATGTGGACAAGTAATTTAACATAAGTCCACTGGGGATTGAGATGAGGGGGTTGCTGATGCAATGCTGAAACACACAGCTCAACTAGAAGGAGAGAAATAAATACATAACGGAATCACGACACCTGTACTTATGTTACAGGATCATCAAGAGTCATCTGTGGATCATCAAGAGTCATCTGTGGTGATGATAACTACCCGGTATATTTGACCTACAAACACCACCGGTAGACAATGTTTATCCGTCCCTGGGGTAGTGGGTGTGTTATAACTAAGTTATTACTAATTATAATTAAGTTCTTCGTTATTTTACTGAAACTGCCAGATGATGTTAGACATTAATTAATGGTTTTCCAACCACTGCTACAATGCTGTCATAACTTCATCCATGTGTGTTTTGGTGCTTTTGTCTTCCTGTGTTTCTTCTTCCGGTGTGTTGAGTCATAGCAGCATAGGGTTATTTTTTCACCTTTATTGTGAGAGAGAGAGCTTTCTTATGTAAAACATTCTTATTAGAAACATAAACTGAAATGTCAAATGACACACATTGATAATAGATATAGATATATGGACTCATGTCAGATTTAGATTTGTGTAATTATGTTTTTTATTTACTGCATTTTAATTTAGTTTGTAACACTGGGTGTATATAAAAAGCAAAGCTAAACTATTGCAAGAAGTGTGTGTGTGTGTGTGTGTGTGTGTGTGTGTGTGTGTGTGTGTGTGTGTGTGTGTGTGTGTGTGTGTGTGTGTGTGTGTGTGTGTGTGTGTGTGTGTGTTGTTTAAAAAAAAAATCTATGATATATTTGAAACCACGTTAAACCATTGTGACTTACATAATAGTACTATATTATATATTATAGACTGTAACAGAGCAAAACAAGGCAAATAACTACCCAACGTAGCTTTGATACGCTAGCGCCATCTCGTGGCTGATTAGAGTAACAATCACCTGGCTGATTATTTCATACAGCTTTATGTACAAAAATCCAAACCATCCCTTTAAAGAAAACAGCAATATCTAAAATTAAATCAAGGCAACTAAAAGCAGAGCAACCATGCTGGAGACATGGAGGTGGGCCACGCACATATATTATGGACGTGTCCCAAAATACTGGCAGGATATACATTCCACCATAAATACTATTTTGTGTTTTAAGATACCTCAGACTTGTTCCTTGGTATATTTTGGGAATCCAATCCCAATTTCTTTTTCAACAAATGACAAATATTTAATAAAAATCTTCCTAGCAGCAAGCAAGAAAGCGATCACACATCGCTGGTACCAAAGACATTTGGATGGACATCATAGGGGAAATATACATAATTGAAAAACGAACATTCATTCTCAGACTACAAGTTTCACAAAAATTGGGAAAAGAGGGATTTCTTCCTTCAGCCCATGGACAATGCATGAAAAAACTAAACAAAAAAAACGACATAGTACTAAAAGTAATGACCCAGCCTTTTTGTCTTTTCTTGTCATGTCTTTTTTTGTTTGTACCCTTGTATGTATGTTTGTTTTCTTCTCTAAAAAAATAAGTGATAAACCAACAACACAGTGTGACGTGACCAACAACACAGCCAACAACTTGTTACAAAAGTTGTACAGAATTGGTATCTAAATGTACTTAAAGTACCAAAAGCATATACTTATTATGCAGAATGTCCCATTTCAAAAAATAAAATAAAATGTCAAAAAAATCTTATGAAAATAGCAGAAAGTGGTTAAAGTATGTTTGTAACAATAATCAAAATCTACAAAGAAATAGAAACAAATATTATAAAGTATTCTGACATTATCATGAATCACGTAAAAATAAAAACAGGCAGTAATCAGGACACCCCTATCCGGGTCCTCAGCCTTCTTACTTTGCCGCGGTGCATGCTGGGTCTTTCCTTTCCATCCCAGGCTCGAAATCAGCAAACATGGGTATGAAACTTATTCTGTCCATAATGCTGCTAAACGGCCCAATTTAGGCGCTATTCTGCATCGACGGGACGTTTGGGTGTTTTATACACCGTTATGTTCGTCCGAAGGGCGGACAAAATCACATCTAACATGAAATATGAGTACATTTTGAAGGCAGCGGTCTCAGCAACGTGGAGCGGCCATGAGAGACGCACCACCGCGATAGCATAGTTAGCTTAGCATGGCGTTCAATCTGTCATAATTTTCGTGGTATTTCATGGTATGCTCAGACATTTATGGTGTAATAGAGACAATAGTGCCTCAGTTGGTGACAACAAGCACTTATTGTTTTTGCGTTGTGATTTTTGGCTACCGTGTTGTCAAAGATTTAAGGTAACAGCCCAGCTGCACTGACCCTAACGCAGTGGTTCTCAAAGTAGATTAGATTCCAGGAACTCTCTGGGTTCCCTTTAGGGGTTTTAAATTGACCTTTTACAAGTCTGTAACTCTGACTGTATACAAATGAGGGTCCCTATTGTTCCATTGGTATACTGTCAGAGTGAAGGGGAGTCCTTGAAAGTTAAAAGTTTGAGAACCACTGCCCTAACGTACTCCAGTCATGTGTTGTAACGTAAAAAGGGATCTAGTTATGTGCCACTGTAGACACTGACTTGTGGTTTATGTGGCTATTGCCAGTTTTTTTAGAATGTGAAACTTTAACATTTAAGTACATAGTATTGTGTTAAAAGTGGCTGACGTTTACCTGTAAACTGTACTGAGGGTTGTGCAAGCTGCAAGGTTCTTAACACTTGTTATGGTGAGGAGATGAAGTGTAATAATAGCTGACCGAATAAGGCACTTAATTGATTGATGTATTGTGGAACAAAACTTTTTTGACCTAAGATCAATTTTAAAAAATACTTTTAATGGGACAAATTTTCTCTTAAAATGGCTTTCTACAAACTGAACTGCCTTGGTGGCATTCTCTTGAAATTCTGCTACAACCATTTTCGTTATGGATTACAGACTGCGTTATATCAGGAGAATTGAGAATCTTGTTTGTGAATTAAAAACTTAAAGCCTACATGAATGTTAATTATGGTCCATTTCTCCAGGAAAGTGTCGTGGTTTGCGTACTGCCAGGAAACTGCGTAACCATCGCCGCGAGCAGAAGTGGCATGACAAGCAGTACAAGAAGGCCCATCTGGGCACTGCCCTGAAGGCCAACCCTTTCGGAGGAGCCTCTCACGCCAAGGGCATCGTCCTTGAGAAAGTGTGAGTATCAGAAACACAGGAGTACAAAGTGATCTGAGAGAAACAAATGGAAGTGCCTTCTATATAGGTCCTATTTCAGACTGCAAGTAGAAATGGTTTTAAAAAATGGTCACCAATGAATTGGTGCAGTTGAAAGGGTGTGACTGAAAGATACACTTTTTGCATCCTGGGTTCACACAAAACCTAGCTGCTAATTTATACGATTGTTTTGGTCATTATGGCCCAGTTGACATCATCCTTTATCAGTTGGCAATGACCACAGACCATAATGGTTGCAGAATGGGTGTTTATGTAGTTTTAATCAATTGCAGCCAAAAATATCAACACATGATTGAAAATGTTGTACATCTGGCTTCTATGCCCCTCTGAGCAGATTTGTTAATGATTCTAATGTTATCAATGACTGTTCTGTCTGTAGGGGTGTTGAGGCTAAGCAGCCTAACTCTGCCATCAGGAAGTGTGTGAGGGTTCAGCTTATCAAGAACGGCAAGAAGATCACAGCTTTTGTCCCCAACGACGGTTGTCTGAACTTCATCGAGGTAAAACTTCAGCAGCCTCTACACAGGACACACTCTTCACAGCCTAAAATTAGTTGTATTTCTGAGGCTTGAGTATTCATCTGTGAAATCATTTCGAATGGCTACATAAGAACGAAAGCATTAAAGGTTAACTTGTCACAAGAATCCTATCGTTCTATTGTGAGGACATGAAAATCGGATGACCCATCCCAATGTATTGTATGCTGAGAGCTTGCACTGGAAAATCGTTGCCAGTCTATGTAAAACTGAAAGTACATTATTTTACGTAGGCTGACAGGGATTGCTCCTTATTTAGTTCCATTGTCAGACATTTAACAATGCGTTCTGTATGCTCAGCGGTAGACAACGTCCTCTTTTAACGCCTTAGCATTAATATACTTGCCAATAGTATTGGAGAAAATAAACATTTCGTCAATAGAAGTTGGTATTCATGTTTTTGACATTTTTTTTAAAAAATGACCATATTACTTTAATATCTGTCTACCATTAACAGACATTGTGTGAATCATCATTTATTTTTATTTATTTGTTAAAAAGAAGGGAGGGGGGGTAAGTCCTTGACACTCTGAGTGTGTCAAGGACCAATTGGATTGCTTGGCTCGACCAGCTGTTAGCTGTTATAATTCTGGGTTGTGCAGGAGGCTGAGAAAAAGCAACACACATAGTAGTCAGTTTTTCATGTGGTGTTGGTTAGTCTACTACTCTAGTCAACTCTAATGGACGCCAACTAGTAGTCGGTGAACAATTCTAATCTGGTAGACTAGACGGGTAGAATCCTGCTGACAACATTGTTGATCATTTATTTTATTCTTTCCTATCTCTTCTCCAATCCCTCCTTTCTCCTCTCCTGTGTGCAGGAGAACGATGAGGTCCTGGTGGCAGGGTTCGGTCGTAAGGGCCATGCTGTGGGCGACATCCCCGGTGTCCGCTTCAAGGTGGTCAAGGTGGCCAATGTGTCACTGCTCGCCCTTTACAAGGGCAAGAAGGAGAGACCCAGGTCATAGACATTGAATAAACAGAAAATAAAAGTGACACGTCTTTTTTCCAACCCCATCTTGTCTCTTTGTGTTTGTGTGTAGGCATTATAATTGTGCAGATAACATATAGGATATTAAACACATTAAAGATGGACCTTTATTTGTACAGAGGGATATTCATTGCAGCACTGCTGAATGAAACGAAGATACAGGTATGGGTAGAGCGACTACAGAGAAATAACAAAATGGTAATTAAATGGAGTTTTTTTACCCCCAACTAAATGGATATAATCTAATGCTGTAAAGTGTTTGTTCAGTAACAATACCCCCAGCTGCATTTTCAGTGAGAACTCATACAGGATAATCAAGTGAAATAAGTGATGACACAAGGAAATAAGCAGGCGAATTTTGAACTTGAACACTAAAGTAAAGGTTTAAAAGTGGTATGATCTGACATTTATTTTTCTGTTCAGGGTCATCCCTATTGCTGAACAAAATTGCAATGATTGCTATCAGCAAAAGGAACTTATTCACAGACATTTTCTTTAAACCCCAAAACATCAGCCTTGACTTGATCTACTCTGGTCATGTGTTAATGTGCTTTCGGTCATATACCATATTGTAATGTTTTCGAGAGAACGCAACTACAAGACGATAGACTTGAGATTAACAGGTCAGTATAAGGGTCCATTTCTGACACTGAATAAAAATGGAATGTTTGTAATTGCCAATACGCAATTGTGGTGATCTTTTGTATCTGCATAAATCTCTGAATTATGAAGTTGTATGATAAAGTCAGAACGGCAAGAACAAATCCGAGAATTCTGAGAGATGTCAAGTTGGGATTATGAGGGACATTTTCCGCTTTTAATATCCATTGGTAGACATTTGGTGATTCTGGACAACTGTTTTGCTTTACATAGGTGAAATGTGGGTGAGTGTTATGACTACAGATAGATTTTTATATTGACAAGTAAAATGTGTGGAGCATTCAATAAAGCCCTGCAGCACTTTGTTGTCAACAATATCCAGAACCAGGATACAGTACACTCTAGGTTTACGCTTAATATGAACAGCATTGCAGTCTACATACATTTTACCAGTGCAGTCGAATGCAATGCAGTGCTTGTAGTTGAGAACAGTGTAGGTATTTCTTTTATTTTACTGGGGTATTTCCATTTTCAGTACTTTTACCTCTACTCCACTACATCTCGGAGGCAAAAATATTTATATGTAAACTTTAGTTACATTGCAGATTTGTATTATTACAAAACATTAACCAGTTCAACCCTAAACATTTCAGCCAATACATTGTGATGCGATGTATTGTGAGCTTGTAGATCTGCTACTTTCAAAAGATTTTCACATTATACATTTCAAAACTTGTGAAATGGGACATTCTGCACAATGACTACTTTCTACTAGTCATTGGTACTTTTAAGTACATTTGATACTAATAATTTTGTACGCAAGTGATCTTTTTATTCCATACTTTTACTTGTAACAGAGTATTTCTACATTGCAGTATTGATACTTTTGCTTAAGTAAAAAAAAAAGTGAGTACTTTTTCCACCACTGGTTGTTATAAATCCAATTTATACCATAAATGAACCCTAGACATTGTTCAACAGTAGGTAGCGCTGTCGCAAATATAGGCTCCTAGAAATGCTAGTGCAAACTCCACCCAACCAGTTCCTGTGGTTCCAAAACGGTGTTGCCAGATATTGAGAGAGAAATAAGCAACCAGGTGTATGAAAACAAGGCCAAAAGAAGCAACACATGAGCACTTTAATTATATACATAATAGTATACTATATAGTATATACATTGGCTATTTAGAGCTTGTAAATCTGCTATTTTCAAAGAAAATCTTGGGGGGAAAAGTTAAAATTGTATGGGGGTCTCTGGCACAACATATTTCCAGAAGGGGCTGCGGACAAATACGTAAATAATTTGGGGGTCCTTGACATGAAAATGTTTTTAACCACTGGTTTAAACATTATTAGGAAACAAGTCAATAAGCAACTACACTTTAGAAACAAGCCCAGCAAAAACCGCAACCAGAAAAAGAAGCCCAAAGTTGCTTATAATAAGCAGACCTGGCAACACTGTTCCAAAACAACCATGAAACTAACGCGTTAAGCAAAACAGTGGGTAACCGCCCTGCAATTATATTGTGCATTCATTATAAATATATAATCCATCAGTTGTGCGATTACCTGCTATGATTACCTACTTTTGCAATTATTATTATTTAAGAGGGGAATTTCTCAACTTTCACAACTTGTTCTACTGTTTGACTATTTCGCCCTGCAATTATATTGTGCATTCATTATAAATATATAATCCATCAGTTGTGCGAGATTCATTATATTGAAATTACCTACTTTTGCAATTATTATTATTTAAGAGGGGAATTTCTCAACTTGTTCTGTTTGACTATTTGCATAGCTCCGTTTACAACTTGTTCTACTGTTTGATTGATGGTCCTTAAAAGGGACACACACACAGAGAGAGAGAGAGAGAGAGAGAGAGAGAGAGAGAGAGAGAGAGAGAGAGAGAGAGAGAGAGAGAGAGAGAGAGAGAGAGAGAGAGAGAGAGAGAGAGAGAGAGCTTTTATCTAACCATAACCCTCTCTCATTCTCGCACACAAACGGCCAGCTAGCTTCACTATCTATGGGCGAAATGTCCGGGCGAAATGTCCGCAAAAATGGGCGAAATGTCCGGCCGAAATGTCCGCATTTTTGGGGCGAAGTGTCCGGGCGAAATGTCCGACTTTTTGGGCGAAGTGCGGAAAGGGCGAAATGACTCGTATTCAAACAGTGCACTCCGCGTGAGTGAAGACGGCCAAGTTCTTCCTCCGAGGAATGACATTACATGAGGAATTAAAGTTATTATTGCAAGGGTTCAAGTGAACGCAAACACGTTAACATTCAAGACGAGTGGGCGTTGCTAGGACCAACTCTGACAGTTGTCCTGTGTTGTTGACAACTGACCAGTCTGTCTACAGAGTGTTGTTTGTCGCTTCACTCAGAATCAAAATGTCGGCCGAGTCGTCTTTTTCGGACGCGGATTTCTCTTGTCCAGTGTGTTATGATATTTTCAAAGAGCCGCTTGTCCTGCCATGCAGCCACAGCGTCTGCAAGGCCTGTCTGCAGACGTGGTGGACGGAGAAATCAACGAAGGAATGTCCCGTTTGTAGAAAGAGATCTTCAATGGACGACCCACCCTTCAGCTTGGCTCTGAAGAACCTGTGCGAGGCCTTCGTAAAGCATAAAAGGAGGAGAGCTTTTGAAAGCCAGGGCGCTTCAACGACGGGGTCTGAGGATGATCTCTGCTGTCTGCATGGTGAGAAGTTCAAACTGTTCTGTGTGGAAGATCACCAGCCAGTGCGTGTTGTCTGTCTTCATTCAGAGAAACACACCAACCACAGGTTCAGACCCATCAATGAAGCTGCACTGGACCACAAAGAGGAAGTGCATGTATCACTGGAGCCCTTACAGGAGAGACTGGAGAAGTTTAATAAAGCCAAGATAAATTGTGAACAAACGGCAGAATACATTAAGGTTCAGGCCCAGTACACAGAGAGGCAGCTGAAGGCACAGTTTAAGAAGCTTCACCAGTTTCTGCAAGAGGAGGAGGAGGTCAAGATTGCGGCCCTGGGCGAGGAAGAGGAGCAGAAGAGTCAGACGATGAAGGATAAGATTGATCAGCTCAACAGAGAGATCGCAACCCTTTCACGTACCATAAGAGCCATTGAGGAGGGGCTGAGAGCTGAGCACATCTCATTTCTGGACACCTACAAGGCCACCGTGGAAAGTGTCAAGCATGCACCGCCAGAACCGCAGCTGGTCTCAGACTAGCCATGGTTCACATGACGCTTGTATACACAAGCGTCATGGTGCCAGTTGCCCCTGGGTTTTCGCGGATTTCTTTTTGTTTAGATTGCCAACTCTCACATGTACATAAACGTTCAGATTTCAAATATAAAGTGCTTACCACAGAGCCACGGATGTTACCTCGCGATGCGGACCACATTAAGTACCCGTATCTCCCGTATTGTTCAATAAAAAGCATTTTAAGCCCGTCGCCGGCCATTTCCTTTTTTCAGGTTTTTTTTTTTTTAATGTATCAGAGTGCAATACACCTCCCAACCATTAGGTGTCGCATGGTTGAAAGTATCGGAGAAAATTTGGAGAAAATGGCCGGCGATCGGATTAAACTACTTTTTATTGAACAATACGGGAGATAAGGGTGCTTAATGTGGTCCGCATCGCGAGGTAACATCCGTGGCTCTGTGGTAAGCACTTTATATTTGAAATCTGAACGTTTATGTACATGTGAGAGTTGGCAATCTAAACAAAAAGAAATCCGCGAAAACCCAGGGGCAACTGGCACCATGACTGTCATGGAATGACAGTCATGTTTCAGGGCTAGTCTCAGACGCACTGATGGATGTGGCCAAACACCTGGGCAACCTGGCTTTTGGAGTCTGGTACAAGATGGGGGATATCGTCAACTACACTCCTGTGATTCTGGACCCCAACACCGCCCATCCAGAACTCATCCTGTCTGATGACATGACCAGCGTGAGACATGGAGAGAGGCAGCAGGTTCCCGACAACCCAGAGAGGTTTGACATATGGCAATATGTCCTGGGTTCTGAGGGCTTTGATTCAGGTACTCAGTGCTGGGATATTGATGTTGAACATAATGAACAGTGGGAGGTGGGAGTACTGACAGATTCTTACCAGAGGAAGGGAGGTGCAGAGGGTCGATACTGGAGAGTGTCATGGAACAATAATGAATATGGAGCATGCTGCTCACCATTTTCTTACACCGTTCTCGCTGTGAAGTCAAACCCCCAAAGGATTAGAGTTGAGCTGGACTGGGACAGAGGAAAGCTGTCATTCTTTGATATGGATACTTATGATCACATACACACTTTCACAGACACGTTCAATGAGAAACTTTTCCCATACATTTCTACTACTCATACTCCCCCTGTGGAGATGCTACCAGGGAGGGTCACTGTAACTATGGCCGATTAAAAGCTTAGTGTCTTATGTTATGTAATGTTCAAAAAAATAAAATTTGATTTATATTGTTTGTCAGTTGTAATGGTTGTTTATTTTCTATGATCAGTATCATTTGTAAAGTTTATCTTCTATGATGATCAGTGTCATTTGCAGTGTTTTGGTTTAACTATTGGTTTGTGATTTTGTTGTGGAAATCTGAAGCAATTAATCATCACTGACTAAAATGTAAAATGCTGATCAGATTTGGTGGATTTGTTTGAAAATGCAATGTTTTCTTAATGGTCAAGGGATTTCTTTCCCTGTAATCTTCTGAGAACTGAGACAATAAATAAAACTTGAGTAGGTAAAGATACATTTTCTTGTTTGAGGTTGGTTTGTTGTTGTGATGATGGAAACCTCTCTTTAAAACAATTTGAATATGTGTGGAGCGTACTGTATGGTGGTTCTCAAAGTAGGGTCCTTGATGTGGTAGAATCTAACATTATATTATGGTGTCTCTGGCACAGAATCTTTTCATATGGGATATCGCTGCCTAATATAAATTTGGGGGTCCTTGACATGAAAATTGAGAACAGCACGGGTAGACTGTTGCTTCATCAATAGCTTCAGGACTCAGTCCACCTCTTAGACAGATGCTTTCTGTGGGATGGTCCAACACGAAACAACCCTTGGAGGCGCTATAGAATCAAGTATTTGTGATCTGGTGGGATAGTAATAGTAGTTAACCCCTTAAACCCTATATTTCTTAGTAAAACGGATCTTGCAGTAGTAGGCAGACCGCTTTTTTATGTCTACACCAAATCTATTTGCCCAAAATAGCCGATCTACAAGCTCACAACGCATTGCAAAGCCGCGAGCTTGTAGATCTGCCATTTTTGGCAAACGTTCCCCCCAGATTAGGCATACTGTGGTTAATGATAATATTACATATTACAATTTTTAGTATAGTTGCAGTAGTAATACCAATATTAGCGGTAAGTAATATGATTGTGGCGGGACACAGTGGGAGAGAGGCCAGGCTAATATTGTAATATTGATAGTAGTAGTTATAGCAGTAGTAATAGCTGCCACAGCCGCACCTCAGTATCTTCTGTTTCTGTTTCCCTCTCCTGTTTGTAGGTGTATTCCTCCTGCCGCTTACCGGGATCCTGCACACATACAGTACCCGCAATCAGCCAACACTTCTGTTCACCCACTCATAGTCAGATTGATGTTTCAGCTCCAGTGGTAGTGACATGCTTCAGACTGCCAGATTTTAGAGATTAGTTATTGTTTCCAGGCTTCTCAGGCTCATTCCAAGTGTGCCTGCCTGCTCGCTTTCCTGCTTACCTGCCAGGCAGTCAGCTTAACATTCCAGCCTACCCATGCCATTCACCATCACTCCTCAACTCCCAATAATCATCTGCAAATAAACCTTAAACCTCACCTTATCTCAACCCTCACCTCATCTCCCATGTCTGTGTTGTAGAGAAGTCTGTCCACTAGGTGTCACTTTTGTCAACATGTTTATGACCTGATCCTATAATAAGATTGAGTGATGCTGTAGTACAGTGGTTCTCAAACATTTTGGCTTCTGTACTCATTTTCCCTGATTTTTTAATCCAAGTACCCCCTTTACCTGACTACAATATTTTGCTTAGAAAATGTACACATCAAAAGTCTGGTTTTGATGTTTATAATAATACCTTTCTATCTGCTTTCTATTCAATAACAGTTTTGATAGTTAATTATTTAATTTAATTAGTAGGTAGGTAGGTTCCCACAAAGTTTGTCAATGTTTTATCATTTAACAATAACTCAGAATCTGATAAGTTAAAGGTTTCTGTCCCAACAAGGTTCAATTCTTGGTCCAGACTCCATAGCTTTTAAATCTATACATTTGGTAGGTTAACTTTTCAAAAGTAAGAATTGTTGTAGATGTGTTTAAGTCACTTCTCCACTTTAATTGCTTTAACACTTGTCACTGTAAATAAAATGTTTTGCATATTTGTTTTAAAAAGAAAAGAAAGAGAAAGAAACAGTTAAACCATGTCATGATCCAGTTATCTTTAATAGCCTAGACACTATGCCCTTTGGGAAACAGAAAATAATCAACAATATCTAGGACAGCACTCCCAATGATTATGGGAGTAGCTTCTGTCCTGGACATTTATGTAGATTGTGTTTTTTGTAAGATTCAACAGCCAGTCGTTGCTATTGTTGTATGGAGTAGAACACGTACTGAAAGACATTTGTCCCATATAAAATGCGATATGGATTCAAACGTCACAGCTGCATTTCAAATACGTTTTTTAACTTCAACTTGCGCGCTGCGGCACTTGTCACCAAGACATGCGAGAGCCAGTGTTGTGCCAAAAACAGGCCTGAAATAAAAATCTGTCTTCTCTGAATTTGAAACACCTGGATGCACCCTTGCCCTTGCCCTTGCAGGTGATCTAGTCAGGGTTGATCAGGCCCTGACTTGCTTCATCCAGGCAAGCTGGCACGCCCGCTCTACCAGTTGCCATAGTGCCCATCAGTGCATTTTTTTCTTTTTACCTTAGGCATGACTCTGCCACCTCCACTGCTTTCTCCACCCTGTACACACAGATGAATGGACCACTGAACCATGCTGTTATAGCCGCTGACCATAATTATACAGCAAATAGTAATGGTGTGACGATAATGAGAGCTTCAAGCTTTCTGTACCTCTTGTTGCCATGTATGCTTTCTATAACCTCCTGGGCTTACCAACATTCAGCATTCAAATTATAGACACATGAGTACAAATAAATGCGTGCACAGACAACAGTGAGGCAGAGTGGGTTTTAAACACTGTCAATTTGAATGAGGCCTTTTCTTGTTTAACAAAGTTTGTATAATCAAAAATCCCCAAAATGCAGAAGGCTATTAGGCATCATTTGAATTCAAGAAAAGTTGACACACTTAATGAAACACCATATAGTTCACAGTTCATAGCTGCCTGGCACACCACAATGCAGTCATTAACCATAACCATACTATAATAAGAACAAATAGAACTTTATTAATCACAGAGGGGAAAAGTGGTGTACAGTATGTATAAAGACTGCTACGCTGTGTAAAAATGTTGTAGAACAACATGTCATTTGGAAGCTTGTCCCATTTGTTATTATTATATTGCTGGTAAAGAGAAGATAATATAGCATGGGATAAGATAAGTTAAGATTAAATGAGATATGATATAATATTCGGCAACATGACATAATACAGTATTTTCTGTAAATTGCTACCAAGTAGAATATATTCATCATCTTCTCTCAAACGTTGTGCCAGGCTATTTAAAAGACACATTTAGCAATTTACATAATATTCTGTAACCGTTCCCAGAAAATAAACATTTGATCTGGATTTCTTATGCAAGCATACAGTAGTACATACAGTATACTTGCCTCTTGTGATGTGAAGGGCATTTCAGACGCCCACACCACAGCCTGATGTGTGGGAAGGCGTTATGTGAAGCCGAACACAGCGATGTGGGTTCATGGCTAACTTGCCACTATTCCTGATGATTCATCTCCCATTTTTATTTTTATATACAACTCAATGAAGACTGTGGTATGTATGCTACTGTGTTGGAATTAAGTCATGTTTGTATGACTAAGAGTCAGTCAATGGGCCCTTCTCATGGATGGTCAGATAGCAAAATGGCAGGAACACATACTGGGAGTTTTGAAAGAACTGGCATCAACAATAGGCTATTCACTGCTGCAATTTGTCATAAACCTGAATCTGATGATCCATAAATCCATAGTTTCACTGATATACAATCAAGTGGCAGCCTGCAGATTGTGTAACAAAGTAGGCTAAAGCCCATTGAGGTTACCAGATCAGATAGATCAGATCAGGTCAGAAATACACTAATCTGATTCTGTAGACACCAAAATAGCGTAGCACTGTCCTGCAGCCTTTCTTTAATTGTGTGTGTGTGTGTGTGTGTGTGTGTGTGTGTGTGTGTGTGTGTGTGTGTGTGTGTGTGTGTGTGTGTGTGTGTGTGTGTGTGTGTGTGTGTGTGTGTGTGTGTGTGTGTGTGTGTGTGTGTGTGAGACACGCACAGTATCATTCCTACCTATCAGGTTTTCAATATTACATTGCTCGTGAGAGATTGAATTGAGTACCAACTGACAAGCATGCCCGCGCACGCACGCAGGCACACAGGCTCTCACACACACACACACACACACACACACACACACACACACACACACACACACACACACACACACACACACACACACACACACACACACACACACACACACACACACACACACACACACACACACACACATCTCTTAGGTTATACTCGTCAATAGGGGGTGTTATTACTGATAACTAAGTCAGTTATGTATTATGTTTGAAGAAAAGGAGAAACCATGCCATGCCACAGACCTCTTCTGATCACATGCCAGATTTGGAGCAACCAAAGCCGTCTTCTTCTGCCAACAAAGCCACAGTATTATCACAAGTGTTTCTCAATGCCTTTTTTACTTTTTTATTTTTTTTAGCTTGAAATCTGGAACCGTGTAATCACCAACTAATCCGATACAGACAGAAGAATATATTGCACTGTCTGGATAAGAATCAACGTAACACTGTTAGGATCATATCTACAGGGGTTGGTAAAAGACCATTCCAACCCCAGCATCCTTATCGTGGGGAAGGCTTTCACAGACAATAGCAGATCGACAAGCTCGACGAGCTTATTGATCGGCTACTTTCTGCAAAACCCTTCCCCACAATAACAGAAAACATAAGATACTAGTCTAGAGCCCTGAGGGACTCCAGTCAGCCATATGGGGTTTAAGTGTTTAAGGTTAGCATGTGCCTGTGGTCGTTCATTATTCTCACTTAATGGTCAGTTTAGGCTAAATGTTTTCAAAAGAGCAGACCAACCACCATCACTGGCTCTGTTATGCAACATTCTAATTATATCATGGCTGGTTTTGCCCTTCCTTTTTTCTTTGTACAGTATCTATCTATCTATATTGTTAGATATCGTAATACTGTATGCATTTGTAGTCCAAATCCTCATAAATTATAGCATTATGTCAACCATTAACCATTTGAACCCCAGCATCCCTATTCTGGGGGGGAACGTAAGGCAAAAATAGCAGATCTACAAGGTCACAGCGAGTTGTTTTGCGATGCGTTGAGAGCCTGTAGATCGGCTGCTTTTGGTGATGAGATTTATGTAGATGAAAAGAAAGCGGTCCAAGTACCATTGCAACTCAGGTCTGTTTCAGTAAGACTAGAGGGTTTCAGTGGTTAGGATGTTGAAGTGGTTCTTATTGCCTATGTGAAATTCACTGAAATGTTGATTTTGAACAAGCTCTCTCAATACACAGAACACGTTGGGAAGTGTCATTCTTTCACAATAGAATGAAAGGATTCAGATCAGGGAATTACCCTGCTCGTCATCCAGAAAGAGGACCAGCCTCAGACTGAAGCTTATGCAAAGGGAGAGGAATTCCAAAAAGTAATGCTATAGGGAGGAGCCAAGATGTGCTGCTCTGCTTCAAATTCACCTGGGTGTGTTTGTGGATGCTGATTCTTTGAAAGTAATCAAACCTGATGGACGACAAAAAGAAATCTCTCTCTCTCTCTCTCTCTCTCTCTCTCTCACACACACACACACACACACACACACACACACACACACACACACACACACACACACACACACACACACACACACACACACACACACACACACACACACACACACACACACACACACACACACACACACAGCTGGTTTTGAAAAATGTTGTTTTTAATTAAGTCTTTATTTACTGAAAAAAACATGAGAGTGTGCAGGGAGACCTGCATTCCCCCCCCCCCCCCCCCCCCCCCCTCCCCTCCCTCTTTCTCAGCTCTCCTGTCACATCATCAATCAAATTATGTAACTGCTGCGCAGTGTGTTCTGAAGCAATGATGCTGGGTAAACATTAACACCTGTCAAAACAGCCCCAGCCATTAGGCCTGTTGTCTGCGGTTCTTTGACTGTCTTAGACAATTTCATGTTGACATTTATGCTGCTATATTTTTCAAACATAAATAAAACTTCACCAAAGCATTAGGGTCTACCACCCCACTTGTTCAAATCTATCAAGCATTTATTTGAATACAACTGGAGGCAAAGGTACATTTGGTTATGGTAATGGTAAACCTTCTGGTGCAATACAGACAAAGGAACAACTGGTGGACGTTTGATATGTTCTATGACAACCGTTTTTGTTTGCTTGTAAATTAAGAAACGTCATGAGCCAAATTTCAGCTTTGACACAATGTTCTCTTCTGCGTTAAAGGGCAGACAGGGAGAACATCATGAATTTGACTACCTTGACCAGACCACAGCACTGGTTTGTTTCAACAGTCCCTCACTGTTTTCACAGTCTGAGTCCTCAGCATGTTTGTCCAATGTGTGAGAGACAAATCAGACAATAGAGGAATTCTCTGATAGCAGTGCAAGGACAGAGACACAGCGTGGGAGATAGTTGAGGGTTGAAGGCACTATGTGCCCTTGACTGTGCACACCACACAATTTCGTTATGTTCCCTTTGCTGATTTACATCCTGGATTCAGCTTCCCTGTGTGTGTGTGTGTGTGTGTGTGTGTGTGTGTGTGTGTGTGTGTGTGTGTGTGTGTGTGTGTGTGTGTGTGTGTGTGTGTGTGTGTGTGTGTGTGTGTGTGTGTGCGTGCGTGCGTGCGTGCGTGCGTGCGACATTGTGACAACTAACAGTGAAGGGTTAAGGGTTCAAATAATTCACATTGGCTACACTACCCACACAAAAGTATTGAATGTATAGACTCATCATGACTCATTATGTCAATAGTATTAACACATTCGCAGATATTGATCAAGGTGTGAACTGTGAATTAGTATTTTTAATGTATACGCTCCATTGCTTTGTGTAATATTGTGCCATAAAAGTAAATCTTCACAGATCAATTAATACTATGGTATATATAGTAAGCATTTGAAGGACATGTTGATGCTGTCAGATGGGATTACATTGAACCCAGAATCTAGGACACTGCTTCATTCACAGCCTAACGCAGATACTATGCAGCTGTTGCCATAGCAACAACAACCACCGTTATATAAGTGGCCTATACATGGCAATGCCAAGGGGATGGTATGGACAACATAAACACATACACAAACACACACACACACACACACACACACGCACATACACACATACCACATGTGCACACAAATCATGCGATATATTTAGGCATGCACACTCAAAGATGATAGAATGAGATCATCTTCATTGCAGGTTGACAGCACCCCGGCCCAGACCCAGCTCACCCCGTCTCTCTGTCTCTCTGTGTGTCTCTCTCTTTCTCCCTATCCCTTCATTTATAATTCTCTCCATCCTCCTGCAGTCACACAGCAAAGGCAAATCAAATGCATTTTCCGTTGTATGACTGATGATGATTATAAGGGCTTCTCTTATGAGTCTGTTTTAAACTCTCTCTTGCGCGCGTGTGTGCGTACACACACACACACACACACACACACACACACACACACACACACACACACACACACACACACACACACACACACACACACACACACACACACACACACACACACACACACACACACACACACACACAGATCTGATCCACCATGTGACTGTCTGCAGTCCTGACCGTGCACTAGATGAGGTCAGAGTGTCAATCCTCGCTCAACAAACAAGCTGTCCCTGTCCTAGATTGTCACAGAGTAAGTGGGTTACAGTATCAAATATCTGACTGCAATTGACAATGAGCTCTGGCAAATAATAATAGTAATAATAAGATGCAGGAAAATAATAGTACTGTATATCTTCATGTTATGCCGGGTGAAAACCGTTCCTTTTGATTATTATAAAAAATATATATAGATGTTAAGTAAAAATAGCCGATCTACAAGCTCACAACGCGTCGCATTGTGATGCGTTGTGAGCTTGAATATCTGCTATTTTCACTACGTTTATTCAACACTCTTGCATGATGAAATTGGGCATTCATTTACAAAAAAACATAACGTTGAAATAGAGTGATACGAGGTTTCTGCCCGACAGCAACGATATATTTAAGTATATAGTTACTTACAAATATTTTTTTGTAACAATTCTAAATGTAATTCATTAGTTAATAGTTGATTAATAATTAGTGACCGTATAACTAGTCATTTCCCATCTTTTGTCGTAGTATATATCCCAGAGTAATGTTTGAGACAGTATGTTCTAATCTAGACCCTAAAGAGAGAGAGAGAGACGCTAATGGTTCTTCCACACACACACTGTGTCTATTGAAGAGCCATTCCCTGAGCAGACCAGCGGTCCTGCATCTCACACTGCATGGTGACTCATGCTGTGTGTGCCGTGGTGCACGTACGTGCATGCTGCAGGCTGACTGGGGTTTCTTTCTGCCTCGGACTGGTTGGGAGCTGGGAAGGACTGGCTGAGAGAGACCATAGACTGGGATGATGATGATGACACAAGACAGAGTGCACACTCACATCTAGCAACTCATCACACACCAGTCAGTCGTCCTCCTGCTGCTGCTGCTGCTGCAGCACAAGTCTGTGTCGTCCATGAGACGCGTGTCTGAGCTGGAGTAGGATAAACAAGGCTTTGGATATTTATAGTCTAATCTCCCTGTCTTGGTTTCTGCAAAGCAGCAGTACAACTCAACTAAACAATGCACAGTCTGCACACTGCACACTACAGTATATGTATGTATGTATGTATGTATACATACATATATATATAAATAGACACACAGAGAAAGAGATCTACATACTGTTCTGTAAATGTGTATAAAAGGGACATAGCCAGACAGACGGGTACAATGGGTATTGCATAACCCGAGGGACATCGGGCATTGCACACCCCGAGGGACATGGTTTCCAATGGGCATCGGCCTAGTATAGCTATATAATTTAGAAAATGCTAAAACAGTAACTGTATCTTATAACAAAGACAAGCATACAGAACGATTATATGATTATTAAAATCCAATTTGATACATTTGCAGCCTTTATCGCGTTTCACCCCATATATACATATATATATATATATATTCTGAACTCCAGTTAATTTAAGTTGAGAGTTAACTTGAAACCTTATACAGATAGATTTTCATGCTATCAATGAATATCGAGGATTTTACAGTGCTTGGCTTGATTTAGCTTGTTTTTCCTCTCAGCAGATGGTGAGCGGTGGCTGTCTACTGTGTCTAGCCATATTAGGTTGCAGTCCTGTCATCATCTTCTAAGCTATCTGCAGAGAAATTAATCAACGTTTCATCACGAGCCGGCTGGAACTTTGCCTGCACCAGTGGTGCTCAACCTGTTTTGCCAAATCATTGGCAAAACACTTTTAATTTTAATGATAAAAAAGATAAAATTGTATTCTTTCTTTAAAACCTTGATAAGTGAGTTTTCATTGTGATACTGCTAAGTAGGAATTTGAAGTATACTATGTTAGTTCCATTGATTCAAGCCAGAACACATAACATGCTCCGACAATGCACGCAGCACACCCATCTGACCACTTAATAGTCAAACTCTTTTGAGATTTTCAAGTGGACTCACTCACTCACATACACACACTTTGATTTTTTTCAGCAGCCATGAGCTTGTGGGTTGTCAGTGTCACTGTGTACAGCAGTTACAATTCTTTTCTCTTGGAGTCCTGGTAATGTTTTCATTGTAAAGGGGAAAAAAAGGACAATTTATCTCAAACCATGTGTTTATTTATCCTCCAACAAACTGTGGACAACACAGATAGCAACAAGAGGTATTTGAACATGTCAAATAACAAAATTAATATCATTATCGTAACATTAATAACATGGAATGTAGTATTCTCCATTCACGTTCTTTATTTAAAATGTTTAGTTTATTTTAGGAAACATCTCAAATAAATAAATATCTCTAAAGCATGTCTCTGATACCTATATGAATATAGTCTCTTTAAAATGGGAAGGAACAGGGAGGGTGAAATGAACAGACAGAGAATAAAGATGGAGGGCCGATATAAATGTACCTTTCCTCCCAATTAACTGTCTATTATGTTTAACAAATACAACTCCAGTTCTCTTCAACATTCCTGTTACACTGATAGTCTGCCGTGTGTGTGTGTGTGTGTGTGTGTGTGTGTGTGTGTGTGTGTGTGTGTGTGTGTGTGTGAGAGCTTTCTTTGGAATAGGACACAGGGAAACCATGCTCAGTCTTGAACCTTTCCATGGTTTATTTGGCGGTTTTGTTGTCGTTGATGAACAGGGTTAGAATGTTTCAAACGGCGGAGAGGGACAGTGTGAAAATTACAGTCAGTTAAAACACGACGATCACGGGCTGCTCGTCTTTCACCCCCTTAGATAGAAACAATGGAACACAAAGATACCACGAGAAGCACTGATGACAGAAACCAGGAGACCTTGAAGAAAAGGTTTCTCTCCGTTTCCTACACAAACCAAGTTCTGATGTTTTCTTCCAGGGGATATGAAGAGAGAACAAGAGTGTATAAAACACATATATAACTGTGCAAGTGCAGGTTTGTCAGTGTGCATTGTGTGTGTGTGTGTGTGTGTGTGTGTGTGTGTGTGTGTGTGTGTGTGTGTGTGTGTGTGTGTGTGTGTGTGTACGTGCGCACACACACATGCTAGTCTTGTTCCGAGTCTAGTCTGTGCTCTGGTCCTCCATCTGGGAAATGATGGTGATCAAGTTCTGGAGGCCAAAGATGTATCCGCTGTCCTGGCCCTCGTGGACCACACTGTCCTCCCCGTAGTGACGGCAGGTAGTGTGGGCAAAGTCGATCATCCTGACGTCCACTAAGGGCCAGGAGGAGGACGTGTTACCACTGCCGCTGGGCGCGGAGGAGCAGTGTGGAAAAGCGAGTGCACCTTCATCTTCAACCCCTGCACCTTCTTCCTCTCCCCCCTGTTCCTCTACTTCCTCCTCCTCCTCCTCTTCGGAGAGGCCATCCTCCGCATGCGGGCGTGCACGTGTCCGTCGGGGCTCGCCATCGTAGATGATGAGCAGTGAGCTGGAGTAGAAGCGGTAGGACTCGCAGGCCTCCAGGGCAGCCTGCATCTCCCTCAGCCGGCACAGCACCGGGGAGATGAGCTCGCGGCGCATGCGCTGCCCATTGTGGAAGAACTGGAACAGGGCTTCCTTGAAGCCCGTCAGGGTCAGCTTGCGGCCGTGGTACTTGTTCATGAACATCAGCTGGCCCGAGCTGGACTGATACACCTGGGGGAGGGATGAACAGTAAACAGTAAAATAAATGTTTGTAATCAGGCATATCAGATGAGAACACATGATGTTAACAAGCTCCTACAAGTGGCTTTAATTCGAAATCACCCCTGAATTTCTTCCAGCTGGAGCCCCTGCACGTTAGCCCGCATATTGCACTTTTCCACATGAGCCACACAGTATGGCATGGCAAGCATTTGATCTGACCCACATTGAACAACATGGGATGTTTTTCCATCGATCAATGGTCAACAGTATTGCATTGCCATTATTAGTACCAAAAGTATCTATGCCAGAGGGGCAGCTAAAGAAGGTCAGTATATTGTGACCTGGTGCGGATGCAGGTCAGTTGGTAGTGGAGAGTGCAAAAAAGGGTGCCATGCCGTCCTGTGCCAAACCATCTGGATGATGTGGAGAAATGGCAGTAGTAACCTGCCCCAGAACACACATTGGTGTTCAAAACATCTCCATGGGAGACAGTTGGCTTGGAGCCTACCTGCATGCCACAGAGACGGACTCCGATGGAAGCGGACGTGCTCTGCTGACATTTGCGGATCTGCATGGCTTTCTTCTCTTCGGAGGCATCGTCTCCGTGCTGCCGCGTGCCCATCTTAAGGTCCAACACGCATGGCAACTTGTGACGCCATGTGAGATTCTCTAGGAGGATGAATTCTGGGAAAACGGAGTCAAGGAGGTTTTGAAGGGAGGAAGCATTGAAGTCCTTCCTTGTGGGTTTAATGAATGGAGAATCACCGTTCTTCAACTTACATTTCTGCGTCATAGTGTTATAAGCTGAGTCAGCAATACAGAACGAAGGTTTCTCCTCAAAACAATATACTTGACTCATATTGGTTGGCGATTGACTGTATTCTCTACGCTATGAATATGCCATAGATATATAAAGTACAGATGAGTCATAAGTGCCCGGGCCCTATTTCCATGTCGACAGCCCCCTACTTTCCTGGAGGATGCGTCACAGAGGCCCTCATGAATCGATTACCTTGTCTTTCATGTTTGGACACGGCGCGCTATTAATGGAAATATCCGCTCCATACATTATTTCTATAGTTAACAGCTATCTTCATAAATGCAACACCAGTATGAGAGTGCTTTAGAAATCAGACACCGCAAGGCAAAGAAATAGATACCCAGGTGCTATATTGAATAACGCAGACCTTTCAGCTCACAGTCAACCACGGCTGTGTTCAGTGCTCTGGTCAGTTAAAGGATACTGTACTGGTTGCGATGCTTGGCGTTGTCCTTCATCCTCTGCAGTTGCTGCTGGTGACACTTGAGGCTCCAGGGGTTGTGCTTGAGCTGTGGCACAGCGTTGCTGTGGCTCTGCTCCAGCGTGTAATAGAGCAAATCCGCCTGCTGCAACCACTCTATCTCCATGTCCTGCTGGAGCTTGTGACTGCTGGGAATCGGAGAGAAACTTGTCAGTACCACACATAGCAGAATTCTATGGCCATCTATGTTCCAACTGGCATCCAAAATCTGATGTTTGACATATCCAGACTAGAATCAGATTGCATTCATCAAGTATTTAGACAAAAAAAAAACAATACCATATTGGAAAAACAGAGCCAATAGTTAGCCACCAATTCTTACTGTGTGTGTGTGTGTTTGTGTCATTGGTCAGAGTACATCATTTGGGCAGATCATTTCAACGCCATGTGTGTATGGGTGTGCAGTGTGCACTGTCCATGGACATGCGTGGATTACTTCTTGTATAACAATGTGGACATAACCTTGGCCTGACTGACATGGCAGGATGTCATTGTATGTTAGTGTCATCACTCTGTTAGTGTCTATGTTCTCGTCAATGACTTGTGTCATTACGTCAAACAAACCCCAGATTGGTGCAGTGCGGGAAACTAAGAATGAACTGGAATAAAAGTGTCATTGCCATGTAGTATCCCAGATTTAACGCAACAAGCAACACCTGTCTGTTTTTTCCAACATCATTTTGAGCATGAATGTAACTCCAATATGTGGGCATATACTGATGACATCAGGGTACTCCATATATGGGCATAAAGGGACATGGGCTGACAGATACAGAGATTTCCATGTATGGGCATAAAGTGACACATGTAGACAGACAGAAACAGACATCTCCATATATGGGCACAGAAGCGACAGACGGGTACAGTACATTGGGTACTCTGACAAAAGCCCCCGACACTATGACTCAGAGACATAGGCTTTTCAATCTAAAATTACACAGTGCAGATTTGACAAATAACTTGTCAAAACATATCATGTAGTACTAAGGCCAAAACAGGCCATGTATTTAATAATTTTTACAATTGTGGAAATGGCAGATCTACAAGCACGCGGCAAGTTGTGAGCCTGTATATCTGCTATTTCCGCAAATTTTCAACAGATTAATTTATACAGATGAGTGGAAACGATTATGAGGATTATCTCAAATAATTGCAATCATCTCAAATAATTGCAATCAGGCAATTACGTAATAATCAAGACAGGCCTAATCCCTGAAAGAGTGGCGCATGGACGCTCGTAATGTTCTCACCTCTTGTCCTTGTCTTTGCGGGAGTGGCGGCTTCGGACGTCTTTACTGCAGTTATCATCCATGAGCATGGGAGAAGCAGTCTTTTTGCCCCGCTTGAGCATTTTGCTCTTGGGCTCGCAGTCATCCGAGAGGTCGTTGTTCTCCAGGTCCCCGGCCAGGTCGCTGCGGAGGGGGTATGCGATGAGGCACAGGGTCCCCTCCTCGTCCTCCTCGAAGCTCACCGACACCACGCCTGAGAGAGAGAGAGACGGAGAGATGAAGACGCATTCAAAGGAAGTCTAAAATCTGCATAATTGAAGGGGATGATTTAATTTAACTCTCACAGAGCGTATTCCCAACATCAGAGGACAATACAAGCCTTAAGATCAAAGTGTCTCTTACCCCCTTTTTATTTTCACTCTGCAGCACAGTTACTTACAGAACAGCTTGTGCCTGCAGCCACGTCTGTTAGACACCTGACAGAAAACCAACAAGACCTGGAAAACACTAGCACAGAGACACTGACCTCTGAAAGAGAGGATGTGTGCATATCGACTAGTGTACAGTCTCTTTATGCGACAGCCCCCTCCACCCACCCACATATTAAATTATCTTCAGAAGCAAGCAGAAAAATACACGACACAAATGACTCGAGGCTACAAAATAATTACCATAATGTCATTTATTAAATCTAATTGCGAGCATGACATATCACATAGTGCATGATGTAGATACAAGTGTATAGAATCCCACAGTCCAACAACAAGCAACACTTAAAAACAATTGGAGTGGACAGATCTGATAAAGATAAAGATAAAGAATGTCTGCAGCCATAGCTTTGGCTGCAGACATTAAAGTACACCAAATAACAAATTGCATTCCATTGCAGAAGCACTCTATAAAGTAACTGCGGATACCCAGTCATACCTCATGTTATACTACTGTATGGATACAGAACAAAGACAAAGAGCCAAGTAAAGACAAAGAGCAGAGAAGGAGGATCGAGAAAATACATTGCAGATCATACGCAACTGTGTAAACAACGCTGACATAGGAAACAAAGGGTTGGTGAGGCTGCAATGAAATCTGTTCTTGGCAGAGAGAGAGAGAGAGAGAAAGAAAGAAAGACAGACAGGCAGAGAGAGAGGAGGCAAAACTAAATAAAATAAAACCACATCTTGCGACCATGCAAGCATTTCTGAATGATTCTGGAAGCCTTGTAAAAGAACAGTTTTGGCAAACACTGCGAATGACCATATTCACCTTTCCCTTTTCCACTGGAGACAAAAGTGAAAATAATACCTCTTAGATAACACTTAAAGGTAATGTGCCTGTGGTTAAAGGGGATGAACGGTGGCAGGCGAGCTTGAGGACATAGGCTAATTGGCAGTAATATGCTGTGAACACAAGGGCAGGGTCTTTAGGACAGTACATTCCGCCTCGGCAGGCATTTGCATGTACCTTGAATGTCACTCACTGCATGGAGGATTTAACTCCTGTTTAATGAGGAACAATGAAAAACATACTGAACTGCATAGTGTACATGAGGATGTTTCAGGTAAAACACTTTTCCACCACGTAAAGCATTTATGATGATATTGAGTCCATGACCAAACAAAGGCTGTGTGTCTTTGACTGGTCTGACATGTTACACCAGTCTACCAGCATTTCTTGAAAAAACAAAACAAAAATAATTGTCTGTGGGTGTCTGTGTGTCTCTGTGTGTGTGTGTGTGTGTGTGTGTGTGTGTGTGTGTGTGTGTGTGTGTGTGTGTGTGTGTGTGTGTGTGTGTGTGTGTGTGTGTGTGTGTGTGTGTGTGTGTGGGGGGGGGGGGGTAAATATACCCAGAGGTATTTGAAGGCTAGTAGCCAGCCAGTCCTTTTCTTGTGACCTCACAGCCTCTTCCATCTACGGATCTCTTTTCCCCTGGTCATCGGATCCGAGCAGGATAGGATTCTCGCCTCATCTCATTTTCACCATGCTGCTGGTGGAGCGCTGAACAGGGTTGTGATCTGTGCACTGGACAGGGAAACACTAGCACCCTCCTGTCTGCTTACCTGACCTGACGTCTCATCCCGTGCCCGGCTCACCCCGCAGGCTGGTGTGGTTCACCAACGGGCCAAAGGGGACAACTTAGTGCTATTTCACTTGCTGCCCCCCTGTGGCCAGGGCCACTATTGCACATGATGAAGACACCTGAACAGAAGAATTGCCCCTGCAGCTAACTCAGTGCCTTTTAAGGTTGAACTTTCAACATGGTGTATGTAACACACGCATACAGATACCTCGGTTCTTCTAGAGAGCAGTGGTTCTCAAAGTGGATTCCAGGGACTCTCTGGGTTCCTTTAGGGGGGGTCTATGGACCCTTACAAGTCTGTAACTCTGACAGTATACAAATGGAAACAAATGGACCCGTCCTTGAAGTTTATAAGTTTGAGAACCATTGCTCTAGTCTAGAGAGCATTGGATGGTGAAACAAACAACACAGCCTCATCATCATCAGCGTCACCACCACAGTCTTTGCCTTGCCCCTGGACACTTACCTCTGTATTGGGGGGTGAACTTCCTCATGGCCGCGGGCAGGCTCTTGTAGAACTGGTGCTCCCGGGGGATGAGGGGCTTGCAGATGGTCTGCTCGCCGAAGCGCAGCACGCAGGAGTGTCCGCCCACCTGGTGGACGAAGGGCTCAAGCATCACGCCTTTCTCCACGTAGCGCTGCTGCTGCATCTTCTGCTGCTCTGCCTCCTCCATGGCCTCCTGGGCCTCCATGGCCTCCTGGGCCTGCGCCTCCACGGCCGGACTCATCCTCCTCTGGCTCTTCTGACCGCGCTGCCGCGAGCATTAGCCTCCTTCCTTATGCACGCACACACTCACGCTCACACACCGCCGTAGTCGCGCACGCACTCGCACTCGCTCACGCACGCATGCAGATAGAATAGAACTAGGGGGGTCCTTGTTGTTGTGGATCTCACGATCTCAGCAGGATGTCGTCCGTGTAACCTAACGTCGATGGCCGATCGGTTACCAGACCCTCGCTTCCTTCCGTGTGTACGGCGTGTTCTTTTAACGTCGTGGATCCGTTGTTTGTCGATGCAGGGAGGATTTCTGCCCGGCCGAAAGACAACATAAAAACGTAAGAGAGACAAAGAGAAAGGAGAGTTACACAGAAAGAAAGGAACTAAAAGCTATGTGTATGTCCTTGTCCGTTGGGTTTTAAATTCTACCAGGGCTGCTGCTGCAGTGTCTCCGTTGAAGGCTAACAACCGTCTGACAGGCTGACAGCTCTGCCTCTGCACTGCCTCACCAATGGTAGAGCCTGACACTGGGCCCGCCTCTAAATCAGCCCCACCAATGGTAGAGCTTCCACCAGCCTGACACTGGGCCCGCATCTAAATTTCTCACCAATGGTAGGCCTGATACTGGGCCCGTCTGTCCTGCTGCTCCTGATTGGTGGATTGGGGCTGATTATCATCCCCGATCCAGCAATCAGGAGAAGCAGGAGTGTGTTGTTGGGTGGTAACCCTTCGAGGGCTTTGGAGAGAGAGAGAGAGAGAGAGAGAAAGAGAGAGAGCAAACAAAGACAGAGGGGGGCTGGGGTTGGGGGCAGTGGTGGGAGAAACAAAAAAGCAGCATAAAAACAGCGAGCGCGAGAGGGAGGGAGAGCAAAGCTGAGCTCAGCTGTTTTTGAACTCAACGGTTTTCCTCTCTCAGTGTGGTGGTAGGGTTTTAAACAGCCTGACTTAACATCCAAAGAGAGAGAGAGAGAGAGAGAGAGAGAAAGAGAGAAAGAGAGAGAGAGAGAGAGAGAGAGAGAGAGAGAGAGAGAGAGAGAGAGAGAGAGAGAGAGAGAGATACAGAGAGAGGGAGAGAATATACAAGGTAAACAAGGTTTGTTAAATTAATGCAGGTGGAGTGATCACGTGAAGAGCAAACATGGCAACAACAGACAGTTGATTTCAACCCTCAGTGCTTGTCACAATGTATTTGTGCTCAAACTGAGAAGCCTGGGGCCCTGGGCTGAATGACAAAATACAGCTTTGACAGAACGTGATTTATGGTGTGAAATAAGGGTGTACCAGAGGGCTTCTGTACCATGCTTGCACGTTTCCCTTGCAGATTTTACTTACTGCATCTCTACTGCATCATGATATACATTTGGATTTTTAGCAGTAGTGAATTTCCATTGATTTGATACCAAAGAATTAAAAAAAAAGCTGTCGCCAGGCAGTCCTGACAACACAGGCCGCCACACAGGAATACTTCTATGGACAATCTGCTGCTACTGTCCTCAAACTGCCACCTATGTTTGCATTGCATGCCTGATAAATGATGTCTCACCTGCCCGTGATGCTATACAGTTTGTACTAGGCACAAAGGTCTACAGTGTATGACCTATATTTGCGACGATTCTATTGCTGCACTTCATGTTAAACTGCCTCATTCCATTGCAATTTGTTTTCACTATTTCTTCTAACCATGAGCGCTGACTAGCCGACAACAACTCGGGAGGGACTCCTGGATCGCTGCCCTCCACCCCCTCCTGTCTAGTATCAGGTACTTGAGCTCTGCAGTGTTGTCACACCACAGTGTGTCTATGTAGGTGGTTCGCCTCTTTCCCCTTCTAGCTGTGCCTTGGCTTGGCTCCCAAAATGTCACGTTGCTTGCTACCTCCTTGCTACCAGTTCCACGTGCCTGACACAGTGCCCAGCCAGCCTCATCCGTCTCTCTCTGACCTTGTCTGTGACCCACGGGTCCACGTTTATGATGGGGTCCACCAATGTGACATCTAGTACCATTCATAGCATTCTTGTGTAGACGCCATCGGCTTTTTACTACTGTACTTAGTGTACTATGTGACCATCCATGTAGGCTCTGTACAGCAGTACTAACTCCAATGTTTCCACAAAAAGCCGCCTCTTGAGGTCATCTCCCAGGCATTCCAGTCAAGTGCCTCCAGGCAGTCCAGGCACCAAGATATTTGAAGTCTTTGACTACCTCGAGCACCGTCCCTCTGGCAGTGGCAATGGTTTCGTCCTCCGTGTTGAATGCCATTACTTTTGTTTTCTTGGCATTGAGCTTGAGGCCGATCTTCCTGCACTCCATTTCTACTGCCAGAAGTAGCTCTCTTCCTTTCTCTGCTGTGCCTGTGCATTGTCGAGGTCGGGGATTGTGATTGGATGTACTCACTTAGTGCTAAATGCTAATAATTTTGTACTTTTACTTAAGTAGGATTTTGTATTTTACACTGTGTTATTGATACTTTTACTTAAGTCCAAACTCTGAGTGCTTCTTCCACCAATGGTTGTTTTTTTCAACTCTTGTAGAAGAAACCATATTTGAAGTAAAGAGTTTTGGAGAGGAAGAGTGTGTGTGTGTGTGTGTGTGTGTGTGTGTGTGTGTGTGTGTGTGTGTGTGTGTGTGCGTGCGTGCGTGCGTGCGTGCGTGCGTGCGTGCGTGCGTGCGTGCGTGCGTGCGTGCGTGGTAGACACAGCCAGAGTAGAAACTATAATCTCCACTTCCATCCACTCCCTCCCTCCCCCTTCTTCACACAGATTATCATGGCAGAAAAAATAACATCTGATTAAGCCCTGTCACTCACCGCTGCCTCCATTCATGTGGGCCAGCTGAAAACTGAACTGGACATAGACTATTCTATGGTCTGTTTAGCAGCGGGCTTGTATGCACATGCTTGTATTTTTTGGCTTTGTCAGGCAGACCACTATGTTATCTCACATTTTGCATTATGTGTCTATTGTGCAAAAGGTGTGTGTACAAAGAGTGTGTGAGTGTGACCAGTCAAAGAGCACTAATCTCTCTAATCCAGTCTCTTGGAACACAGCAGAAAGAAAATAGGCCATGGTAAAGAAGTTAAAACTCTGGAAATAAAACTCTGGACCACATGTCCAAACTCAAACATGCACACCTAATGCTCATTGATAATGCTCATTTCATTCAGCCAGCTGGGGTAGGTTCTGGTAAGTGCAAGGGAGGGGGGGGTATGCATTTATGCACAACTGGTGCACTCATACCAAATACACTAGACATGGTTTTGTTAGGCTATTTAAACAATAATAATGGTTTTCAACACCACTACCACCACTGGTTGTTATGTCGGTCAGATAACCTATCCATACTCTTAAATGCCGCTGTAAGTACTGACCTCACAGGTCAGTAATTTATTATGCATTACTCGTTACTTTCCTCAAAAGTTATATTATTAGCCTACTTTACTTATTACCTTCTTATTACTTGCCTGTCAACAGTCAGTACTTACAGGGGCGACAGTGGCTCAGGGGTAGAGTGGCCGGAAGAGCGCGAACTGCGATCCCGGGCTCCCCCAGTGTTAGTGTCGAAGTGTCCTTGAGCAAGACGCTGAGCACCTAATTGCTCCCGTTGAGCAGGTTGGTGCCTTGCGTGGTTTCCTCTGCCACCGGTGTATGAATGTGTGTGTGAATGGGTGAATGTAATGCACAATCTATGTAAAGCGTAAAGTGTAATTTAGTCTATACAATGTACATTGTAAATGTCTTGCATTCAAAATCAGCTGTATTTGCAATGGTCTGGAAGCATTTCTTCTCTTTAATATGAAAGTAATTGTATAATGAAAGTATCTTTGTGGTGGTCATCTTCCACTCCTCACATCACAAAACTACTCAATTGCATGATTATTGAATGTTCCGCACGGCACTCGGATGACACAGTGGTAAAGGTACCTGTTCACCACCGTGGAGTCTGGGGTTTCGAATTTATTGCGGTGTATCTGGCTTCGTCAAGCGTCTATATGAACACAATTGGCCCGTGTTCGAGGAGGAGGGAGGGAAGCCGGGTGGAGAGGGTGATAATTGTCTCTGCACGTACGGGCTGAGGCGGGAAGTGTTGGGCGGGAGGAAGCTCTACGTCCTCCCGGTGGGGACTCCTCACTGGCAGGTGAGCCAGTAGGATACAACAGCAGCGACAACACGCAGAAATGTGTGTGGGGAGGAATTAATTGGCATAACTACTAAATTATGGAGAAAAAGGTAGTAAAGAGATCTCTCCTGGACCACCGTCTCCTGGACCACCAACACCACAGCAGTAGTCAAGAAGACACAGGCAACTCTGCTTCCAGAGGATCTTCAGGAAAAACATCCTGCCGTACTAAAACAGTACTTCTACTACTGCTCCATCGGGAGTGTGGCATACTGTATCTCTGCATGGTATGCAAGTTGCTTGGCAGTTGGCAGGAGAGCCATTCAGAGGGTCATCAATAGTATTGATGACCCTCTGAATGGCTCTTCTGAGTTGATTCAATACCACCCAGAAGACCAATGGCTGCTTCACTGCCCTCTTTGGAGGACATTTTTGGAGGACTCAGTAGAACAGTCAACATCTGTTTGACCTGCTGCTCTCTAACAGATGCTTCAGGTCCTACAAATCACAGACAAACAGACTTAATAGCAGCTTCTATTCCAGAGCCATATGAAAATAGTACATTGCCAAACACTCACTGTTTTGGACCTGTGACTATCAGTACATTTAGACAATATATAGTTACATTTCTAGAACACTGAAGAATGTATCATTCATTTAGCTATTTTCCTGAGCTCAATTAAACCCATAATGCGCTAAATGATATTATCCGAGAAGATGATGAACTTTAAAACTGGATGACTCAATTGGCCAGATGAAGTTATATTTTCGGAAAAAGACAAAACAATTTGACCTCTAGTGTGTATGTCAGTTACAAGGTGATTTCCCATCTATGATACAGGAGTTGAAAGAGTGCATGCACAGACCCGCTGGGGCAGTCCAACCACCTATAAACAGTGATTTATAAGCAGTAAACCTTTTAAAGTGCAGGAGGGAATTTAAGAGGACCCCCAGTGGAAAATTACAGTCGTGACTATGGAGAAAGACTGTAGTGTGTGTCTGTTTGTAACCATGATAAACGTGGCCAGAGGGCAAGGGGCCATTCATATATAGACAGAGTGATGTCCAGGGACACTGACACATGTTGACACTTGTTGAATTATTATACCCAAGATTGCATCAAGACAGCTCCAAGAGTGTAAATCTTGATTGACAATCTTTTCAAGCATCTTGGTTGATCTGGATGCATACACGTCACGTACACACATGCACACACACTTGTAGATGTGGTCACGGTCAACACCAAGTTTGTGTCACTCACAAGGCTTCACATTGCTGTGGCTTCTCAACTAGGCAATGACTCCATTGATGCAACAGACAATATTTTGGTGGACAAATAATACAAGATCATCAGTATGCAGGAGAGGAGATGTTTTTGTAGACAGCAATTTTACAGTGAAAAGGATTATCAGTCTGTGTTGACAATTTGCATGTGTGTCTCAGAGGAGGAGGTAATGTGGTCTAGGCTGAGGGCCCTATGGTATCTGCATTATTTCTAACAAAATTACATAATCTTTTGGGGCGTTTCAGCTTTTATATATTTTTACCCTTTTTTCATCTGACCAAGTTGGTGTCATCAATGATTTTTAATGTAATGATATGCTTCTTATGGTGCTTTTCCATTGCATACAGTAGGACCGACTCAATTTGAGTGAACTTTACTCGACAAGTGCCCCTTTTCCACTGCAGATAGGACCCCCTTAATGTAGCTGGTCATCCAACCCTCTGCATAGGAGAGTGCTAAACAATGCTAAAGATGAAAACGAATGCTTTCTGGACATGATGTCTTTTGAACCTAGTACAGTTAAACAAAAACAATGTCTGATTACATTTTAGGTGAGAAATGGGCCATGCAGTTGCTCAATATTCATTCATTTACATTTCCAACAACATGTTTAAATGTTTGTTAACAGTATTCTGGAGCCTCCATGCAGTATAGGGGTGTCAGATGCTTTCACGCAATGATGCTGACGACGATTCTCTCTGACCAATCAGTTGTAGCTCTGCATTGTTTTCACATCACCTTTTGGTATCGCCAGAGCTCGCTAGAACCTCGACAGAGGTGATACCAAAAAAGTGCCAGGTACCAGGTACATTTTCCCAATCGAGTTGATTCAATCCGTTTCTGCAATGGAAAACCATCATTCGTTCCTGTAAGCGGCGGGGCTCTAATGATGGCTGTGTCGGTCCATCAGTACATCCGCTCATCACTATGGTCCCAAACAACATATCTCAAAATCTGCATGTTGGAATGCCATGGGATTTTCTGTGCACCTTCATGCTCCCCAGACCATGGCCCATACTGATTTTGGTGACCCTATGGCTTTTTGTTTTGCACTACCCTTCAGTCAATTTGGGTGTAAGCAGCAGCAGGGATTGTAGGGGCTGCCAACAGGTCTTTCAGACACTCTATCAGCTGTTTGAACATTCTTTCTCAGATACTCGTGTGTGTTTACTGATGTGTACACACTGATGCGGTACACTCACTCACACGCCTGAAAGCACACCATTATTTCTGGTAAGGAGAGAGTCAGATGGTTTACGCTATACAAACTATTCTAAATTCCTAATGTCTATTTGACAATTTAAATAAATGCATAGCCAGTCACATTGGCTATGCATCTCCCCCTATTCTCCAAATCCCACAAGCAGCAAATACATTTTTATGTCCTGATTCTATTTTTTGCATTGTGGAAATCATAGGGCCCTTGATGTGGAATGTCTCGGTGAGTGCCGATGGTTGCATTTTTGTGCTCCCTGGTGTGCAAGGATAGTGTGGGTGGTGGATGTTGTATAGAAGGGTGACGGCTGATGAGGGAGAGGGCAGGGTGGGATGACGTGAGGTTTGTGTTGTGCCCATGTGTGGCCTGAAGCACGGGCAGACTGCGCAGTGAAATCCTGAGAGTTCATTTAACTCAGGCAGTGTAAAAACAGACCATTATGATTCCATTTACACTCTTAAGAACACTTGAGCACTCAGGATTTTACTGTGTGGGTAACTGGAGTACAGCTGATACTGAGGCGCTGAGGGCATAAAGTTGCAGGGAGTGTTAAGAAAACAATAACAAGTTGTTTATCCTCAGAGAGTACTGAGATTTAGTGTGAGGTGCACTGTCATTTTCAGTGGTCACCTAATCTCTTGCATGAGCCTTAATAGATTTAATGATGACACAATGAGTAGGCACAAGTCTAGATTCACCTTGTCTGATTAATGCCAAGGTGAAGCAGGTACAGTGTATACAGATGAACACGTCATGTGTTCATCACATATTATGCAGGTGCGTATTACGTGCGTATTATGTGCATGTACACTCACAACAACACACATGCACACAAATCCAGGTTCCAACTAAGCCGTCAATTAATCAATCCGATTCTGTATGTTGTATCGACCCCTTGAACAAAACGGTGTCTTATAAAGCAAACTAAAATATTCTGACCACATTCTCTCTCTCTCTCTCTCTCTCTCTCTCTCTCTCTCTCTCTCTCTCTCTCTCTCTCTCAGCTGACCTGGTCCATCATACTGGGCTGGTGCTGTGGAAAAATGCTGCTTTCACCTGTGCAGTGATTAGCAGAGTAATTTCGCAAACTAATCCAAGTAGGTCACCCCCTAAAAATACCACTGGATATTCAGGCTTCCAAGTGGCTAATAATACTCCGCTCTGCTTCATCTCATACCCTGAGAGATAAACAGCCAAATAAACAAGGGGATTATGTAGAGTCAAAACAATTCACAGACTGCAGGTGGTTAGATGAACTGTTAATGAGGCATGATTTAGAGGACCTGTAAACACTCCAGTTCCAGTGTTAGTAAAATGATCTGAACTTCCAGCCATGACCCAGGTACATGGTTAACCCTCTGCTTTTGTTTACCTGGGTTTGTTTTGCCAATAAATGCACCTGAAAGCAACATGACTGACCCAGTTCTGAGGAATGCAGAGGAGCCCAACATGCTTAGACTATGAGAAACTATGTCGCTATTAGTCAAGTTATTCACAGCATGTGAACTCTGGTATCTGTTAAATACTGCCTGATGCATGTCATATCATGGAACAAATGATGTACAAAATGATCATACTGGTAGCTGGGTAGCTTGCCAGTTTAATGCATGCTTCCATACCAAGTACTTTGCAATACTCTTTGTGTTCATACGTCAACATTTTTGTTTTGCATTTTTGAGATACAATGCAAAGATATTTCACAGCACTGACAACTGGGTAGGGGCATAGAGTTCTGTGTCTGTAGCTTTTTCATACATAGTCGAAGTTTGCCACGCATCTGCTCTGCTTAATTCTACTAATTTTACTTTGGTTTTCCACTGCATTAGACACCACTCATAGTCAGTAATGATTAAAATATAAAGCGGATGTGAAGCCTCCTCCCCACTTCCGTTTCGTCTTTACAGACGCGCACATTTATCCTATTATAAATCAAAATCATCTAAGCATATATAGCTTGATGCTAAGCAGAAATGGAATTTCGTGAACGGAAGAGGCAGCTTTCTCTCTCGGATTTCGGGAGGTGTAGTTCCAGACTCTATAGAGCGTGCCAACGACTCGTCACCACGGGGGGTGTGGCATAGTAGCCGCAGACATACTTGAGGGGGGCAATGTTAAGTCAACCTGTTTTTTACCCCTCAAAGATGTCCGCCGCTACCAAAAGACACTTGTTGACGCCCCCTTCAGGATTTTTGGCACGCTCTATATGGGGACTGCCCATTAGTTCGACCTCCCATTAGTTCGACCTCCCATTAGTTCGACCTCCCATTAGTTCGACCTACCATTAGTTCGACCTCCCATTAGTTCGACCTCCCATTAGTTCGACCCATCAAACTTTCAGACTAAAGGGAGGTCCTGCTGGTTCAACCTCCCGTTATTTCAACCACTGTCTGTATTCTGAATAAGGGGGAAAACTTAATTAACTTATTATTATCAGTATTAGTATTAGTATTATTAGTAGTAGTATTAGTAGTATTATTATAACCATGTTAATTGCCCGCAGTACCCAACGCAAATCTTGCGTATTTAAAGACCCGCGGTCGGGAATAGGTGGTCAAAATAAAACCTATGGCCCCGCAAAATCTTGCATCCTACCACAATAGACCAGATATAGAGCTTATAGGCCTACTTCTAGCAAGATACGAATATGTCTACATGCAGGGGAGAACGTAATTTCCTACTGTGCTGCTGCGGAGTTACAACGCAAGCGGTAGGTCTCTCTCTCTCTCTCTCTCTCTCTCTCTCTCTCTCTCTCTCGCTCTGTTTCTCTCTCTCTCTCTCTCTCTCTCTCTCTCTCTCTCTCTCTCTCTCTCTCTCTCTCTCTCTCTCTCTCTCTCTCTCTCTCTCTCTCTCTCTCTCTCTCTGTGCACGTGTGTGCAGCTCGTCACGGTGTCACAATATCACGAATCAGCGTCTGGCGACCTGTCCGCTGTTTCCCGTGTTTATACTTTACGCGCGGGGCGCACAAGCTCTGAACAGTCAGACATGCAGGTTGTCTAGTTACAGCATGGCTCAGAAACTAATATTAGTGACATTCTGGAGCTGGACACCTTGGACACATGCTCTGAATTCCTCACCATCACTCCAGAGCGCAAGAGCACATTGGGGTACGGTGGGCTTTATACCCAAATGACAGCCGTCAGTCACAGCTGTCATTTGGGTATCAACAGCATCATTAGCTATAATAGGCGAGTGTTACAGATCTACAAGCTCACAGCAAAGGTGTTGCTGATCGCCGCGTTGTGAGCTTGTAGATCAGATAAACTCGGGGCGCGACACCACAATGGTAGCATGTGTGCGTTCATCGTATTCTTTATTATGGTGAAGAAATTGATGCTATTGAAGGATTATTATTATTGTTTTGTCCTTGTCTGTCAGTTGGTGCAATGGATAGGCCTATGCCTACAGTAGCTGAAACACTGTGAGCATACTCTTCTATTGTATGTGAATGCGCAGAATATAATAGCATAATAATAATAATAATAATAATAATAATAATAATAATGATAATAATAATATAGGTCATGTGGAGCCCACGGAACTCCCATGCGAGAGAGAGGGTCTATTTATTTCTGAGGAGGAGTTTCTCACAGATATAGGGAAAGTGTTTCTATTGCGACGGGAGAGAGAGAGAGAGAGAGAGAGATAGAGAGATAGAGAGAGAGAGAGAGAGAGAGAGAGAGAGAGAGAGAGAGAAGAGAGAGAGAGAGAGAGAGAGAGAGAGAGAGAGAGAGAGAGAGAGAGAGAGAGAGAGAGAGAGAGAGAGCGCTTGCGTTGTAACTAACACCGCTTATAAAGGCATTGTATTATATTATATTGTGACACCGTGACCAGTTGCACACACGTGCACAGAGAGAGAGAGAGAGAGAGAGAGAGAGAGAGAGAGAGAGAGAGAGAGAGAGAGAGAGAGAGAGAGAGAGAGAGAGAGAGAGAGAGAGAGAGAGAGAGAGAGAGAGAGAGAGAGAGAGACACCCCGCTTGCGTTGTAACTTGTGTTGTAACTAACACCGCTTATAAAGGTATATTGTATTATATTATATTGTGACACCATGACCAGCTGCACACACGTGCAGAGAGAGAGAGAGAGAGAGAGAGAGAGAGAGAGAGAGAGAGAGAGAGAGAGAGAGAGAGAGAGAGACCGCTTGCGTTGTAACTTGTCGCAGCAGCACAGTAGGAAATTACGTTCTCCCCTGCATATAGACATATTCATATCTTGCTAGAAGTATAAGCTCTATATCTGGTTTATTGTGGTAGGATGCAAGATTTTGCGGGGCCATAGGTTTTATTTTGACCACCTATTCCCGACCGCGGGTATTTAAATACCGCAAGATTTGCGTTGAGTACTGCGGGCAATTAACATGGTTATAATAATACTACAATACTACTACTAATAATACTAATAATAATACTAATACTAATACTAATGAAGATAATGATAATAATAAGTTTAATAAGTTTTCCCCCTTATTCAGAATACAGACAGTGGTTGAAATAACGGGAGGTTGAACCAGCAGGACCTCCCTTTAGTCTGAAAGTTTGATGGGTCGAACTAAAGAGATGTCGGATTATTATGACTTGTAGGACGTCTCTATAGTACGACCCGGTCTGAGGTCGAACTAATGGGAGGTCGAACTAATGGGAGGTCGAACTATTGGGAGGTCGAACTAATGGGAGGTCGAACTAATGGGAGGTCGAACCAGTGCCACGTTACCCTCTATATAGCATTCGGAGATTGTGGAATAGCTCCTCTGCTCTTCCTGAGATCCAGCCTTTCCAGGACTCCATCCAGGTTTCCAGGTAGCATGGGTTGGCCCAGGACAGAGACGTCTATCCTCTTTTAACCCTAACCCTAACCTGCAGAGAAGATATGACAAATGAAAAAATAAAAGGAAGATGGAGGGAGAGCGAAACGGTCGGAGTGCAACTGGGAATGACAGGCATAGATAGAAACATGAGAGCAACCATGTCACACATTCTGAATGGCTGCTATGCCTATAAAGGGCTTTACATAGCACATCATGATAGAATGCTTGACCTCATAACAAAAGGACATATCCAAACATTTTCCACTCTCAGTGAGAAGGTAAAGGTACAAGCATTCCAGTGTCAAACCTTCCATGTTTCATCTCTGTATTGATAATCTTGAAATCTTTGAACATATTTCTGCTAATACACCAGATGTTGTTGTCAATGAAGGCTCCAAATCAGTTTCTATTCTTGAAGAGGCCTGCACCTTTGACTCAAGCTTAGGAAGTCTTTATGATGAAAGTCCTTAAATACCAGCCACTCGTTGATACCATCTCAGAGCTATGTGTATAGGTGCAATCAGTGTTGCAATGCTGAATTGGAACGTGGTTGCACTCTATTTTAATGATGTGACGGGCACGTCGCTTAACACCTACACTACAGGTCACACAATGGACAGATATGCATCTAGGCTCATTCCTATGTTAATCCACCTGTTGTGAGTCGGGAGCCTTTGTAAACTTTGTTGAGGTGTGAATTTAAAGTTGTTTTAAATCTATGTGTATGCCTGCACGTGCTCCTGGTCAAATAGGTTCCTGCACGGCGTGCAAGGCCGTCCCATGAGCAATGCAACCCTGGGTGCAATCTACTTGTTTTTAGCAACTTAGGACATGTCCATCGGTTGGCCATCAGAGGCTTCCAACAACTTGTGATGTCCCAAAAAGCAGCTAAACAGCACACAAAATTGTGTGCAATATCTTTTATTGGTAGCTGCCAAATATGGCGAAGATGTTACGTGTCACGTTTGTTTATTTGTCCAGGACTTTCTGAATGTATTTCTTATATAACACCTAAATATGTGTGTCTCTGTATGTGTGTGTGTGTGTGTGTGTGTGTGTGTGTGTGTGTGTGTGTGTGTGTGTGTGTGTGTGTGTGTGTGTGTGTGTGTGCGCGCGTGTGTGTGTGTGCGTGTGCGTGTGCCGCACAATGGAACATAGGCATTACAGACGTTAAGGAGAACAGATTTAATCTGATCTGGAGGACATCAGTATCGTAATAACCTGGAGTTCCTTTGGCAGATGCACCCAACCAATTAGCCCATTATTTATGCTGGCCAGAGGGAACCTCTTCACAGCTGGCTTTTGCTTTTGCCAAAGGAAATGGATGCATACAAACCAAGTCTTCATTTGACACAACGCTAAATAGACATTATTTAGTATATCAAATGGGTTTATCAATATTTGTTTGTATGCAGGCAATGCTTCCAAGGCTCTCTCAAGATTATAGATAGACAGTTGATTAAGGGAGAGCTAATAAACAGAATAAAGCCTCATCGCACTGGACAGGGAACAGGGACATGGACGTCACATAGCGCAGGATCCTGGGTTTAGGCTCCATGACACATAAAATGTCTTTACTTCTCACAATCACTGATCCAATGACCAATCCAATAAGTTCAACATAGTCTCATTATTGTACGAACATCAACATTCGATTATTTCTTTATTTATTTTTTACAAGTCCCTTTAACCTAGATGCCTGTATTTTTCATTGCACACTGTCATTGTCCTCATATAGGCGTGGATTAGGCCATTTACATGGTCATGTGGCTGTGTTGCTCTGCTGCCAAAAGAAAAAAGAAATCTCTGGCTGGCTGCCCCACAGCTAGCCTACGCTTGAAAACAAATTACAGCTCTTCCCCAGCGGACATCAACAGCTCTAAAGCAGTATAGTGCTGCCAGTCGGACTTGGAAGGAGTAGGCGTTTCCAGGAACGAAAGTGTGATTTCTCTGTACAGAATACAGAATAAGACAAAAGGCCACACAACTTTTGTGTACATTGCTGAAAACCAATCTTGCTGTTGGAGCAAGACCTTGCTTGTTGTTGCCAAAAAGCAGCTACATGCCATGTGCTATTCCTCAGGATACTGGCCGGGCCTTAGTACAAGTTAGTGCAAGTACACAGCGCTCAGTGTTAGGTGAGGTCAGATCGTGGCTGTATGGATACATACAGTATCTGTACTCTTGTCAATCTGCCCTTGACAGTATGCTGCTGCTGACAGACAAAGGCAACTGTGACCTGGTGGGGCGGTAGAGCCCTGACGTCCTTTAAGGTCCATTTCATTGGCAGAGGCACGCACCTTTGTCTCACGTTACTAAATCGGACCCAAGTGATACCTGACAGTGTATCAGTATCACTATCGCCATAGCCTCGGAAACCCATGCCTTTTTTTTTGTTTCAAAAGAAAAAAAGCCTGGGAGAACCTTGCAGGAACGCTGGTCTTAGGACCTTGTTATCTCCTAACCAATCAGAGTGCTCCAAACCCAGGCGCTGGAATCCAGCGCCTGGGTTTGGCTCCGCCCTTCAAGACCATCGATTGGGCTCGTTCTTTCAGTCTACTATCGCCATGACAAGATCCCTAATTGTGCTGTATTGGGGCTGTGGTGGCCTATGTTGTGGCAGGTGTTAAGATATACGGGTTTACACATACTCATGTATCAGCAACACTCAGCACCATCACCCACAGTCTATGTCCAGCGCTTCTTGCAGTAGCAACACACAAAGGCTTGCAAGAGCAGGGCTTTGTGTTCTAGTCTAGGCCTTTGGGAGTTCAAGTTCAGGTGGATTTGTTTTTCATTTGAATTAACATAATTCCATTCATTGCAATTTGCATGAGAACACGTTTGCAATGTAAATGTTGGCCAAAGTCACTGGTAGACTACCAGAGACTACCAGTGACCAGTCAATATTCAAAGAAAGCTGAGGTTTATAAAATGACTGCTAAAATACAGCATAAGTCCCGTATCCCATTTAAACCATTATATTTGCCCATAATGGCTGTTAAATTGCAAAAAAATAAAATAAAAAACCCATCAAAACAGTAACAAGCCTAATTAAATCTCCAGTAATAAGTGGTCATCGGAGTAGTATGTGTGCATCAAGTGGTAGATTAAATATTGGTGATCTGGCATCAACAGATCTCGGATGGTCCAGTCAAAACAAAGTTGTCCAGTCTTTGAGTCAACTTCACAGCTAGCTGATGGTGCTACTGAGGAATTCTGCCTGAAAGACTAAGCAGAGACATAGATCAGCATCACATGAAAACAAACAGAAGGCTTGGGCTCTGACTGACCTCACTGTAAAAATTATAGAAAAAACAACGACAAAGTGCATCAAAATCAATCAATAAGTGCAGGGGAACTGAAGGGAAATGACAAGGAGACGGCATGATTCCAGTAGCCGCCTCTTTCCTATCAACTTGACACCAGAGGCTAAGACATCTTAAGTACTGATATTGAGGAGTGTTGTGGTCGTGTATGTTACCAAGATTGCCTCAGTAAAAACTGTGTCAAGCCCGCCCACCACCACCACCACAACACAAACACGTGAAGCGACAGGATGGAGTGCTGCTCAAGTCTCTTCGTTCGTCAGCAGCACCCACCCATGGTCAGCACATCCACCACACTAAAAATAAACATGCACATCTCTCTCACTCACCATATCACATTCTATTAAGAGCCTGAGCCCTGACGTAAACACGATGACATGCCGACGCATGATAACCAACGCCTATTTTGCCTACGGCCATCAATGCTCATGTTACACTGACTAGAGGTGAACACCCCTTGGGCGTTTGCACCCTTCCTACCCGACCCTCCTCCTGCGTCTCCCATTACCTTTGAGTGTAATCTATATTGATCATGTACTATATAATGATACCTACAGTTGTATGACCTTTGTTGATGGTGATTTAGAAAGCCAGCATGACAGGGAAATGCCTTCTGACAAAAGTGAAGGGAAGCTCAGAGGGACCCCCCCCCCCAGTTTGTCCCTACAACAATCTCACACTCAACCACTTTGTCCATCATCTGCACCACCACCATTCTGATGCAATTCTTGAGAGTCTGGTCAGGACCTGTTTGCAGGTTTAGAAGCATGACTGGTCGATCCTCTTCATTTCAGCTTCATATTATGGGCAGGTACTCCAGAAGGCATCGCATCAGTCAACTGGAGAAATTGACAGGCAGTGCATCTTTGCGATTATCCTCCAGAATTATCTCATTCTCTGGTGATTCTCCTCAGCTGAGATTTAGTTGTTTGAAATTAGATGAACATAACCAATGGTTATGGGCAGTTAAGATTCATGAAACAGTTCTTGGGTATACTTACTTGGATATACTCCTTTTCATTTAATGTTAGGATAGAGCAATATTTTTTAATTATGCTGCTACTAAACGTGAATACAACTTAAACAACTTGAAAAATGCCTTCTGAGGGAGTATGTGTCCCCTATAGTGGACATCATGCACTCTAACAATCAATAGACAGCATATAGGAAACACAACTTGTCTAATGACTAATTAGACTAATTAACTAGACACGGTAAGTAGGCTACCAGCCCCCAGCCAAATGGTGGTAAACTAAAACAAAACAAAAAACTCTTGGGTGTCGCTTGTATACTCAACCAGCCTCAGTGGCATTTAACCTGTAACCACAATTGGAAGTTCCCCATTTCCAAAACCAGTTTGGCACTTAAATGGTGTGCATGACAATGGTGTGTTACTGAATTCATTACACCTACTGTAATGGCTGATGCAAGAAAAGCGCAATTTCATTCTCTGCCTAACACTGCTGTTCTCACACTCTCCATTGTTTGATCAACAGTGTTCCCATTCCAAAAATGCATTTACACTGCTGGAAATTTATACCCACTGCTAAAACGAAGCAAAAAACACTTAAACGTTTATCATCTTGGCTTAATGCTCACATAAAGTAACCGTTAAAATCCTATATCAATCAAAAACAAACATTGTACCTGTTACTAAATCTGGGAATAGGTAAAAAATAAATAAAAAGACAACCTTGTTTAAATGCTGAAATGACTCTCATAAAGAATCTAGACGAAACATGACTAAATATGGCCTTATGGCAGACCCTTTGTGTGAGATTTCAATGCATGCCGGTATAGCAAGAGCCGCTGGTGAGAATGTAAAGCTCCACTGCTGCGAAGGGGGGGAGAATAGGACTGAGGTCTCACTTCAAATGCACAGCATGCATGTTTACAGAGACAACGTGATGTTAGCCGTTGATACATGTAGACCAGGGGTCTTCAACAGGGGGTCCGGGACCCTTAGGGGGTCCTCAGAGTTACTATAGGGGGTCTGCCAAATCTTTGTGTGATAGGATTTTTTTTTCTTTTTACATTAACCACTTGAACCCTAGTATCTCTTTTCTGAGGAACATTAGCTGAAAATAGTCGATTTACAAGCTCACAACGTCTCGCGCTGCGAGGCGTTGTGAGCTTGTAGATCGGCTATTTTCGGGCAAAGAGGTATGGTGTAGAGGGAAAAAATCAAGTCAAAAAATAAGTTTAATCTGCAACACAATTTTATACAATAAAGTTCATCTCTCTCTCTCTGCTAGGTGGTCCTTGGCCTGAAAAACGTTGAAGACCCCCTGATGTAGACAATAATACCATGTGTTTCTTTGCCTCATGAAACTGCAATGCTAGTGTGTGCATGTGATGGATCCTGACCTGCACATGTCAACGGATTAAAGGGGTCCCCATCATTATACCCCAGGTCCCCACCGTTCTCAGTCAAACTTGCCATTGTGTGACTTGCAGTGTAGGTGTTAAGCGACGTGCGCATCAGGTCATTGAAATAGAGTGCAAGAACATACCAAAATGAGCATTGCATGCCTGTCCAGCACTAATGTTCGTTCTTACCCCATTATCCACATAATGAACACACAATTCCCTCAAAACATCTGTCTATCCAGCCATCCAAAATGTCTTCTGACTGTTCTGAAAGTGCTGACTAAAGCCTATAATTTATACTTTGTTGCTATGGTGTACAAAAAAATCATTTGATTGTTAATTGACATAGTATAAATAAGGCTTAAGGGACAACACTTGCTTTTCTAGAACAAACTTGGCATCTCTTACTCTCTTTTCCACCCAAGTCAATGAGGGCTTCACATTTCCCCTCTTGTCTCTCCTGCTATCAAAACCAGTTCCATTTTATCTCGGCCTCTACTTGACTCCTGGTTCCCATCTCTCTTTCCACAGTGGTAGTGGCATTGTGTTTGGACAGTTTACCGTGTTGATGATAGAATGGTTGAGGAGGTAGAGAGGGTGTTGAGGTGACTAGGACTGGGTCGGCTCCAGGGGTACATGGTGATGGGTTTATTGTGATGGGCCCTGAGTGGGTGCTGAGGGGAGACCTGGGCCCCACTCCAGTCGGGCGCCAAAACACCTGTGACCCACAGGGCATGCAATATACTAAAAGACAGCTGCACAATGCACAGTGTTATAGTATAACACTGCCCCCACTGACAGCCTGTTAAAGGCCCCTAAGCTTGTTGCTCTGTCTCTACTGCTGTTGCCTGACACCAGCCTAGAACAATAGCTACATACTGATTGGCGATTTAGTCATTTCTACAGACTCTTTCTACAGACTCTGTAGAAATGACAGGGGTGTCAAACCCGCGTTTTGGGGGCCAAATGCAGCCCTCAAAGAGTGTCTCCAACACTCCTCGTCCTACTCCTCCCGCCCAACATTCCCTGCTGACAGGTGCCACCTCAGACCGTAGGTGTACGTGCAATAATATCACCCTCCCTGCCCGGCTTCCCTGCCCCAAACTCGGGCCAATTGTGTTCGTGTAGACACTCGATAAAGCCGGTTGCACCACGGTGGATTTGAACCCACAACCTCCGTGGTAGTGGGTAGGCACTTTACCACCTGAGTGCCTCCAAAATGGTTTTCAGAAAAGTAAAAACATACCACCTGTTAAGACCCCATCTTTTTTAAGGTGCTATTAAAAAAGATGCTACAGTACAGAATCAGTCACAAAAATACATGAAGGTAAAGAAAGATAGGAGAGATGCACACAACACATGCCAAATGTTTTACAGGTAGACACGGAATGATGTATTTTCACATTCGTATCACAAATCCATTTGCAGGTGAATCAAAGCAGTGTGCTCATGAGTGCGCGGGGGTGCTGGCGGGGGTTGAAATCACTGTTCTTTATTAAGAAGCTGTAATTTCAGCTTTTTTATTCTAGTCATCTCCAGCAAACATACCACACCTGTAATTTGTAGGAGTTTTTCGGAGATTCCCGACAAGTTACAGCTGATTTTAACAACTTGAAGTCTTGAACCCTATACTTAGTTGACCGTAGTCCCTCAGGGCTCTATACTAGGCCATAAACTAGTTCAGAAGAGAACTTCACCTAATATAGGGAGTATTTACAGGTGCTTTGTGGACAAACCTGTCTTCTAATGATTGGAAACCCTGTTTATTGCCAATTTGCCATAATCGTATCGTATGTTATGCTAGTTCTTTGCAACAACTCATCAACTTCAAACAGAAGAGCCCCCCCACCCAGACACTGATTCAATCTAGAAGGTGAGTTTATCACACCTATAAGAAGGTGCAATAAACTCACCCACTTTGGGGTTGTTGAGAGCTGATTTGGTGTGACTCATTTGCCTGTCTACTGGAAACCCTCACTCTGTAATCTGTGTACTGTATAGGTATGTCACACGTTGTATGTCATACTTGGCCACAGTAGTGGTCAGAGACCCATTCATGCTTTTTGGCAAGTGTGCTTATTTCTAGTTAAAGGTGCTGTAAGTGATATTTTTGTTTAAAAAAATATATATTTTTTTGTTTTGTTAAAAAAGCAGTATTCTTAGAGAACAGAAAATCAGGCGAGTTACACATTTCATCCATATCTGTGTTCCAGTTCCAATTTTGTCCGCTCATTTTTTGTTTTGTTTCTTCACTTAAAATTTCACTTCCTGTGTATCCTGTATTCTGTATGAGTTCTCTCTCCTGAATCCTAAATGTTGATAACATTTTTGAATGTATTTGAAACTGAAAATGTATTTTATGTTTACTAAAGAGCTGGAGAGATGGGGAGGCCCCTGTTACTGAACAAACACTATACAGTAATGATTACTATCAGAACATAGAGCTACTTAATACTTACTTTAACAAAAGATATCACTTATACAACACATTTAAAATGGTGTACTACAAGAGAGCAATGAGAACAAAAAGGGAAAAAATAATATAAGCCTTTCATCTAAACCACTCTGCATGACCATAATGTTTAAGTTTGTTATGATTATCTAAAATCCTTTACAGGGCCCATACTGTACTTTACTTTATCGGCGTACCTAACAGGCCAGACGGATGCTCCACACCAGCTCCCCTGGGGAGTTTCAGTTACAGAACAGTGAGTGCTGGCCTGTGCAACACAGGCCCTTTTCTATGTCCATCGAGGAGGTCTGTCTCCATGATTATATATAGGCTGGATGGATGTTACATTATCTGGATCTGCCTGAACCCTGCACTGCCCAAAGTCACAGTTACATAAGACTATAGCATGACCTTCCCTAATAACATCACTCCTCCAGACGAGACATAAGAGATGCACAGATATGGGGAGGTATGAGAATGGAGGGTAGAGAAAGTGAAGGTGAAGACACGGTGTAATGTCAGCATGGTGTGGTCTAGGTCAGTGGTACTCAAACTGGGGTCCAGGGACCCCCAGGGGTTCTTTAGAGGATACCAGGGGGTCCACAGCAAAATGAGGAACCGTTTACCAACTTATGCCCTATTTTATACTCCGTCAGAAATAGTGCTTAGCAGATCTACAAATAGTTTGTAGATCTGCAATTGCGCTGTTTTGAAAAAAAACTTTGGGGAAATATTCACCTATAATGACAGAATAGTGACGGCAGGTTGAAAGTGGTAAATTGTACTATTATTTCACCAACTAGAGGTTAACCCAATAAGAAATCTATAAAGAAATCTATGAGAATGTCTATTCAGATCATAGGTTTCCTCCACTATTATCTCTATAGACAGTTCAGTAATTCTGTATTCAATCTAATCTAACAACAAACGTCATCTCTTTTATCTTCTTTTGAAATGTGAGTCCGCGGCCTAATATGTATCAAGTTGGGTGTCCTTGACATGAAACTGTTTGAGAAACACTGTTCAGTCAGGATAACTCATGAATGGATATAAATATTTGTTTGAATTTTAAAATAATACATTTATTTTGGCGTGGCGATGAATAGATCTGCTTTTAGGCACTCTATCTCCCCTACCAATAGGGAACTTCCGAGTAGAAAAATCCAAAACGGCAGGTGGTAGCTGGGGTGGTGGAGGGTGATCTTACTGTAGCAGCAGCAGCAGCAGCAGCAGCAGCAGTGTAGCATGTGAAGGCAGCAGCAACAGCAAGCAGGAATGAACAGTGTAACTTCCATGTTTAAATAGGGTGGTTTGAGATTGAAGTGAATATGTGATAGGTTTAGTTATCAAGCATGGAGCTGAGACCAGCCAATGGTCGGCCACCAGCAACTGCACCAGAGTTTCCTGACTGAACCTGCCCTGCACATGTGCCATGCTAGATTCATAGTGGTTGAGTCAGTCATGAATGGAAGTGGAAGGAGGTCAACACTTATTGTACCTGAAGCCTTGGTAAAGGTCAATGAGGCTCCCTGCTTGGATCATTGCTCTTCCAAGGAACAGCACAAACAGCTCTTCTGTCTGGCACCAACTGTGTACTTACACGTGTTGGGACACTACAAACCCACTGAAAAGATTACCGTACAGTTCAAACATGTGCCTGGACGATCCACCCTATGGTAAACTTAATGAATGTGTTGTCGTAGACATAGAGCTTGCTCGCCAAGCAGCAAACCAACGAAAATGTATACTTTAACATGTTCGTTGATGCCACATCCTGCATGTGATGCTCTCCTCTGTGCACAGATGTCAAAGGAATGGATAGTGTTACACAAAAACACAAGTTAGGCACTAAATCACAAACAAACACACACACACGCACGCACGCACGCACGCACGCACGCACGCACGCACGCACGCACGCACGCACGCACGCACGCACGCACGCACGCACACACACACACACACACACACACGCATGTTCATCTGAGGGCAATCTGGGAACCCATTCGGTAAAAAAAAGGGGCCATGTGTTTTTGCCTCTGGGAGCACCACCTCCTTTTTTGTGTAGAAAGGGGAACTCGTCTGGCTCCTCCCCTTTCTTAGTCCACTTCCCCCGGGTGCTTCTGTGTTTATTCCTAATTTTTATTTTTTTATGTTTTAGTATAGTTGCATATATTGCAATAATATTATGTGGTTGTCACAAAATCCAAAGGCACACCTGGACTTGTCTCATGGCACACCAGTGTGGCTCCGCTCAGCACACCGTTTGATAACCACTTCTGTAGCTGCACTGTACCCGAGTGTGCTCGCCATGCTCTGCATATGATCCTCAGGGGATAAATTGGGCTCTGCAATAACAAAAATAGAGAGGAGAAGGAAGTGTGTGTGAGACAAACAAACAGAGAGGTCCAACTGAACTAAAATGTGGCGAGACAGGGTGCTATAGAGTCTAATATGAGACATACATATGTCATTTCATTTGTAGCCTACATTTCAATACCATTGCAAAGAAAAGAAAAAGAGTATTTCTTTGTGATGACGTACAATTGTCAAGCAATTTTCGGCACTTTTCACTGTGAAAAATCCTATTCAAAGTGGGTGCAATTTCATCAATTGGCATCACTAATGCAAATTCATATGCTACCATACTTGCCAAACACACACATGCAAGAAAAAGGTTTACTAAATTGGTCAAGAAGACAGACAGCAGGAAGGGTATTATTTCCAGCAGTGCTTTTGCACAAAAGGTTTTTCCACCCCAAGCAAGCATAAAAAAAATTATAATAAAAAGTAAAAATGCTGAAAAGGTTATCTTCAATTGTGTGAAGATAGGTTGAACATGGATGAAGTCGTCCTTTAACCACTTTCCACCTGGCATCCCTATTTTGGACATTTGAAAGTATAACTAGGGCATAAAAACACTTCTATGGAAACATACAGTAGGGGCTGAGGAGGGAGGGAGGGGGATATGATAGAGTGAAGTCAGCCAGACGCCGGATAGATTATCAATCCTAAATAAGACTGCTCTGGAAATCCAACACAATGAGAACAGAGGTTAAATATAAGCTCAGTAATCCCTCAACAAAGGTGCTTCTAATGAAACTGGCTGGATGACAAGAGGCGAGAGAGAGAGAGAGAGAGAGAGAGAGAGAGAGAGAGAGAGAGAGAGAGAGAGAGAGTTGAAGGAATGAGAGACAGTTGGAGGAATGCAGTTGGCAGAAACCCAGGATTGTGCCAGGGTCACCCTCACAGCCCCTTGCCCAGTGTGCCCTGTCAAAGACAAATATCAGTCACTGCTTCTCTCCTCAACTGCTTTCTGTGGCGTGGGCGTTAATAGTCACTCCATCTATTTAATCTTAAGAGCATCGTGCTTCTCTTTACAACAAGGCAAAGTGCTGCATGGCAGGAATAGAGCTGAACCGATATGATTCATGGCCTTGAGGTCAAGGTAGACGACGTGGTCACAAATTCCACAACATACAGTGATTCAGGAACCCTGCAGTCTATGACACTGTGAAAAGGTATGATGAGGCCAACTATCCAATGGTTGGACATGTGACAAATCGTTCCCATGCGGTCAAAAGCCTTTGATACAATCTACAATTTAGGCATTTAGCTGACGCTCTTTATCCAGAGCGACTTTACAGTAAGCAAGGTAAACACATACATCAAATGCATAGAGACAGTGTAATGCCTCAGTAATCCCATAGGTAAACCAAGAACCTACTGCCATCAGTCTGAACAGTATAATAAATAAATAAATAAATACACATATAAACCTAAACTATACAAACCGTAGGGTGCCAGGTCAACAAATTAACCTCGCATCTGTCTAAATAATAGATGATAGCATGGCGAGACTTTCCCTCTACAGCAGAATTATCATTTAATTTACCATTCTCCTTGTAAAATGTCCATATGGGGAGCTCAGCTGATATTAGTTGGCCGATATATCAGAGCAATGTTTTAATAAATAAAAATCCTATAAGATTACTACAATCATAGGCTATGCATTTTGTGTTCATTATTTGGCGAAGATACTGTATTAAAGGAAAGTGCTTTTTGAAACAGCTTTGCAAAATTCCTAAGTCCTCAAAAGTTCTCAAGGAATACGCTTCTATGGTCTGGGGATATAATTTGATTTTCAATTTGAATTGACATTTACAAGAGCATATTTGTGATTTTCGTCCCGGAACAAAAATCCCCCAAATCACAGATTTTTCCAATTTTCTTGTTCAGAATAAAAATCATACAAATGTTCAATTTTTGTGGGTCTGGGGATCTTAGTATAATGAATCTACTATGTTGTTCAGATTTTAATCTCCATAATCATAACACTCTAGGATTTCATTTCAGTGAAAAGCACACACTGTACAGTAATGCTGACATAGAACTTCTATGAATAACAATGCTGCAATACGAATGAATATAATGTTATTTTAACCAATCTGTATTGTAGAATAATAGGCTATGTTGATACAATATAACTAGCAAGCCTACATCTACAGTACATTATACTGTGTAACAGAGAGGTCCTCTGTTACCTATCTTTGCACATGCAGTATACTATAACCTGATTGATTTAATTGATTATTTACACAGCATACGGCACGTCATTTGTCATGATTTTATTGTTTATTGAATACGTTGATTTGTTTCCTGTTTAGCTGAGCTGGCCACTCAGCCAACGAGTTCCACCTGTGGAAAGAAATGTTTCATGATTGAATCATGATGGACAAATGCAATACAAAGTGTAATCTCTTTCAGTGCAATAGAGACTACGTGCAATATATAAAATGTTAAATTTGATTGGATATTGTGATGTGCATTGAAAGCTGCTAAAGATATGGTTTTGTAGTTCATAGAGATCTTTAATGTAATGTGATGTGGGTTATTATTGGGGTTATGAGTTTGGGACGGCCCCCTGGGGCCTTTGCCAGGATTCTTTGTGTTTGTCATTAATGCCTAACCAGTTTCTATTGCAGTGCTGGTTTGGAGGGTAGTGCCTGAGACAATCAGGGGAAGGGGAGACACCTGGCCATTGTCTGCTCAGACTATAAAACACCTGCTCTGTTAAGTGCTCCTTAGGCAGCTGGAGCGGCCACACAGAAGAACATCTTTATATAAACTGCCAGTGACAAACAGACTCAGTTGTTGGTAGGACATGGTGGCAGAACTGCACACCACCATGTTCACATGTTCAGGTTCTGTTGCTCATGTCATTTGCATGTCCTTTTTACAATTTGTGTAAGCTTTGTGTTGATGAATAAACACTTGTTGGTTGCACTTTACCAAGCACCTCTGTACTGATTCCAGCCGCTAAACGGGCAGCCTCACACAGTGTTTGGAGGTGGTCTCGCTCCTCTTCCATTGAGAGATCCCCCTCCCTCCCCCAAACATGGTCAGTTGTGTTCGTAATTGTATAGACACTCAGCCAAGCTGGATGCACTGTGGTGGATTAAACACTTAAACCCCATGTGGTTGACCTGAGTCCCTCAGGGCCCTATACTAGCGTATTTTCTGTTTTCTGATGTTGTGGGGAAAGTTTTTGCTGAAAATAGCAGATCGACAAGCTCACAACACCAGAACACACCAGAATGAAATGTTTGGAGCGGGGGAGTCTGGTGCAACGCTCAGGTCCTGGACCTGGTGAGACGGAGGAGGAGCCCGGCCAGGAGGCCATCCACAGAGCCTAGCCCCTCCACGTGCCAGAGCCTCCGCTCTCCCCCATTCCTGGCAGAGTAGTTTCGGACAAGCGTATTGAGTGGCCCTGTCTTTCCCTATTTAGGACTGACCGTGGGTAGCTACCTGGGACGTAAGTCGGGGCTTGATCAACCCTGGCTGGGTCACCTGGGTCAGGGTGTATGTTGCGAGACCCGAAACATCCTATGACCCCAGGCTGCAACACTGATGATACGTCCCAGGTGCATCCATGTGATGTTTTTTCGTTATACAATGCGCCGCAGTGCGACGTGTTGGTGAGCTTATCGATCTGCTATTTTCTGCGAAAGCTTTCCCCACAATACGGATGCTGCGGTTTAAGTATATATATATATATATTTACCTACTTATTTTTTCCCTCTATCAGCCACTATATAATTATGCTGGTGTGTTTTCCTGCAGAAAGACATCCCTCTGGCTGTATTTTGGTTTTGTTCCACTGTTTATGTTGACATTCATCCCTTGCAGGGACTGAAAAGTCTGCGGGGGGAGAGGGGGGGCTCGGCCGGAGCTCTTAATTGATCCCTTTGAACTTCAAATGGGTTGTGCACTGAGTTCATTGATTGGGCCATAAAAGTGTGTCAAACTCGTTAGTGCTCTCTCTAATCAATGAATGCATCAAAGACCCGGCCGTATCCCTTTAAAACCCCTAGACTCTGCGATAGTGGACAGGTATATATTTTACCCCTGCACCACCCAAGTGCCCCGCTCATGTTAATTTCTAAACTTAATTTCTGAGTACGTTGAGTACAAAGATTGCGTTTACATTCCGGCCCAGAAATTCACTATTGGTCATCATATTGGCATTCAGTGAATGTACCCCCTCTAAAATATTGGTGTCAAATTCTATCGTGGTCGGGTTTTAATCCAGTGAGTAGTTCCTCATGTTTAACCCTGAGAGCAGCAGGAACCCTTCTTCTCCCCTGGCAGGAGACAATAACAGCATCACCACTGAGGTATGGTTGTTATCATACCAAATAGTAGAGAGAGAGAGAGAGAGGAATCTGCAGGGATTCCTCTCTCCAGCTACTCTATCCCCCATCACCAAATAATCTGTCCATCATTGTGTCACAATGTTTACTGGGCAAAAATAAACAAAGCTCATTTCTGTGGGAGTACCGTAAATGTGTCTGCCGCAGTAGTGTGACCCATAAACTTAAAGTGGGTGAGGCCTGAGCACTGCCATTAAAGGCCAAGGATGGACTCACCTCACACTGCCGCCTCGGTGGTTTCCCCAATCTGCTAAAGTCTTTAAATCTCATTTAGCATAGTGGCAGCAGAAATGGGCAGTGTGTGCGAACACACAGACTTGATGTGCGTAATCAGAGCTCTCGCATGTCGCATCCAGAGGGTTGTGAGATTAACCGGAGACAAGTGACTCACCACTCTGAGCTGCAAGTGTGAGGAGGGAGGGAGGGGTGACGCCAAAGTCGTTGAGGCTGAAGTGTGGGAAAAACTGAAGAGGAAGAAGCACCGCCAGATCAAGAGGCCAAAAGTGCAGTGCTGCCTCCAATGGTGGATGAGCAGTGGGGCTCTGACAATCAGACAAATGTGTTCTTTACCTCATAAGAGTTGTGAGCACAAAAACAACACTAGCTCTGAGGAGAGCAACAGTGGAATAGAATCATGTGCACAGCCACAGGAGCCTTGGTGAAGATTAAAGGGACTGTTCACCCCCCAAATTACTTTTTTTCTATCGATTACACACCCCATGGAGACTTGAATTTGTGTTTTTGTAGGCTTCAAGGCTTCATGGGGTGTGTAATTGATAGAAAAGAAGTCATTCTTTGGGTGAAATATCCCTTTAGTAATCCAAATGACACGATGATCAGCCAACCCAGCAAATAAGACCTGCAACCCAGCAAACAGAATATGGTTATAACGTGTTATGGCGTGTCCTTTTCGCTTTGATGTCATCAGTCTGTAGTCTATTTAAACTATTGCTGGTTCAGCAGAGCCCAACTTATCGTATAGTGTTGGCTTCTATAACTACCATTGCCAGCTTATGTAATGACCTAATACAGTACACGCAAGTCTGATCACATTTCATCTTTTTCCATTGATATACAGTAACACATTGGTATAATTTGGTCATTCTCTCAGCGAGACCTGTCATCGACCATATGAATAATGGACAGCCTGTCAACAGTTTCGCTTTCACTACCTGCCATCTCAGATGTCTTCTTGTGGAAAGTCCTGCACAAGTCTGTGGACCAAATGGTCCCTAGAAAGACATACAGTATGTTTGTAAATTATGAAATTCTGTAGTAAGCATTCCAGTGTCAGCGTGTTGCCTGCTGACCTTTGGGCTATTCAAGTAATGTTGAACTTGTGATGTCACATTTGTTTTTCAACATGCCATTCCAGGTTGACAAGGATGCTATGTGAGAAAGTAATCTCTGTATTACTTAGACACATGCTGTGCATATACTGTAACATACAGCATATTAACCTTTCAACCTGGCCAGAAATGACAAAGACACAGATAGCCTAGACATGATTATATAATAAGGGGAAGGCAAATTTCACAAATAGAAAATTACTCTATTGCGAAAAGAAATGGACAAAGATTGTGTTGGACCAAAACGTTGTTCAATAATGTTTTAGTGATAGCAGCTATCAGGATGCCCATATGAGACCACATGCACAGATGTAGGGGACGGGTGCAACAGTTAATTGAACAAATCGATTTAATGTATTATATAAATGAAATAATAGATTTTCAAAGATCGTAGATCTACAAGCTCACAATGCATCGCGGTTGCTTGTAGAGTGTCTTTTTTCACTATTTTTGCGCTACATTGTTGTAGACAAAGTATGAAATATATGGAAAATATATTAGAATGTTTCGTGATGATTCGTTAAAAAAATAATAATTGTATAAAAGTGCTTCTCAATTATTTGGTTTATCAAAAAAAAGTAATCTATAGAATAATCACTAAGAAAATAATTGATTGTTGCAGCCCTACACGAATGTGTGGTGTCTGTGTGCATTCTATACTAGTACCATCACTCTCTAGTGCAAGGTCAGCACATCAACCATTCAGCCTCAATACCCATTAACATTGAATGGAGACAGGCAAGTCAGAGGAGCTACTGTATAGTTGTCCCAACCATCAGAAGGTTATCTTTTCCTGGGGAAACCTACCATGCCTGAAGTTACATAAGAACTGGAGAGGTTACTACCTCTATAAAGGCAGTTACTCAGCTGATTCTGATTTGACTTGTATGAAACTGACAGCATTTGTGTGTGTTGAGGCCTTTTAAGTAGGACTAATTATGTTACCCCTGGATCTCCCCTCCAGAAGTTGTAATAATGATGCTATAGCATGATGATAAAGATGCTGATCAGGAAGCCAGAAATGTATGACAAGGAAGTGTATATACAGATATCATTTACCAAATTACTCATATTACCTCAGAGGTTATTGTTTTGTAATGATTTCCTCTTATTGCGCTAAATGCAAAAATAACTAGAAAAAGTGCTCCTCTGAGCACAACTCTCCGCTGTTGGGAATGTTGGGAATGTTCTATCTGTATAAGTGTCCTATCCGTCCTGTCTGTATAAGTGTCCTATCCCTCCTGTCTGTATAAGTGTCCTATCCGTCCTGTCTATGTAAGTGTCCTATCCGTCCTGTCTGTGTAAGTGTCCTATCCGTCCTGTCTGTGTAAGTGTCCTATCATGGCTGTATAAGTGTCCTATCCGTCCTGTCTGTGTACTGTAAGTGTCCTATCCGTCTGTGTAAGTGTCATATCCCTCCTGTCTATATAAGTGTCCTATCTGTCCTATCTGCCAATTATGTATCAGCCATGCAGCCATTTCGTGATGGTTCCTGTCTTACCTCACTTTGACAGTGGCACAGACACTGTCAAAGTGATGCCATGTATTTATACAGTATTTCACCGTATTGTCACGTGTCACGTGAGGCTTGACCAATCGGTGTGTCATATTTAGAAAGTGAAAACAATACTCTCCTGCGGAGAGTAATGATCAGTTGGGCTGCAGTGAAAACAGCTTGAGGCCTTCTGTACCATATTGTTACACCTGTTCATATATGGGGAGTAGAGTTACATAACAAGAAAAGTAGAGGGTAGACAATAGGCAGGCAGGCGCCACATCGTATATCAATACACAAAGCCATGAAGGAGAATCTGGCCATTGGCATTTGAAGTGTATGTTCATCCAAAAGTTGAAATGATAAAGAGAAGCAAAATAATATGTAGCCTATATATATATATATATTTATTTTTTTAATGTGATTGCTTTATTTTACCATGCTATTGTTTGTCATTTCAGTCAACATTTATGACTGTGATTATTTACATTTAGCTAATTTGTTTCATCTAGACAGTGTGACAAAAGCAACCTGGAGGCACACTATATTACCATATTTAAAAAAAATGCAAAATACAATAACTCCTGACTATTGTTGATATGGTATATTAGGTAAACATGATAACGCCTGTCCTTAACTCGTGATCACATAGAAAGTAATACATATGATGGGTATGTGTTTTCATTAGGGTCCTAGGCTGCACAAACCCACTACACCTGCTAATGTCATTCTCCAGTAAATTCTTAGGTCGATGAGCCTACAGTATCTGTCTAACGTCTGCCCAGTCCTCCAATGGAAGGGATTTGGTTACTGGACATTCCCTCTCTGTGCCAGCGGCCCATCTGTGATCCCTATAGATCAGATGGAGGAAGAGGCAGGAATGGAATGCAGTGTACTGTATTCAACCTTGAAGAAAACAGGAGGATTCTTTAATTGAGAAGTGCTGTCAGGAAGACATGACACGACTAATTCAGTCATCTCAGAATGACCAATGCACTACCTGCACGTTTTCAGAATTCATCATTGTAACAGCATTTTGCACAGCACATGCCGTCTGTCTCGCTATATTCTTCTCACATCACAAACAAACAATTTATGTCGTCCAGTCTTGGTTTGATATGCACTGTGAAGTGAACAGTACAAAAGAACAAAAAGTCAAATACTGATTTCTCCATTTCTCAATTGTGTCTTTGATTTGATGACGCAGATTCAGCATCCAGGCATTTGCAAAGGTCATAAGAGCAGTGCAGGAACAAACCCAATCTGAACAACATCGACTGCACACAGAACAAGCCACCCACTGTTCTTGGAGCTCGAGCTGGACAGAGTGAGTGGGTCAGTTACTTTCTTCCCAGTCAGTCTGTTGAGAGAAGGCCTCTCCTTTGTCCCAAACAACAATTAGAGGGAGAGCGAGAGAGGTCAGTCTGTCCCCTTACATGACAACCTTCCCTTGTGACATTTGGAGGGCGTCACAAGTTGCACAGAAGAAGAGTTACAAGCATCATGCAACAGCAGTTCTGATGCATCTACTGTTGTGTTTGATAAAGAATGGCAGAGCATTTTAAAAAGTTGCATTTGTCACAGCAGCGCTTTATGCACATGCATCTTGAATAGGATTTGCAACCTGTTTACAACCTAGTCAAATTCCTTGTATGCGATCATGCTGTACTTGGGGAATACAATATTCAATTTACTTTCTCCAATGTGCCATACTTTGCACTGTCTGACACCGGGTTTATTTGTCTCATCACAAGTTTACAGGTGTAAAGAAGTTGGTTAAAAAACAGAATAATCTGTGAGCGCTCCATTTTGTAGTATTCCGTGAGAAGCGAGAGGATAGAGGTAGAGTGAGAACAGAAGGGAAAGAGAGGAAAACAGGTTAAATAAAACAAAACAAATGTATACATATAGATAACGTATGTGATAGCAGGTATATCATGGTGTTTAAAACATCAGCATCATATACAGGTGTGTGCATAAACGTGCGGCCATGAGGCTGGGTTAAAGAAAAGTAGCAGCAGGCACAGTGATTTTAAGATGCTGTTTCAAAGACCAGTTCGTGCAACATGAAAAGGTGAAAAAACACATATTTCACATGGTTAAAAAACACCTCAGGTGAAACACAGATGGCATAGGTGAAAGGCAAGTTGTTTCAAGTTACCCTGTTTGATATGGTGTTAGGAGGATGGCGAGGGTTCCAGGTTGATAGAGGCACACAAACATCTTGCTGTGTAATACATATCAGACAGTCATAGTGTATTTCATCAATATGAGGTTTCCTGGAGCTTAGACTTTCTTTCTTATTTTCCCCCTTTTTTTCAGGGAGCCACCCAACAAGCACCAGATTTTGTGTGACGGGGGTGTAGCAGATTTCCACTCAAGCAATATCAAAGAGCTTAGACTTTCAAATGGCCTGCTTATTGTATAATAGTCACTGTTGTTGATGTTATGTAAGCTTCCAAGTACTGTCAACTCACTGAAATGTCTGAGCGGGTGCTGCTTGGGACCTAAACTGAACCAAGGTTCAATTAATTAGAGCAAAAAACATCCTCCCCATGTTCTTCCGGCTGTTTGGACTGCTTTCCAGGGACAGCGGGAACATTGGCACCTAGAAACCAAGCTGCAGCGCTGGAAGCATACAGCCTTTATAACACGCCACAATGAACAATATATGGGGGGTCTGTTACATAAGATTAGGATGGCACAAACTGTGTAGAACATCAATTGCACAAAGAAAACAGGCTTGTAGTATGTATAGACTATAGTAAACTGGTATTAAAAGTCTGTTTTTATACTGATTTATATTTCAAAAGTACAATTTATACTTCATCATTTCTTTTCATACCACTACAACCATTATGTTCTCACACCACACACCTGTGTTGTCTTCAGTGCCCAGCAACAAATCATTTTGTACCTTTTGTAAAACCCCTGTCAATCTCCCACCTCACTTTGCTCTCTGAAGCACTTTCTGTTTGTTCATTACCAATGCACTGCTGATTAATACATCATCACAGTGAGCCGGTGGGCCATTCACACTCCTTTTCAAAGGAGATGATGACGCAAATCCCTGACCCACCGGGTGCCCCATATGGCTCAGAGCAGCTCTCTTGGACTGCTGCAGCTCTCTTACTTAATTCAAAATCTGTCCTGCCAGCTATTTTCGCTGTGCGACACTATCACATACAAAGTATAAATCAGGCCCTTCTCCGTTGCATTCAGTTGGCACTGCAGATAGGCAGGGAGACCATCTCAGAAAGAGGGAACATTTCCCTCTCTGTACATCTGCACATATTGTACTTTTCACAATGTATTCTTTGGCCGCCCCTCTGTTGTATCTTGCATGCATTTGATATTCTGTGTATCCTGACTGCTAATCTATACTCCCATTTCATTTTGTATATTATTTTTCTGTATATTTTTCCTCTGGTTGCAACACATCATTATTTACTGTATCCTACCTCAGTAAACCAGGGAGGAAGCTATTCCAAATTAATTGTCTGTATTGATAGTTCCTGTTTTTTGCACATAAATAAGGTTATTTTAGAATGTTTTCTACACATACACATGACACACCACTTTATGACTTATTAATGATAATAATAATACATTTTATTTATATTGCACTTTACATTTGAAACAAATCTCAAAGTAGCACAGTACAGAATAAAAAACATTTGCATAAAACAATCAAAAAAAGGTTTTAAAAACAAATTAAAAAAAAACAAGGGGGCAAAGAAAACCTAGGGGGTAAAACCAGAATAATTAACCAAATGCTTTATTAAAAAGGAAAGTCTTTAGTCCTCTCTTGAAAGCATCAACAGACTGTAGAGCTCTCAGCTGGTCCGGGAGTGAGTTCCCCAGTTCAGTTTAGGCTCATATTAGCCTACTATCACTGCAAGTTTACTATCACAAGTTTTTACTTGTTGTATCATACCTTGTATTAGTAGGCTATCTTGTTTTGTCTGCTGAGTATATCTCACCAATATTTCACTGCATGCACTTGGATGAGTGAGTGAAAAATAGCTACACTTTTAAATCTTGAATCTTGAAGATTAAAACCCTGAGTTTACACATATCTGTAGTTCAAAACAGTGGGTTGCGCACATCCATTTTGTTGCTGGTGCTGGACACAAAGTGACAGTTCAAAAGAATAAAAGTCAGTACAACATCATTGTTCCTAAGTGTTAGTTTACTTTAAAACACAGAAAAGATTACATGGTAGTGTTATTACGTTTCAGCCACAGTTGGCCTTCATCAGGTTGACCTGCAGGTTGACCTGATGAAGGCCAACTGTGGCCGACACGTTGTACCATGTAATTGTTTCTGTGTTTGAAAGTAAACTATTATTTTTCGCTTAAATGATCGTGGCCACATTTATTTAATTAACAATAGCAACAAAGGTATATTCTGGCTTGTTATCTGAAATGACTCAAATCAATTAGGACAAGTAGCTTAGTATTTATTATTATGATTATTTAGCCTATTTATTGCTTAAGTAGCTTGTATAATCTTTTCCCACATGTTTAACTATAGGCTTCTTTTTTACACAACTAACATCAGACTAATTTAACAAACAAATAAACAAACAAACAAACAAACAAACATGTACAATGACGTGTAAAAAACATATTTTGTTCATGTAGAGGTGCCCATACATTACTTGGTACTCACACTCACTCTAACTCTACATAGCAGGACCCTAGCTCTGGTCCATAGCATTTAGGGACTGCCTCTACATAGCAGGACCGTAGCTCTGGTCCATAGTATTTAGGGACTGACTCTACATTGCAGGACCCTAACTCTGGTCCATAGCATTTAGGGACTGACTCAGCTCAGGTCCATAGCATTTAGGGACTGACTCTACATCGCAGGACCCTAGCTCAGGTCCATAGCATTTAGGGACTGACTCTACATCGCAGGAACCTAGCTCTGGTCCATAGCATTTAGGGACTGTCTTGGACCAGAGCTAGCAGGACCCTTTAGTTCATGTGGGCTCTCCAGCTCTAGATACTGTGTAAACAGCGCCATCTTGTGTTCTACATGCTACACTCATTAGTCAGAGGAAGAGAGAGCATACTGTGTAATAGAAACGTCACGTAATTATTATTACCTTTAAAGATTAAAATTATCAAAAATATAGCTTCAGGCTGACAGGCTCTCTTTCTTTCATTTGTGTTGTGTGTGAAAGACATGCTTTTGTGTTAAACAGATGCATTTATGCTGTCATATAATTTCTCTCTTTTCTTTCTCAATTTCACGGCAAAACCTGTAATAGTGCTCTATAGGCTAATGACCCTGCTGCTGCTTGCCTATTTTTGATGTAATACAATCATTTCGATGCATATTTCCTTCATGTTTATTTTGGAGTAATAATGTGTACCCACAACAAGCTTTAGGTGCCCACTGGACTGATTGATTGATTGAATACTTTATTAGACAGAAAATGCAAACAACAAGAGTAGCCTACAGTCAAACACTTTGGTCTAAAAGGATAACACCAAAACAAGTCCTTGCGGTCTTATTGTTTCCATTGGGGTCCTATCTATGCATCCAATTCATCAACATAACATAAAAATAACACCACAATTCTACATCATCACAAATATAAAACACTATATTTACAGAGTAGGGAAAAAAAAGTGTATGTATCCCTATGCACAATATACATTTTACTAGCCTTTATTTAACGACTAAATGTATGAATAAAGACATATTTGAAGGCCACTGTGTCAGCTATGACTCATAGTCATAGTCCATTATCATTTTCCCAGCCCTAGAATGGCTGTGATGACATTCCACACACAGCCATTCACAGCATCTTCCCTCTTCCATTGGACCAGCTCCAAACCAACAGGATTACGGTATCTCCAGAGAAGTGGGCGGAACACCTCGAAAGGCAAACATGGCGGCGTCCTTAGAAGATGATACTGAGTTGGATAATCAAGATTACTATTCCCTGCTCAATGTCAGAAGAGAGGTATGGATGGTTCTCTGTTTGCATTGGATCTGATTGGTAACGGACCTTTTGCTCGCATTGCTGATGATATTGGGAATTGCGTCGGTGGATCGGGTTGCCGGGGGGGCCGTACCCGGTCGGCGCATCATTCCACTGTTGAATAATATTTCCTCTAGCCATTGGGAATGGGATGATGAGAGTGGTTCATGCTGAAGGGATTATAGCTAGCTAGCACTGCCAGTGTTCGTTCATATCAGCATCAGTGATTTAGTTGATGTTGGGGTGATTCAGTTGGGAGGATTCATTGATTGATTGATTGATTGATTGAATACTTTATTTAGCAGCTTACAAAAAAAAGCACAAAAAGTACAGTTCTATATACAAAGGAATGCTAAAAAGTATTAAACCCAAGAAAGCACTATGGCTTGTTCCATTGGGATCCTGAAATTCACATTTTCACTGTGTGTGCAGTGTTTCACTGTGTGTGCAGAATCAAAGGTCAGCTAGCCTGCTTGGTCAAGCACAAGTTGTGCTTGACCAAGCAGCTGATCATTTACTTATCTTGAGGTGAACTAGCCTTGGATCACGCCTTGTATCAGGCTAGAGGTGTACATTTAAACAAGCAGCCTTTAACTACATTAACTATGCATGATCCACATCTGCTGAATGACTACATTGCAGTGACCCTATATGTTTAGTTTCATCTTATTCATTATATTTGCTTGTACAGTGTACACTTAATCCCAGATCTGATGCAACCGGATAGGTTTTCATGGCTGTACCAATAAAAGACAGCTTGTAGCAAGGATCCAGTATGTTAGTAGGACATGTCATGGTTCTTTTACTTTTTACCCCCCTGCTTTTATTTAGACAAGACACAAGAAATTGAGAGAGGACAAAGAGGGGAACGACATGCAACATTGGTGTCCAGCCAATAAAATCAAGGATGTTGTGTTTATGTCGCTGAATCACTTTCTGGTCAGCTATTTAAATGCTTCTTCCTTATTCATGTGACAGGCCACTCAGGAGGAGCTGAAGGCTTCCTACCGGAGGCTTTGCATGCTCTACCACCCTGACAAACATCGAGATCCTGAGCTTAAGGGACAGGCAGAACAGCTCTTCACCCAGGTGCACCAGGCTTATGAAGGTATGGCTGGACACATACAGTACACATGTACATCCATATGTACATACTGTATACGTACATATAGGGCTGGGCAATACATCAATATTATATTGATATTGTGATATGAGACTAGATATTATCTGGGACTTTGGATATTAGTATTAGCTACTGTGATATGGCATACACAGGCGCCTTTCTGCTGAAAAAGAAAATAGTTATTGGTTTGGTTTTAAAGGTTGCGCTGCATTACAGTGAAATGATGTCAATTTCTGAACTTATCTGAATGTAACACACACTCTTATCCAGTGTGATATCGGAATACACAGCTGTTCTATTATTTGCCTTTACCCACTTAGTTATTATATAGGCTTTACTGATTATTTATCAGAAATCTCATTGTGTAAATATTTTATGAAAGCACCAATAGTCGTATCATGAAAATCAAGGTATCTATTTAGTCCTAAATGTTGTGATATTTGATTTTGCCCATATCGCCACTGCCCTATATACATATACATTACAGTATGCATAATTATACATATACATGTATATATATACACGCACACGCGCACACACACACACACACACACACACACACACACACACACACACACACACACACACACACACACACACACACACACACACACACACACACACACACACACACACACACACACACACACACACAATATTTATTTAGTACACATGTACACATATACATGCATAGAAATGACATTAAATGAATACAAAGAGACGCCTTTCTCTTTCTTCCTTCTAGTATTGACTGATCCTCAGTCCAGGGCCATCTATGACCTCTTCGGGAAGAAAGGGCTGGAGGTGGAGGGCTGGGAGGTACGTCTAGCACTTCTCTAGTCACTTCATCCCCATACCCTGTGATGCTGTTCCCATCCCCCCTACCTCGAGGATATGATCCACCTATCGCACACATAGATCAGCAAACACAGGTAGTTTGTCCCTGCCTTCCCCAATGACACCATAGCCATTGCCCCAAATGACATATAGCCCTTTTTCCATTACGGCTTATAGACCAGTCCAGTCCAGCATATACCAGACCAGAACCGCACCGCTTCAAATTATCTACTGTTTCCATTACACAAAAGTACCCCTGCTCAAATCCACAGGTATGAGTTGCAGACTCCGGTCATTCACACTCATTTGTAATGTACATTTTTGCCTAACAATGGAATGTAGGTGAGTGGCCAACTGTCCTGTATACAAATGCAAATCACCTGTGCATGTGGCCCAGCTTGGCCTAGCTCAGACCTACCCAGGACTGGGTACTTTTTAGGCACCAGTTTAGTACCACTTACACACCAATCTACCCACTTCATTGTAGTGGAAACCGCTGCTGTGGTGGTCGGTGTGGTGTGGTGTGGTGTGGTGTGGTACCATGCCAATGGAAATCCGCCTATAGAGTACAGTAGACTCTTCTCCCTCCTGGCGCCCCAAGCTACGGAATGACCTCCCCACCTCAGTCAGGACTGCAGACTCACTCCACATGTTCTGCCACAGTCTGTAAACTCACCTCTTCAGACTCTACCTCTCCCCCTATCAGTCCTCATTCCTTGTATCACTGCTTGTTGCCTATTTTGATGCAGATGTATGCTGGTTAGATGTTTACATATGCCATGAACAGTATGTTATTTAGATAGACATATACAGCTTGCTTGTCCACAGATGCTAAAAGGCTACTTGACCACTTACCCTGTCGTTTGTTGACTAGGCTTCATGCAACTTACACTGATCTTGCACTTTGTAAGTGGCTCTGGATAAGAGCGCCTGGTAAAAGACTATGTTGTAATCGTAAATTGTTCCCTGTATACCGTAGGTGGTGGAGAGGAAGAGAACTCCGGAGGAAATTCGTGAGGAGTACGAAAGACTGGAGAGAGAACGAGAAGAGAGGAGACTACAGCAAAGAACTAATCCTAAGGTTTCACTCACGCACACTGACAGACACACACACACACACACACACACACACACACACACACACACACACACACACACCTGTTACTAATACAATATTTTGTAACTACAGTAGCACAGCAGTGTTACCGCTCTGAAGATATAATGTCATAGTTATTATAGTTTTCCACTCTCATTTTATAATTTCTCTTTGTCACAATCATCACTTTTAACAACCCTCCACCCTGCGTTCAGGGAACCATAAGTGTGGGCATCGATGCGACCGACCTGTTTGATCGTTATGAAGAGGACTTTGAGGAGCTGCCAGGAGGAGGCTTCCCTCATATTGAGATCAACAAGATGCACATCTCCCAGTCCATAGAGGTACACTAACACAGAACGGATCCTTGTGCGTATGCAGTATTAAGAGTTTTACTATATTAGTTGTACAAGGAATAGATACTATTTTGTTGGTATTGATTCATCCTACACGTTTTACCTGCATGCCTGCACCCAAAGACTTTTAAAAGGTACTAGAGCTGAGCTCCTATGTTCCTTCAGGCTCCATTGACAAACACAGACACGGCGGTGCTGTCGGGTTCTCTTTCCACTCACAATGGGAATGGAGGAGGCAACATCAACATGACTGTACGCAGGGTCACATCAGCCAAGGGCTGGGGAGAGGTACGCACACACACACACACGCACACACTGACGAATAGTGAAAATCACAGCGAATTGCGATGCAACACATGATAGCCCCCCCCCCAAGGGCGCTGGGAGCCACTGAATGACTTGGTACTAACTCTACGTACAGTAGCAGGACCCTAGCTTTGGTCTGTACTGTAGCATTAGGGACCAGAGCTAGCAGGACCCATTCATTCATGTGAGCTTTCCAGCTCTAGGTGTTGTGTAAACGGCGCCATCTTGTGTTCCATATGCTACACTCATTAGTCAGAGAGCATACATCAGACTAGCAACATCATTATTACCTTAAAATACAATACATGTGGAGGTCTTTCTTTTATTTATGTTGTGTACATACAACTTTACAGCTTTTCTATTTAACAGATGCATAATGCAGTTAGTGCGTAAGTTTATTTTCTCATTTCTCAATTTCACAGCAAAACATGTTTAGTGCTGTAATATTAATATAATGATCCTACTGCTGCTTGCCCATTTCGATACTGTGCAAACATTTCAATGCATATTCCCTTAATGGATATTTAGTTTAATATTAAATGATTAAATGATTAAAGACATCATTGAAGGCTACTGTCAGTCATAGTCCTTCCCACCCCTAGAATGGCTGTGATAGCTCTCTCTCTCTCTCTCACACACACTGCAATAACCCCACGTTTGCAACTACTTTTGCCTGCACACTTCACCGGGTATGGTCTAGTAATAATAATTAAGTGTGTGTGTGTGTGTGTGTGTGTGTGTGTGTGTGTGTGTGTGTGTGTGTGTGTGTGTGTGTGTGTGTGTGTAGCTGGAGATGGGTGCAGGAGACATACTAGGACCGCTGTTTGGGTTGAAGGTATTTCGCAACATAACGCCTCGGTGGTAAGACCCAGCTATTTTATATACACTCATGACACTGATATAGAATCTGACTGTTACTGCTACTTTGTTCACTCGTCTCTCTCTGTGATGTCTTTCATCTGATTTTGTCTCTCTTCCTCCTCTGCCTCCTCTCTGTCTCTTTCTCTCTCTCTTCCTCCCTCTCTGTCATGGTGTGTAGTTTTCTGACAGCTCAGTGTGGCATGCAGTTCTCGCCTCGTGGTCTACGTCCTAGCTGTTCTCTGATGACGGCTCGTCACCTGGACCAGAACACCATGGGCTATCTGCAGTGGCGCTGGGGACCCAACAGCGCCATGACCACCAGTGTGGTCCGAGACACCAAGACCAGTCACTTCACCCTGGCCCTGCAGGTGCATTCTCACCCATCACTGCCGCATGGAGCTCCAGGCTATGCTTTCTCCACCATATATCAAATGTCGCCTTTGGGTGAAGTGTTAGATGACAGTGAGCAAAACCATATACTCTGTACACGTTTTGGAGCATTTGGTGACAAAAAACTTGTTCAGCCTTCTAGAACAGTGGTTTTCAACCAGTGGTCCTTGGGGGGCTACCAGGGGGTCCCCAGCTAAATTAGTTAACATAGCCTCAGAATCATTTTAACCACTTAGTTTTGGCTATTCAAAAATAGCAGATATACAAGCTCATAGCGCGGCACCGAGTGCCGCGCTATGAGCTTGTAGATCTGCTATTTTTGAAAAATCTTTAAAATGTGTGCATATCTTTGAATATATTACTTTTTCAAAGAGAACATTTTTAACTCAAATCTTTGCTTCTGGGGGTCCCTGGCACAAAACATTTTCAGATGGTGGTCCACGGCCAAATGTATATCAATTTAGGGGTCCCTGGCATGAAAAAGGTTGAAAACCACTGTTCTAGAACATCAGAGATGAATTCAATTTCATATTAAAATGTGGAGCAGACTTCAGATTTGGGAGGAAAATATTTTTAGATGTCTGGTGACATCTAAATAGCGGAGGACAGTGACAAGTACATTTCATATTTTTTGTAAAACATTTAAAGTTTTTATTTATGTATTAAATGTAGAGGTCACCTGTTTCTAGTAGTTGAGCGAAGCAGTTAGAGACTGACTTGCTGTAATGATGAGCAGCACATTACACTGCATTTTGTGCTTTAAAGCGTTTCTTTTGTTGTCCTGCCTCCTTCCAGCTGGGGGTTCCTCACTCCTACTTGATGATGAGCTACCAGTACAAGTTTCAGGATGATGACCAGACCAAGGTCAAAGGATCTGTCAAGTATGTCTGTCTGTGTCAACTGCTTCTCTCTTTTATAGCAGAAGTACAACAAGGACCATGCCTAAATAAATCCAGTAGTCTAGTAATTGGACATAATGAGCTTGCCAATATGCAAATATAATATATTTGCATCAACAGAATATATTATATTGTGTTGATTGTAATTGGCTACTTTGATCTGCCTATTAACCCATTTTCAAAATCCTTCAAAAGAAATCGGAAAGAAATACTTAAAAAATAATTTTCACGATTTTTCAAAAATAGCAGATCTACAAGCTCATAGCACTCGGTGCCGCGCTATGAGCTTGTATATCTGCTATTTTTGAATAGCCAAAGAAATCTAAAGTGACACAGATGCGTTCCAGGTCTCAATGGGTTAATAGAATACTACGTGGTTTTATCAACCATATCTGAACTTCTTCATTGTTCCCTGTATCGCTGAACCAGCAACGCGCCGCAGATTGTCTTTGCGGATTTCACAAACTACAGCTATTCTCCCCTCTGCCACTAGGAACAATGTCCTTTTGAAAACGGTTGGAGAACATGTGTGTTTCCTCAGCTGGTATTGTGTGTAATTGTATTATTATTAAAAAAAAATTGGCTGACACATTTAATGTGACAAATGTACTAAACAGGGACATTCAGTGGTCATGTTCCTATGACAACTGGGTATCCCTTGTTCGATCAATAATTGTTTACCTATATGGTGGAGCATTCCATTTATTATGTAGTGGAAGTGTTTATACTGCTGCTGGGACTGTAGTGTGGAATGTGAGATTTGGATTTGGATCGCTCTGAAAACGGCTTTAAATGAAGCTGTATACTGTAATTCCTGTCCGTTCTCTCCATTTTGTTCTGTAATGTGACGCTTGTTCCCTCCCGGTGTTAATGGTCTCCCTCTTTACCGTGGGTTCATAGGACAGGCTGGTTCGGTACGGTGGTGGAATACGGTGCCGAGCGGAAGATCAGTCGCCACAGCGTTCTGTCAGCCACCGTCAGCATAGGCGTCCCTCAGGGAGTGACCCTTAAGATCAGGTATTCAACTTGTATACGTTTTACATTATGGAGAAAATTCTATATGACATGATGCAATGATGATATTTCAATGATTCAAGCCAGTTTTATGATACTGTATATGGCAGCCATTTTCAGATCATCTTGCTCAAATGTCACACTGAACCTACTTGGTAGTTAGTTGTATGCCATCGACTTTTCACGTACACTTTATGATCTAGCAGTGTAACTCATTGTAATGACTATCATTGTTTTGAAACTATACCGTTTCTTTCTTTAAAAAATGGACTTTGCTTATGTTCTTTTTTCTTTTCTTCTTTTTATAATTCCTTTATGTCGGTCTTATTTTTGGAAAAAATAATAAAAATGTAAACAAGATCAGGTATTCAACAACGCAGAACATGGGATCAGTATTTCATCATCGGTCTGTATCTGTAGAGTGTGATCCCCTAATTTGTGTGTGTGCGTGTGTGTATGTGTGTGTGTGTTACTACAGGTTGGCACGAGCCAGCCAGACATACCTCTTCCCAATCCACCTGACGGACCAGCTGCTGCCCAGTGCGGTGTTCTATGCCACCGTGGGCCCCCTGCTGATCTACATGGCCGTCCACAGACTGGTCATCATCCCATACACGCATGCACAGAAACAACAGTCAGTACACACGCGCATGCATGCATGCATGCACACACACACACACACACACACACACACACACACACACACACACACACACACACACACACACACACACACACACACTGAATGTCATAGAACCTTTAAGGGTTATAATATAATAGTTTGGGGGGTTCTTCAAAGTAACTGCTTCCTACTTACAATAATAATACAATAATTAACAAAACAGTTAATTGAATTTATTTTTATTATTTTTTTGTCTCCTGTGCTGACAATATCAGAAAGTCAGTGAATTAATCCACTCAATCTGCTGAGTAGTGTAATCCACTCAGTCTGATGGCCGGAAACACTCCAACCCCCTACAAGCGACTGCCTAATCCACTTTTTTCCCTTCCTAACCATCATTTCTCAAAGAGTGCTGAATGGGCACCAGTAATGGAATGGAGGGAGCGATTAACGGCATAGCAATAAGATAGTTGTAATGGCCGCAACTTATACATGAAGTGGTGTTGTGTCAAGTGTCCATTATGACTGCTATTAATGTTACGAGAGGACAGGCCATAACTATTAATGTTCAACTCATTGTTGAGGTATACAGAGTTATAACAACTGATACCAAAACAGAACAACCCCTCTTCAAAATCCAGACCTTAATTGGTTTGCAGACATCTAAAACGCTGTCCAAAAACTAAGGCTTTTTAAGCTCTGTTTGAAACAACTCAGTTATTCAATTAGCAATGTGATTAAGTGATTTGAAAGTAAATAAATCAACATCAAATAAATCAACATCACAAAGTTCAGTGTAATGTAAAGGGAGTTGAACCCCAGGCAAAGTACTACTATATACTGTAATTATAAGCATAAAATGACTACCGTACTCCTGTTTACACAGGCTAACCCAGAGTCTAGTCAATTAAAAACAAACAAAACAAATGTAATCCAAACATCTACTGTCCTTGTGTCTACAACTGTCCTGTCCCACCGACTCCCACGAGAACAAACAACATTAAGGACATGTCATCCCAACACTCCCACATCAACCACTCCAAAATAAAACAACAGAAAATAAGAGAAAGTAATGGACACCCGGAAAATACAAGCCTGTAACAGTATTTATATAATGTCTGCTTTGGCTGTGTCTGTATTTCTCAGGGAGATAGAGCTACAGCGAATTAGTTCAGCCACAAACATCGCCAAGAAGAAACAGGAAGCAGAATCAGCTGTGAGTTCACACACACACACACACACACACACACACACACACACACACACACACGCGCACGGCGCACACACACACACACACACACACACACACACACACACACACACACACACACACACACACACACAGAGGAGAGCTCTTCTCATCTTATTTTCAAAAGCCTTTCCCATCTCCTTTGCTGTTTGTCAGGTTCTACTGATGCAGGAGTCTGTGAGGAGAGTCATAGAGGGTGAAGAGTCAAAGATGGGTGAGTGAAGACTCACACCAGGTTTGGGAACTGAGAACTGTTGCCATTTTGCCGCCAAGCTGTCATAGAACAGATAAGGATGATATGGGGGGGGGGGGGGGGGGGTCTGGTAAGCAAAAGGTCTCCGGTTCACCTCCTGGCCCCATTCTACGTGTCGAAGTGTCCCTAAGCAAGACACGTAACTCTTAACAGCTCCCCCCGAGCGCTCGTCATGACCGTCTGAGCAGCCATCAGCTGGTTTAATCTGAAACAGAAAAGTAGCCCATCTACAATCTCACAACGTGTCGCTTTGACATAGTGTTGAAAAAGTTTACAGTAGCATGCCCCCCCCCCCCCCCCCCCCCCCACACACACACACACACACACACACACACACACACACACACACACACACACACACACACGCACAAACACACACAACCACATGTTTGCGCATGCTATCAAGATCTGTCTGTGAATATGTAACTTTATGCCTTTTTAGGACTGATTATCCTGAATGCCTGGTATGGTAAGTTTGTGACAGACACCAGTCTGAAGCAGGAGAAAGCCCAGGTCATTGATGTCACGGTTCCTCTGCAGTGCCTGGTCAAGGACTCCAAACTCATCCTCGCTGAAGCATCCAAGGTGTGTGCGTGTGGTGTACGGCTGTGCACGCGCGTGAGTCTGTGTGCGCGCGTGGGTGTGTGCGCATGCATGTGTACAACATTAACCTGTGGCTGTGTTAACTGAGGTTTTATATCTCTGTGTGTAGGCGAGGTTGCCAGGTTTCTATGACCCATGTGTAGGAGAGGAAAAGAGTCTCAAGTTACTGTACCAGTTCAGAGGCGTCATGCACCAGGTCATCTCTGCAGATATCGAGCCCTTACGGATACCCAAACAATGTCAGTATGAAGCCACTGTAAACTCAATTCCACATCAAGGTGTCATCATATCACCATGTTTAAGTAACTGCAGTCTAGTTGTAGAATGTTATGCTTATGTTTTGACTTTGTGAGCACCACTTCACCACCTGGACTCGAGTCTTCACCTTTTGAACTCTAAGAGCACTCTGGTCACATTTGTTCTCAGTTCTAGAATGACTCCATTCCTTCTACCTGGTCTTGAATTTTCGTCTTTGTCCGTCTCTCTCTCTCTCTCTCTCTCTCTCTCTCAGCTCACAGAATTGATGCGGAGTCGTAGGAGCCCCACCGATGTTGGAACGCCAGAGGACAACAGTCAGTATACAGAAGGACACAACATTAGGAATGGAGGGGGAAACGCCAAAAGTGCGCATCCTCTCCTCTTGACTTTTTCCCCACCTGGTCTTAGTGAATCCGTTGTGGAGTTCCTCTACTCCTCTCTTTCCTGTGTGCCGCCTCCCTGGGGTAAGACAATACAGGAGTCAGCCCCGGCCCGGCCTTTCTAGAAGGTTTGACCTACGGTGGCCCCTATTCCTCTACAGATGTGTCTGTCATATAAATGTCTTTATACACTATCAAACAGACTCCTCACTGACAACCTGTGATGACTCTTCCCTCTGAAAATAAGCTAAAAGTGTTACATTACCAGTAAGTTAAGAGATGTCTGACTTTTTTTGTTTTTGTTTTGTATGAACAAATTATTTCTGAAATAGTCTTCTCACATGAAAAGTGCAATGTTTATCCTGTATCAGCCAGTTGTGTTAGAAAGGTACTGTGGTAACTAGCGTACTACTGTTAATGCCTTGAACATGCTCATCCCTGAGGCTAGCCAGCATCTCCTTGCCAGTTTGCGTGGTAAAATGAAGCATTGTGGGATGCCTACACCAGTGGTTCTCAAAGTGGGGTCTGGGGACTCACAGGGGTCCTTTAGGGGGTTCCAGGGGGTCCCCAGCAAAAACGAAATACATCGGGCTATTTGAAAATAGACGATTTACAAGCCCACAACGCATGGCGATGCAACACGTTCTGCTTGTAGATCAGCTATTTTCAAAAGATGTTGACAAAATGTTGGGATAAAAAAATATTTTTACAACAACACATTTGTATTGGGTCCCTAGCACAATATTTTCAGATGGGGGCCCAAATCCATATTCATTGGGGGGGTCGTTAACATGGAAAGGTTTGAGAACCACTGGCCTACACTACATAAAGCATCTCATGTTTTTATGTTCGTCTCGACCTAATTTATGATGCCTTGAAGTGACATGTCTGCTGCTCACATGGGTGCCAGTCTGCCAGTGCAAACTGACACCCAACACCAGAGATGTGTACAGTATGTGCAGGAGAGAATGTACAGTAAGCTTGCTAAGCTATAGTGAAGGATTGAAACCTGAAGGCTTATGTTGCTGTTGAAGTGCTATATCATTGTGACTGGTGGTGGCCTCTCGATGGAATGGATATGAGACATAATGAGAGCATTATACTGTGATTTACATACATACATGTACAGTATCGGTTAGAATTTCTTTGTCATTGAATCATTTCGAAAATAGATTTAGCATAACAGTTGTGCCATGCCTTTACTTTTGTTGTTCCATTTATTTTATTATTTGTAATTATGAAATCTAGATTGCGTATGCCACATGACTTCTCTTATATGGCAACTGTATAGCTGCTAATTTTAAACGTCTTAATGGGATCATCTACATTTGGCAGTCTACTCACTACAGCCATTTTCAGATCTGAATCAGGTTCATTGAGACAACTGGGCACATTTTATGAAGCACTTTTTGAGGTAATGGCAGATGTGGGCTAATATTGGGATTTTAATTGATGTGAAATATACCCTTTTTGCACTTTTCTTTTTTTTTATTGCTATCTGTTATATTGGTTATGAAGTCCTGGATTGAAACTCCCAGGCTTTGTTTTAGTTGTGAGAGCTAGTGTTGATTTTTGCGAAGCCCTCTTCCTTGGTACTTGTGGCCACCTGACCACTGTCTTTCCAACCTCCACTCTATTCAGCAGTCCGCCTGAACTGATCCAGTTTGTGGGATTTGTCTACAGTGGTTAGCTCTAGTTTTGACCATTGACTGTAGTCCTTTGGTTAACCCTGTCCTGGTGGCACTATGAGAAAAGTAAACCAACTGTTACCTATTGTTACATTCCTGCACTGAGCCAAGTTCAGCCAACTATGATGTAAGTAACACTGAAGGAGCCTGTGATCTCCCTCTCCCGTCCTGTAAAGATGACAATAAAAATGAGCTGTAAGCAACAGTTAAGGAGCCTGTGATCTCTCTCCCCCATCGGGTAAAGATAGGACAATAAACATGAGCCAATCGGTAAGATGTAGTGTTTCATTTGAATGGCATTCTAAAACGGGATGAACTTCGACGCTTAGAAGAAAATACCCAAAGAGAAATGGGTTAAAATTGTAGCTCTTTATTTACATTAGTTTACAATAGTTTCACAGAAACAGTTTGCACCACAGTACAGACAACGCTTTCTCAATAAGGGGATAGGACAACCCAGGATCAGAATGTAGATACCATCTTGTATTCAAATGTTACATTAATGCCTCAAAATAGCTTGACACATGCCTCAAATTGAGTTTGTGTTGAAGACATTTTCAGACATCAAAACCTACTGTAACTTCAGTCATCGTCTTCTACAAGTGTATTGAGACGTCTTGAAATGCCTCATCAAGCAACAAAATCACAAGACGCACCTTTTCTACCTCAAGATGGCTTGGTATGAACAGACATTTCGAAATACAGCAGTGCTGATATCAGCTTTATAATAAAACAAATTTGAGGGTAATTTGTGTATTAGCAAATAGTGATTGCCAGGTCAAGTCATTGATCCTGCCTTGGAAAAATCCCATCCCAGACAAGCATCTGGTGGTGGTGTGTCACTTTCATATGTGATCTATGGCTTTTATATCAACAAGAAAAAAAATAAACCCAGAACAACGTGTAGCCTACACAAACAGGCTTAACAGCAGGCGGAACATGAATAACAGGAAGCTTAAAATCTTTACTCCACATTTCAACACGTTTAAGAAAAAAGGTGCCCTGAAACATGACAATTTTAAATGAACCCACTGAAAATGAGTGAATGCTTACATGTGAAAAGTTTAACAAAATGATTAGATAGGCTAGATCTGTTCTTCTGATACTGTAATACAGAGACTAGCAATATCATTTTGAGCCTGCTACTTTGTCTCTGTCCTTGCCTCGAACGTCCATTTTGACACTGAGAAACCATAGTCCAGGGAAGGGTGGACAATTCATAGCAGCACATGCATTGCCAAATTATACACACACACACACACACACACACATAGTTTAACCCAGTCCAGTTCAGAATATGTTCAATAACACTATTCCAGGTTACTGAATGCAACAACCTTTTGAATAGAATTTGAATTTGGTGCTTAAACAGGATGTCCAAACAGTTACATTTTCCACTACAACGACAGATCTGTCTTTTAAAACAAACATTGGCTTGAACATGAAACAGATTGAGACAATTGTGATTCCTGGTTTGCAGAAAAAAGTTCTATCCAACAACAGTAATTGATACTGTTGTTGGATAGAACTTTTTTTATACCAATGCAACGCCTTGTGACAAGTTCCAGGAAAAATTGGACCGGAGTCCTGAAAATGGCCCTTTCTGAGAACCATTTAAAAACAAACTGGTCTGAATCTGACCTCTTTTCTATTGTGGAATAACCAGCTTCTTGATTGTGAAACCGTTGATTTTCACAAAAGGAATCCATTGCAAATACAATAAGGGCAGTTTTGCTGCTGAGTGAACGGCAACTTAATTCAAAGGGAGTGGCAGCGGCAGGAAGACCCCTACTGTAGTGAAATAAAAGCACTCAATACAGTATTGTATTGATTTACAGCTACAGTGATATTGTGTTCCAATGTCCTAGATAACAAAACAGAACAATGTATATGAATCAGGTTAAAGGATAGTCTCTTTTATATGCTTTTGTTCTATGGGCTTAACACTAGAGCACCGTCAGAAGCACCGAAGACAGAGGTTACTGTAACTTGGTTGTGAATGAGATAACATTTTAAAGAGAACGTGTAAAATGAAAATAAAAATCCAGCTTACAAAGACACATGCTCAGGATAAAAATGTCATAATAATAAAAAAAAACGCCTTGTCGACGAACACCAGCATGCACTGTAGTGGGCTGGCAGTTGTCAGAGGACTGTCTCTGGCAGTTAAAATGTTTCCAGTGTTCAAAGGAGATACTTGGGCCCCGGCGGGGACTGAGCAGCTGTGCTAACGCCACCTGGAGCTAGCCATCCATTCAGTGATTGCCTGACGCAGAGTCTGAAGGGAAGCCGAAACAAAACGTCTGCATATCGAATAGCTAATTTTATACTATAATTAAGAAAAGTTTATTTTCAACTGGAAAGGGCGTGAACGTGTCACATCAACACCCTTTTCCGGTTGAAAATATGCAATCGTTGTAGTATAAATTTGTCATTACATAAACAGAGGGTTGAGTGACGACATATAAATTAGAAATAGCACTCAAATTGGTTGCAAACAAGGGACATGGGGATAGGTCCAATAAAGTGTTTATAGAAAAAGTCCCTGGCTATCACAATGGTCCAGGGCACAGCCGTGGAGGCTGCAGGGCACAAAGGGATGTGTTAGGGGGGGAAGTCGTGTCCAACAGGTGGGGGAGAAAGCAGAGTGGAAGAGGGGGTCAGTGTTCAGGGTTCAGGGCCAGGGGTCAGTCTAGCAGATGCTTGCGAGGGCCAATGCGTGATCGGTGTGAGCGCCGGGCGTCTGGGGGTCCGTGCAGCTCTCTGCAGCTCTCGCACACGTACGTCTCCGGGACGTGGCTCTTGCGGATCTTGGCACACGACAGGTGGATCCAGGTGTGACACTTGTCGCACTCGATCATGGCGCGGCCCGCGAAAGGCTTCATGCAGAAACACGTCACCAGGTCCCACGAGTCGTCGTCTGAGGGGGAGAGACGGCAGACAGAGATTAGGACTGGAACTCATAATTATTTTTAATCTATGTTCCCCAGCAGTCAAACACATCACTTTTCATTTTAGAATCACGTGGAACAAAGACAAGCATTCACATTTTGTTGCAAGCACATTAGACATTTTTCCCATTTTTTTATTACTTCAAATTGACAGATTTTCTTTCAATTGATTGTTTGTTACATCCATAACTGAGGGCGCTTTCACACCTATAGTTATGTAGGCTCATTTTTGCAGTTTTCATTTGGTTTTGGTTATCGACCACGCTACACTTTGTCATGCACACCACACATTGTTAACAAATGTCACGTAGTTGAAACAGTTGCTTGTGTACTGTACAGAATTTCCACGGAAATGTCAGCAAGAAACTTGCTGACATTTCCTGGTCTACCATGGGCCTGTATTATGAAAATAGATTTGGGAGTTAGCGAGGTAACTTCAGGTGTCAATTCTTACCGGGGTAAATTGCCATGGTAACATATGCTGCACACAACAGGTCAACGCATATAAAACTGTCTACAGACCAATAAATTATCTTGGGATTTCCGTGGAGCTAGGTGCGAGCGGTATAGATTGTTGTTATAGGGATTGAGTTGTGTCATCATCTTGAGCCCTGAACTGTTGGCTGCAAGCAATATCAAAGCCATTTAATTTAACGGAAGGATGAAGGATTGAAACACTAAAGCTGTGTACTTGTTGTATTTACTATACTATAAAATATAAGCAAGTAATAGCCTGGCCCTCAAGGGTTTGCTTACTCTGCCCAGACAGAGACATCACTGCTCATTATGTGTCCAACACTTCACCATTCAACTAATTAAGTTTGATAAGAGGCAACATTTGTAAGAGGCAATGATTAATTAGCGACCACAGCCTAGCCTAGATGCTGCCCTGAATGAACAAGCTGTGTCCTTAAACATAGTTTTAAAACTTCAAATGATCATAAACACCAAAAGAATACATCTAAGCAACAAATCAATTTAATGTAATACACAAATGTAGTATTATATTATGGGGCAGTCAGTCATATTATAAGGGGCTGTGTCGACAGGATGCGTTTTTTTTAGCTGCCAGAGCCTGTCTGCCATGCATTTCTAAGGTGAAGACGTGCTGGAGTGTTCCTATTCCCAGCGCCATGCCTCGCACTTCAGCGCTCTCAGCATCCAGACATTTTGTGGCGGAGCCCCCCCCGAGCACTTCAAGCTGAAAATAGTTACACTTTTGGAGACTTCAATGTCACATATGATCCTCCTGACTGTTCTGACAAGTGACAATGACAACCCGGTCATTTATGACCCAACTGATCGATACCACAACCACGAGATGTCCATGTTGACCGTTATTTTGGCCAGGCTATTTGTGCTAATATCCATCCATCTATGTAACCTACCTTCTACCCCATCCACACACTATACATTTTGTTGAGATATGATGGGAGTAGGATTTGAACTCACAGGGAGCCTATCTTCAGTGTGCTAACGCTAACAGGCTGAGCCACAAGGCGCGCTGTACTTAGTCTCACATATCCAGACGATCAAGAGATCTTACCGATGTCTGGGGTAATCTAAATTCAATGAATGGACATCGGAGAAACCCACCAGTAACAAATCCACCCCCACTGCATTCTACGCGAGACTACCCTGTACTTTTACAATATTATATTAAGATTAAACTGTCACTGGGATCTTACCTGAGTCTACCATAATGTCCTCGTCCTCTCCGGATCCGTCTTCGTCCCGGAACACCACCTGTTTGCCCTGGCGGTACACCAGCCGGTTCCCCGAGAATCCTTCCACCTTCTCCACCTTCACAGCCCCTTCCTCTAGGTCCCGGCTGTCGTAGCGTGGCAGCTCGTCCGTTGGCTCCTCCTTGCAGTGGGCGGGGCTAGGCAGGCGATGAGGAGGCGTGGGTGGGAGGGGAATGATGATGTCATCGTCAGGCTCTTCTTTGATTGGTCGGCTGCCGACAGAGAGTGGATGATGCAGCTCTGTGACTGGCGAGCACGCCTGCAGTGCACCACATGCCTCGTTTTCCCGCTCCTTCCTCCGCTTCTTCTTCTTCAGTTTTTCGGCTTTCCTGCGTTCGTCCGAGTGGAGGCCGCCGATGGCATGACTGTGCTGCTGAGGAAAAGGAATGCAATGAGTCGTTAGCTTTTTATTTGTCTCACTTTTTAATACAATTCAAAAACCTAGCGGTGCTGTCTAACAAGTATCTCAGAAGAATCACAGAGCTAAATATGCCTAGATGAGAGGGTAATGATATGGCGCTCAGCTGAGACCATTAACAGGACATTATTTATTTTACGCAGAAACCTAAAGCACCATGCATCATTATTCATGTTCTTTCGTAGACAACAGTAGGCCATTGCCCCCAATCTGCCCTATCCTAGAGAAACTGACCCTCCCCCACCCATTCCTGTGCCCTCAGAGATTGACTCTGTCCCGTGTCTCAACACTGCAGAGCTCAAGGTCCTGATGCTAGACAGGAGGGTGTGGAGGGCGGCGATTCAGGAGTCCCGAGTTGGTGTTGGCTAGACCAGACTCTCGCATCGCTGTCCAATGTCCCATCCACTCTGTAATGGTGGTGGAATGTGTGCCTGCCCATGTATGTTTTTGTGTGCATAGGATGGTCTTTATACATACTAGTTTGTGCATAATTAGGCTACGTCCCATAAAGTCTACTGAAATCTCGCATGCATTGAGTAGCCTAGCCTCATCTGGTGAAATTATGGCAAAAAGCGGATCATCATGCACTAAAACCTAAATGTTAATGTTCAACATGTTTACTCAGACAGACAGAGAGAGTTGTGTCATGGTAAAGGACATTAGTACAGAATAGACAGTCCTGAATTGCCAGACGATCAGAGATCTTCGCCAACCGATACATCTGGGGAATTTCTCTGGTTGAGCCAAGTGTTTAAACACTGACTTGTGAGTCTACAGATGTTTGAGATAAATGTGTAGACATCAGAAAGCTTGCATCAATGTAGCCAACTGTTGCAAATCAGATGTAGTTCAACTCAAAAGTGTTTTGGAAGTTTGTTTGATTGCTTTTGGGTGACATGTGAGACGATTTTTTTTTTGTCCAACTGGCATAGTAGACTGGTTTTAATTAGGGTTGTTTCGGGTCTCAGAATTTATTTGAAGCTCGGGCACGAAAATACATTTGTGCGGTTGTCGGATAAGTTGTAAGCACTGTGAATGCTAAGGTTACCAAAACAGGACCCTGGCCTTCACAGTGCCACCTGCAGCAGACAAAGACATAACCGTTTGATCTAATCCAGACAAAATGGCTTAAAGACCAGACATATCAACTCACATCTTTTTTAGTGTGCCCCGATAACATGGCTCCTGGCAGTGGACGTTTCCTGCTCCTGTCCTGGGGGGCTTTAGGGGGCCGTGGGGAGCAGGAGGGGGGTGGTGGTCCTGGAGTCCAGCCATCACTGTCTGCTGTGCTGCCTGTGCTGTTGGGGGGACTCGAGCTGCTCCGAAGTGGAGAGTCCTGGAGATACACAAGTGCATATTAGACACTCTGTCTATGTGGAATTGAAATGGTGTTGATCAACAGGTCTCTCCAGCCAAAATACCTGTAAGAATTCTAGTTCACTTTAAAACCCTGTCAAATAAACAGTGACAATAAGCCCCTAACTCCCTTATTATCTAATAATTTAGGTTACACTGCACTGACTTATGAAATCATATGCTAGTTCTGTGGGCATGTGAGGTAAGAGAACCTAAACCACACACACACATACAGACGACTAGCAGAGACTCACAGCACATGATGTAAACCTCTGACTGATAAGGGTGAGGGCTGCATGAAGGCTCCAGGCCAAAGGCTGATAGTGGCACTGGAATGTGTTGTTCAGAGCGCACAGGTAAGGGTCTTACTCCATTTTCCGCCCCCTACCAACTCATTGCTCACTTACTTGTCTCATATCAGGGCTCACGTAAACCTGCTCTAGAGTGATTATCATAGTAAAGCAGGAAGGTACTTGAGGGCCCAAATGGAACAGGGACAAGTGCAGTGATGAAGAGAGAGTGGGGCTAGGCCCTCTTACCCTAGAAAAGAGGGCTGGGTTAGGGGGAAAGTCCCTCCAGGAGGGACACACAGCAGCCTGTGGGCTAGCGAAGGGGAAGCAGGCTGCCCAAGCTCTGTGGATTAAACAGACCATCATGACATCACAACACACCAGACTGGAGGCCATGCAGTGCTCAGTGTTACACCCCACAACCAATTACATGGTCATCAGCATGTGTGCAAAGATGTAACCTATCAATGCCCATGTACAGTATGTTGACCATCTTGTGGATTATCACTAAAGTCTGTGTAAAAAAGAAAAATGTCAGTAGATATAAGGGGACTAGAACGTCAGAGGACCCCAAAAGATACATTGTGGAACTGGACAGAGCACACAGGCTTAAAATAACCTGTTTTTCCAGATAACCTCAGTGTTTGCCTATCTATCTTATGTGTTCACAAAAGTCTGACCACGTTCAATCCACAGATATTGCAATGATTACAGCAGCAGTAAGCCCACTTTGCAGAGTCAGAACAATTCACTGAAGGTACAAAAGAATGGCAAAAAAAAAAGAAATGATTAGTTTAAACACAGCAAAACAACTATGACACTGCACCTGTAGATATGGAGGGTCTTGATTAGAACAGTTACTGTACATTCACATGGCCAAATAACAGACATCTCTGCAGTCAACAATTTGAAATGCAGACTTCACGATGCAACTCCTTGCAAAATGCAACTCCTTGCAACCATTATCCCGAATGGAAGTTGCGAGGAGTTGCATTGGTGTGGACTGGCCTTAAAACGGTTTTGTTACAAGGAGTTGCATTGCTGTGGACTGGCCTTTAGTTTTTGTCTGTTGATATCATCTATCACACTTTAATTTGACTTAATTTCTACATATTTATTTTTGTTTCCATTGCGCTCATTACTTTATTCACTATTTGATTCATTGGACATTTAGTGTGATGTTATTACAAGCCATGTGCACATTTCCCACTGTTTTTAATATATATATATATATATATATATATATATATATATATATATATATATATATATATATATATATATATATATATTACATGTGAGTATACAGTAGGAGTAAATGAACCAATCGCTGCTTACAGACATGATCAAGATTGGTGCAGTTTTCCATCAACATTCACTCACCTCTTGAGGATAAGGGATGTAGCCAGCATAGGCCAGGACAAAGGTGCAGAACTTGTTAAAATCTTCTACTGTCCTCCTTCTCCTGTATGGAGGACTAAATCCCTGCAACAATGATCACAACAAAGCACATATATTTCAACGCACTGAAGAAAAAATACACAATACGACTTGGTGTAACAATAAATAAATGATCAAAATCCCCCTCTGAGACAACAGCCTTTGCCAGCTGTTCAGCACAAGGGGCACTAAAATGTAAAAGTAAGATAACATTAGCTTCGGTTGACCATAATTAATTCAAGCCCCCAAACCCGGAACCGTTTAAAAAACGAAAGATGATGAGAATTAATTTATGAATACAGAATTAGGAATCGCTTGAGAATCAACCCCCTCCCCCCATCCAACAAATAGACATTTGGCTGAAAGGAGACAAGCGATGAAGAACCCGTGTAGGTTGTTGTCTTTCCCAAGAGGAAGGACATATATATATATATATATATATATATATGTATATAACTCATGCATAATGTACTGTGCTTGTCTAGCCTTGGATCAAGACTATCATAGATGTATTTTATCGATTTTGACATTTTATGTCAACATCGATCTAGTCTTGATCCAAAGCTACTCCTACTGTACCAACCAGAGCTAATCTGTTGATGCAACTAGCTGGCTAAACACTGGTTAAGTTCAACAAACAAACCATTTCTGGATGTTTTATGATGACTGTACCAAATCAGAGCACCCACCCAAACACCAACAACAATGCTTAGTAAACCAAACGCCGTCGATGTGACATTTAAACATGGCCAGCAGTTAGCTTGTTAGCCATACGACGAGGGTGGATTGTTGCCTTTTAAACGAAGCTAGCTTTACCGAGCATTAGCATTAGCAGCAGTACAGTAAACAGACTCTTCTCGTCAGTTAAAAGTCAACTAATGAACTATAACGACGTTATAGTTCACAATCAGCCACGTATAATAACCATTATGTCAACAAAACATGAACCAGCATAATGCTGGTTCATGTTTTGTTGACATAATGGTTATTATAACAGCATCAGTTAGCTAGTCTGCACAGTGAGAGAAAGGTATAGTTGTGTAATAACAATGACTTACCTCCGATTCAAATGTATGTGATGTCGATGGCGTTATGTCGTCCATTATGTTACAAAAAAAAGTACCTGATAAGCCCTTATAAAGGGACTTTAAAAACGTTGTCAGTCGACAAAAGAAAACAAGAAGAATCGACGTGTGGCTGTTAACACTAACTAGCTAAATGTCTAGCTAGTTTGCTAAGTAACGTTGGGTAGCTCAGCTATTAGCTAGCTATAAGTGTTAGAAGAAGCAACAGTCCTCAGTGTGTCTCCAGAAGCACACATAATAATAATGTGACTTATGTTTGATCCTAGAGGAGCTGGTAGTGTGTTCTTGCAAAAAAAAATCTCCAGCAACCCGCACGCAGCCTGCGTTATCTATCTACTACTAGAGTCAGTGCTCTATCTATTTGTGTCTGTTGCTACCTGGTCCGTTGGGTCTAGCTGGATGACTGACGACAGCGACAACACTCTGACACACAGCTGCCTGTCACTCAAGGGAAACGACACACACACACCGTGCCAAGGCGTACGGCGCATGCGCACTAACATTAAAGGGCAGCCAGATAGGGGGGAAGGGGGCTGGGCAAACATTTTCAAAACATGTAACAAAAATTGCTAGAATACATCCGACGTTTTTTTTACGGAAATATTGACTTGTTGATTTGCTTCATGCAACTTGCCAAGTCTTCTATATAACGTGTTTATTACGGTATATGCGGTCTTCTCATCTTCCTTCCTCGTGGTAGGCTAACACAGTGGTTCTCAACCTGTGGCTCGGGACCCCCCACATGATTTTTTTTCTGGTGGGGGGTCCCCAGATGACAGTGAAGTGACAATTTAAGGACTTTTAAGACATTTTTAATACCTGAAAAAGGGGGGGGGGAGACCATTACTGCATCAAAACTAATCAACAAACTAAAAACTGGTCAAACATTGGCCAAATTGTCAAATAATATAAGAAAGAGGCAAAAGATATTTTTTTTAACAATATTTATCTGTGGAACCAGTCAAGCTAAATAGAATGCCTCAACTCCTACATTCCAAGTGCATATCAGGGTGGGGGGTCTCCAGTTCAAATATGATTATTTTGGGGGGTCACGGCCTGAAAAGGTTAAGAACCACCACTTGGCTAACACAGAGGTTCTCAAAGTGGGGTCCGGTCCGGGGACCCCAAGGGGTCCTTGAGGCGGGGATTCCAAGGGTCCCCAGCTAAATTACTTAATATAGCATCAAAATCAGTTTACGTGTTGTGAATTTTTAGTGCTGCTATTTTGGAAAATGTTTGACTAATCTTAATGTGTTTTATTTTATTTTATTTGGAATCTTAATATAACACAAATCTTTTCTTATGGGCTATGGCACAACATTTTTTTCACATGAGGTCCCGGCCAAATAGGCTACATCAATTTGGGGTTTCTTGACATGAAACCACCACCAGAACCACTGGGCTAACATTTTCATAACCTTTTGGCATTATTATTATTTTCATATGGCTTTATGTGTGAAAAGTAATTATCACAATCACAATGCAAACTATTCTTCACAGTTGTTTGTTTGTTTGCTATGAAACCGCAGCCAAGACTAATTTAAAGAAACTAGATGTAGTGCAAGCAAAAGCATTAAGTGTGTGGTGGAGCCCTCCGTACAACCCCGATTCCAGCTTTGCAAGTCGAAATGGGACTGGGAGACTCCTCTGGAGAGTCAAAACGGAGGTCAAAGTTGGCTATGCAATACATTAGTAAACACCTGGGGGAGTGGGGAGGGGATGAAGCAAAGAAAGAGTGTTTCATCTTTAAGATGATGAATAAGGAGATGGAGAAGTTGGAAGAGGTGAGGGTGGCCCCTATAGTACACTGGTCAGTGGTACCGACATGTAACAAACACTGGCTTCTTATAGTGACATACATGGTAGCAGATAAGCTGAAAAGCAACCATGGAACACCACCTTCACATATAGATAGATGGGCCCAAGACCCTAATTCAGGTTTTGCCTATAGATGAATCCACAGAGTGCTGTGGAGTGTCAGAATGCTGCATTCTAACACGAAGTTATGATTGTGCGGTGCCAGGGGAGCGCTCTGTGGATTCGTCTATCTATACAACACCAGAGTTGGGCGTGTCAGTGTGCAAGCGGCTGTCTGAGGGGGTGTCTGTCTTCACAACAGAACTGATGATGGTAATGTCCCATTCAATGCATTGATAGCATCCGAATCAGGAGGGGCACTGCAGTGGGTGGAGGAGGTGAAGCCAGGGCAGGTAGTTATACAGTATGCTCAGACTCTCCGTCTGTGCTTACGATGACCCTGAGGGAAGGAAAGTTGGGAGCCTGGTCATGGTCAGACCTGGTGGTGGAGCTGTTGGTCCACCTGTATAGAATTGAGAAGGCTCATGTGGTGGAAAGGAACATGACCATCCATAGGAGCATATAAGTGCAAAAGGATAACATAGCGGGCTGGTAGGAGCAGTGAGAAAGGGAAAAGAAGGGAAAGCACTACTTTAACATTCAGAGCAGTGTCAGGAAAGGGCAGTGCTTCCTGGGGCAGAGGCATGCAGTGACTCTGACTTGACTAGACTGGGGCACTGTGGACTGGCATGGGACTGGGCAAAAATGGGGAAGCCTCCAGATGGACTCTGTGACACATGTAAGAAAGAACAAACTGTGATGTCCTGGAGTGCAGCTGGTACACGGAAGAAAGAAAGAGGATGTATGCACTATGCAGCAGTGTCAAGTGAGCCCACAGAAGTATTGTAACACCCAAGGGCCTCCTGAATCCCACTGTAAACCAGCCAAGGACAGTGATTGATTGAATACTTTATTAACAGTTTGCAAATAGTATAGTGGTATACGATTAAATACAATGACGCTAAAAGGATAACACATGACATACAGCCCTATAAGGGCTTGTTTCCATTGTGGTCCTGTGTATTCAATTAATCAAGACACAGTAATATACTAGACATCATCAACACTATAGTAGCAATAAATGTATATGTACAGTAAACAGTTGGGGGGTGGGGGGTCATTTCTGGTGTTAAGCTTAGACTTTTCTAGGACTAGGTACAAATTGCAGACAGGTGCTCTTTTATGGCGGTTTTGAAGGAGGATAAGTGAAAGCAGTGCTTGAGTTCATTGCGGCTACAGGCCTACAAATAATATTTGTAACGTGTTTTGTGACTCAGAAATAGAGTCACAGAGTATTAACCATAGGGTATTAACGCGTTCTGTGACTCTTTGTGATTTCTATAACAGGGGTCTTCAGCAGGAGGTCCGGGACCCCTAGGGGGTCCTCAGAGTTACTACAGGGGGTCCGCCAAATCTTTATGTGATATATATGATTATATAGGCTATTTTTGGCAAAGAGGTATAGCCTAGGTGTAGAGGGGAAAAAGAGCAGACCAAGTAAACAAAAAAGGTTTAATCTGAAACACAATTTTATACAATATAGAGGGGTCCCTGCTTCATCTCTCTCTCAGCTAGGGGGTCCTTGGCCTGAAAACGTTGAAGACCCCTGTTCTATAATATAGTTACAAAACGCGTTGATACTCCAGACCTGTGGGGAGCAGCAATGTGCCGGAAAGCATCCAGTCTGCCGGAAACACATGAAGAAGAAGAAGTCTACCCACGTGATGTTTACGCAGGTTTCATTCCACAGGCCGCGCGCTTTACGCAGGAAGAGAAGAATCCTGTAAACTCATTCAAAATGCAGAGCACCAAACTGCAAACGTTTAAGAGCCTTTTTACAGAACGAATGACAGCGACTTCAATAGAGCTGTTTGCACAATTTGAACACATTGTCGAAGAGTACTGCGTAGAAAACACACGTTTGAAGGAGACGCTGAACGCTGTGTTGAATCCCGAGATCAGACTGTGTCGCGTAGGTTTGTACCATGTATTATAACTTTATGGTTTGTACCTGTACCCTAAAAACTAACCCTAAACCTCCGTGGTACTACGGTTGTTGCTAATCACGGTGTGGTTCTGCAAGAGGCAGGCTACTGTTGCCATGTCTGCTTGTTATAAGCCAGTTAGGGCTTCTTCTCTGTAAAGTTACATTTGGTGATTTTTGGGGGTTTGTTTCTAAAGTGTAGTTGCTTGTTTGGGCTTGTTTCCTAAATGTAGTTTAAATCAGTGGTTCTCAAACATTTTCATGTCAAGGACCCCCAAATTAATTTGTATTAGGCCACGGAGCCCCCATCTAAACATATTTTGTGCCAGGCAGACCCCATACAAGATTTGTGTTGTTAAAATGTCAAATTGTTTAAGATTTTGGGGAAAATAGCGATCTGCACTACTTTTAGATATGCTATTTTCAAATAGCCAATGTATTATGTTTAAAGGGCGAATGGCTCGCTTCTTTTGGGCTTGTTTTCATAGACCTGGTTTCTTGTTACTCTCTCAAAACTTGGCAACATTGGTCAGAACTCAGGAGTTCTCATTCTCCTCAAGGCAAATTCCTACAGGATTGGAGTGTCACAGACAGACACACTCCAATCTCCCTATAAATGCCAAAGTAACCCACTTATATGCATATATGGCACATACATATTTCTGCTTCAAATGTATACATTTGACTAATTTGATAGTGGATAGAATAGAGGGAAGTCAAGGGGCTGAAACTCACATTTGGAGTCAACACGTCATAGTATACTGACGTCACGGCTGGCGACATAAAAGTGTGAGATCCAGAGCCATGCTGTTCCCATATGGATCCCGAGATCAGTAGCTCACTGGTTCTCAACCTTTTTCATGTCAAGGACCCCCAAATTGATACTTATTAGTCCATGGACCCCCATTTGAAAAGAGATGCAGTGTTTCTCAACCATTTTAATTTCATGTACCCCCTCATTTGTATATGGAATAGGCCATGGACCCCCATTTGGTGTCATTTTTTATCTCTGTTACCCAAATCTACACTGTAAAACCAGTGCTCATTTAACTCTGAGAATGTACAATTGGACTTACAGGTCCATTTGGTTCCATTTGTACACACAGTTACAGACCCATAATGGTCTATTTGGTTATTAACTATCCATAATTTATCTGGGGATCCCCGGACCCCACTTTGAGAACCACTGTATTAGCTAACCAGCTCAGCTGTCAGACATGGCACAACAGGCACATCATATTACCCTATTGAAAAGGAGTGCGGGTGTTGTTACTGTCTTGTCTCTTTAGTTTTGAGAGAGACTAATGGTCACAGATCAATATTGAAATGTCAAAATAATGTTTTATTTCATTTCACTTCAACGTCCAGTTGATCAGTTTGTCGGATTGTGGGTCAAATAAGGCTCCATCTCTCTCGACCTCCCTCTCTATCATTCACTAGATTAGTGATAGTTGACAAAAAATTATAATATACATTTTAAAGACCTGTGGAGGAACAGCATCAGCTATGCTTATCATAATTACATTATGATGATAACATTGTGAGGCAAAGCCTAAATCTGGACTCTGACTTCTGTATAATACTTCTGTGTTCAACAATAGACCAAGGTTCGACGGCATCAACCATACCCACCCTTGAGGAGTGTGCCAGTGTGGGTCAGGTGCAACCAGAGATTTGGCACCGACATGTAAAAGAGGAACCGGAAACACATGAGATCAGCCATGATAGAGACGCCACGACCCCTATCATACTAAAGGTTGAAGGTGACACTGGTGCAACCTTCATACAGCCACCGAAGGTTGAGGATGACTCTGCCACACCCTCCGTCATACCAAAGGTTGAGGATGAAGCTGCCACAACCTCCCTCATACATCCACCAAAGGTGGAGGATGGTGATGTTCTAAAGGTGGAGTGTAAAGATGATGGGTCCATATCCACAGTCTCAGATGTTGGCATGGCGTGTGATGATGATAGTGACTTTGCAGAAAACACTGTTGATCACCCACAGCCCCCCACAGCAAATGAAAACCAAACAAGAAAGAAATGTTCGCAGTGTAAGGAATGTGGACAGAGCTTGAAGAGAAAGGTACGTTTGTAGTATAATCTTGTTAGTTTGATATATTTGCGTTAAAGTTAATTTAAGTTCAAGTTCTGTTGAATTTTGGCTGTTGATTTAGCCTGTTTATGACTTACGGAATACTTGACATTAGTGCCAATACAATTGTTTTTTTGATTTTCATTTAATCACATTTCCATGGTATGGAAATCAACATGCAGAGACCAAGGTTTGAGATGTACAAACGGTGCACGTCAAGACGATCCTCTGCAGTTCAAACTGAGCATCATGATACTGACTTTGAATCTGGCATGGCTGGTGATGCCAAACAGGTTTGTCTGAGTATTTCAGAAACGGCTGATCTACTGGTATTTTCACATACAACCAGCTCTAGGGTTTACAGAGAATGGTCCAAAAAAAGAGAAAATATCCAGTGAGCAGCAGTTCTATGGGCGAAAATGCCTTGTTGGTGGCCAGATGTCAGAGGATAATGGCCTGACTGGTTCGAGCTGTCAGAAAGGCAACAGTAACTCAAATAACTACTTGTTACAACCAAGGAATGCAGAAGAGCATCTCTGAATGCACAACATGTTATACCTTGAGACAGATGGACTACAGCAGCAGAAGACCACACTGGCTGCCACTCTGTCAGCTAAGAACAGGAAACTGAGGCTACAGTTCACACAGGCGTACCAAAATTGCACAATAGAAGATTGAAAATACGTTGCCTAATCTGATGCATCCTCTATAAAACCTAGAGATGGTTGTGTGTGAAAATCCCATATATCAGCAGTTTCTGAAATACTTAGACCAGCCCGTTTGGCATTACCAACCATGCCACTTCAAGTCAGTTAAATCACCTGTTTTCCCCATTCTGATGCTTGGTTTGAATTGCAGCAGATCGACCATGCAGGCCCTGGGTAGACAACCCGGCCTGGCGGAGATTGGCAGAGATCTGGGCTCTGAAGAGGAGCACACCGTTCTAGTTAAGGCAATCTATTCTACATGGCTCAGCCCTTCAGTAACACTTCTCTTGCCTTCATTTCTCATACAACGGACGGAAGCACGCCTGCGTGGAATGCTCAGTGCCTCAGGCTTCCCTTGGACACTATGTATCGAATGTAAATTTCCATTCATTTTCGGTACTTATCTTGACAGACTTAGAGCGGTTGGACAAGTGTACCTTATAAAGTGGCCAGTGATCTGTACAATATGATGTTTTATTTATACAGTCAACCTGTGCTACACATGTTGTTAAAGTATTCAAAATGTTTTTTCTTCATAGGGTGGAAAGTTGGAGCAAAGAACAAAGAAAAAAGCAAGGAAACCTGTGCAGAAAACCATCCTACAGCTTCCAAGGTAGGACTGGAAAACCAATAACATTTGACATGTTATGGTGGCTAGCTATGTAATTGGAAAAATTGAAATATGTTTTGCTTTCCTACAGGACCACAATGAAACCTTCTGAAAGTCTAGTGATTCACGACAAGACCTTTTTTTCAAGGCTCGTTGAAGCCTTCAAGGACATCCCTGATGACAAGAAACCTCTTATAACCAAAATGGGTTTGAAGGATGATGTGCCATTAGTGGACAGTGCTTTTGGAAAAGTCCCTAGAGGCTGCCCTCTATCCTACCATCATCCTGTGCCATCAAGCAGAGATTACACTCCTCATGATGATTGCCCCTCTCCACCATCTCTTCCATTGGCTTCGCACAAACTGAGGCCAGCATTGTCCCCTCCTGTCCTCAGTGACAAGAGCCAAGAGCACATGAAGTCCCTGGAAACCACCTGGGATGGGGCACACAATTTGGAGCTTTCCACTCGGGGACTGACGGGGACAGTGGATGAGCTGCGGAAGTTTCGTTTGACTAGCCGTTTCATGGACGTCTGCAATTTGAAAGGGGGAGTGAGTCATGCAAAACAGTTGGCTTCTAAGATACAGAAAGGAACTCGCGAGTCTTCAGAGTTCAAGAGAGATGAGGAACTCAGGCCTGAAGCTCTCCGGGAATACTGCAGACAAATGTTTGTCAACTGGTCTCCCTGTGGCTTGGTTGTCCACCCAGACGCTCCGTGGCTGGCGGCGATCCCCGATGGGATGATCTACGACCCCACCGAGACCCCAAAATATGGCCTTGTGTATATCAAATGCCCCAAAGCACGAAGTTTTGTGGAATGCAAGTTCCTGGACTTCCAGTATGGCATCTTGGAGTTGAAGAAGACCCATGCCCACTACTTTCAGATGCAGGGGGAGATGATGGTGACAGGCACTGAGTGGTGTGATCTGGTTGTGTACGCAGAGGATGACATCCTGGTCCAGCGCATCTACCGAAACAAGTCCCTTTTCAAGATGATGAAAGAAAAATTAGACTATTTCTTTTTTCATCATTACTTGCCAAGTTTGAATTCTGTCTGATGTCAAAATGTTAGTGAGTTTTGAGTCTGTTAGGACTATTATGTAGTTCTCCATTAGGGGGTTACTTGTTTTTGTTTTATTCGTTAAATCTTCACACAAATCTTTATTTTTTCTCCAATTGCCAACTTGAGTGGAACTTTAATAAATGTATTTGATTGACTTCAGTAAGGTTTTCCATGCCGTGAGGTGCATGTTGTATCAGAGGACAAAAGTCATTATTATTTAATAAAGATTTCCTTTCTATCTTGTACATGAGATTTTGAATTGTGTGTGCTATTGTGCTCTAAACTAGACAGACTGACCTTTATTGATCGCTGTAGTGTCATAACAACAACAACAACAGCAGTAAGCGTGAAACATGATGGGTACAGGTAAGAGTAGAAGAGAGATAAGAAGATTAAAAAATACATAGATATATAGTTAGAATTATAGAAAAATAACATTCTGACCCTAGCCAAAGCAACCGTACTGCCAGTGAGCCTTTTCACAGATACATTTTCATGATGCACAGTATTTATAATTGTGAATTTTGAGCCAATGATGTTGAAAGAAAGTTTTTAAATAAACCCACAAATCAAATAATTTTCACTCACTTTGTGTGTTATGATAAAAGGTTTGATTAGATTTTTGAACGGGCAGAGCAGGTCTGCAGAGTTTTCGACTTGCCCTTCCCTAGTTCTGTTACAAAGGGTCCTGTACCACACTCACTCGTTCTCAACCATATCTCAGCGTGCCATGTATGGACCCTTACAGGTCCATTTGGTTCCATTTGTACATTTGTCTCAGTTAAATGAACACCAATGAGTTTATGGTATAGATGGGTCCCAGAGATAAAAATCATATGAAATGGGGATCAATCAAACTGGCGGGGGTCCTTGAAATTAAAACGGTTGGTTGGAATAACCAGTGGTGGACAAAGTACTCAACCCCAGTACTTGAGTCAAAGCATAGGCCATACTCCTGGTCAAATATTACTCAACTGCAAGTGAAAGTTTCTCTTGGACTGGAGTACTTCCTTTAAAAATACTCAAGTATTCAAAAGTACATGCTTTTAAAGAGTGTTTTCTTTTTAATATCAATGCATTGCTTTATTAAAATTGAGAAATTTCCCCCCAGAATTTGAAGATTTCCCAGAATTTTTTAAAACATAAATAATAGTACAAATAGCAGATCTACACGCTCACAACTTGTTGCACCGACTTGATCGAAGTCCTATTTTCACTATTATTTGAAATAGGGCTTAAGTGGTTAATTCATTATGTAGGCCTTCCTAGAAATGCAGTGGAGTCAAAAGTACAATATTTGCCTCGTAAATGTAGTGGAGAGAAAGTCCGATGTATCCCAAAATACAAATACTCAATTAAAGTACTGATACTCAAAAAATATACTTACTGTCCACCACTGGGAATGTACAACTATACGAGTGCTAAATACACCCCTCGCCTGTAGTGGTCGCTGTGGTCACAGCGTGTGCGGTACTGAGCAGGACGACTTCTTTGCAGTGTTGCCATGTCGCATTATTATAAGCGACTTTGGGCTTCTTTTTCTGTAAAGTTGCTTGTAAAAATTGGTGGTTTCAGCGGGTTTTTTGGGCTTGTTTCTAAAGTGTACTTGCTTATTTAGGATTGAATCCAATTGTTACGCTTATTTATATTTATAATTATTATTTAAACCAGTGGTTCTCAAATATTTTCATGAAAATGTTTTGTGCCGGGGAGCATTTATTTATGGTGTAAGAATGTTTCAATATTCCTACTACATATTCCAAATATTCCACATTTTATTGCAAGAGTTTTTGAAAATAGCAGATCTACAATCTCACAATGTCTTTTGGTCTTGTTTTCCTAGACCCGGTTCCTTATTTCTCTCACGAAATATGGCAACACTTGAACAGTGGTTGCGCTGATAGAACAGCTAGTGTCTGAACCAGCAGCTACATCGTCTCGTCCATTATAGTCAACAACACCTTGTTCCAGGTGGTGTGACAACAACAATGGGGGTGAATAAAACCTACATTAGTATCGCTTATGCGTCGATCGGCATCCTCTTCGGCTTCTCTGCCTTTCTGGTCTGGAACGTCGCCTACAAACAGCCATGGACCGCAGCGATGGGAGGACTATCAGGTGAAGTAAACAATGCAATATAGTCGTAACACTGTGTCCTTTGGCGTTTAAAGACACATATTGCTACTGATCAGATCAGACGAGATCAACATATTGAGGTGGAAACCCAGGTCATGATTATTAGCCTTGGATCAAGAAGACTATCATAGATGTATTCTATCGAGTCTAGCAAAAGTCAGACTCGATAAAAATACATATATTATAGTCTTAAGTTGATCCAATACTATGTCACATAAGGTCATGATATAATGCAAACCGAAACTGTTATACTTGTAACCTTATTCAAGGTTGATTGCACGAAAGGTTACCCCAGATGAACCCTACTACTGCTGCAGTGAATTTAAAACTAACACTCTTATACATATGGTGTCAGCACAGCAGCACCCTACATGTCTGGAATAACGGGCACTGAAAGGTAACAGGATAGGTGGGCTGTGGGCACCTAGTGGGCACCTCTGTGTTAACCCATTAAGGCCTGAGTCCGATTCTTAAAAATGTTTTCTAAATCCTAACAGTTTTTTGAAAATACATCTAAAATAAATTTTTTCAAGATTTTTCAAAAATAGCAGATCTACAAGCTCATAGCGCGGCACTGCTATGAGCTTGTAGATCTGCTATTTTTGAATAGCCAAATAAATCTAAAGTTTTAAGGCCAGTCCACACCAATGCAATGCAACTGCCATTGGGGATAATGCTTGCTAATAGTAGTTGCATTGGTGTGTGGACTGGCCTTTTAAATGGGCTATTCCAAAACGTTAAAACATAAAATAAGTAAAGTATACATGATTAGAACAACATGCTTAAACATTCGACAATTAAGGTCTTACATTTCTACAATTGCTACAGATTGCTACAAAACCTGTATATCCAGTCATTTTGAGGCATAAACAAGAAGTTGAAGGATAACATTAAGTCTGATAATGATGAACCTGCATGTTCACATCATATATACTTTTTACATTACTTAAGATTTTACAATATTAAGCTTTTTAACATTTTGGACAAAATAGCCAATTTTACATCGAGGTGTCCAGATGTCCCTAGTGCCCACCTGTCCTGTATCCGAATTTAAAACTAACATCTTCTAACTCATCTATAAATATGGAGTCAGCAGCACCCTACATTTCTGGCATAACGGACACTGAACATCCTGATTTTAATGGTCATTGTGTGACTTCAGTTTACCCTGCACTGCAGTTATGTAATAGGTCTAAAGTAGGTCTAATGCATTTATTGGATGTGAACTTTGAACCAGTGGCTACCTTGAGGTTAGTGAGTTTATAATTTTGCAACCTCTACTCTTTTACGGGATTGGTCATATTTGTTTATCATGTTTGCTTATAACACCTTAAGGTGTAATTAACTACCAATCTGTCAATTAAAAACTGAAAGCAGTCATTATAGCCTATCTGCTGGCTATTTTACTAGGCTGCATCTAATGTCATTGTCCACCCATTATAAAAAATGTCAAAAATACACAGACAGACAGACAGACAGACAGACAGACAGACACTCTGAATTTAATTATCTACATACATTGGGCAACCTGTAGCCAAATAACATTACTTCTAAACAATAGTTCCAGAATGGATTGTATGACAACATTTGTTTGATGCTGGCTACCGCAGTTTCATCATGTGGCCAAGGTTTGTTCAGGAAACTGATGTTCTAATATGTCTGGGGGTTGCAGCAGTACTGACAGCTGTTTATTGTTTAAAACGGAAGAAGGAAGCGCTGCCTGGCTTCAGTCACAGTGGCTTTTGCAAACAGGTGCTCTTCCATGGAACAGATAGGTATACATAGAAGCAAAGGAACCCAAAGTTCTGCTTGTGGTGAGGCAGAATGTAGGGGAAACAGGTACTGAGGCACTCTGTCTTCAGGTGAAAGAAATATAGATTTATTGAGCAAGGCAACAGCTGACCGACGCGTTTCGACACTTGGGTCTTCAACAGCTGATTATTGTTATTTCCTCAGGAACAAAGGACTCTGCATTTGATTTGGTAAAGGGGGTATTACTGAGGCAAGGTCAGCATCGGGTGATTAATGAAAATAAGGAAGTACAGTTGTTGTTTTATTTTAACACCCTGACACCTTGCTGCATTACTAAGAGAAACCTTACGACATCCAAATACATTCTACAGTTTTTTATTTTACGTTTGTTTATGTTCTGAGAACAGTGGGCAGTCATCCTGCAGTGTAAGTGGCTTCTGCGGCTTCTTTGATGAGACAGGAGAAGGAAGATGAGGTGTTGGAACAGTAAATGTGCCATGTCATTCACAAAACTACTAGCAAAAGGAGAACTTGTGGCAAACAAAGCGTGAGCCATTGACTCAGCACTCGGCAACATGCTTTGTCAGGATTTGTGTAGCCTTGCAACACACACACACGCACACACACACACACACACACACACACACACACACACACACACACACACACACACACACACACACACACACACACACACACACACACACACACACACACACACACACACACACACACACTGATCTCGTTCACACCAGATTCAGCACAAACAAATTTAATGGGGTTAAATTCGTTCTACTGCTATGCCACCAAAATGTGGAAGGCCCTACCAACAGACATCATAAAGTGTGACCCTCCTTAACCTCCTTCAAAACTGCAAAAAAAGGCACCTGTCTGCAATGTGTAACTGGTCCTAGTTAACACCAGAAATGACCCACCCCTTTACTGTACATATATGTTTTATATATATTTATATTTTATGTCTTTAAATGTCTCGATGAATTGAATACACAGGACCACAATCGAAACAAGCCCTTAGGGCTTTTTGTGTTCTCCTTTTAGCACCAATTACAATTACAATTTGGGCAGACGCTCTTAATCCAGACCGATTTACAGTAAGCAAGGACAACGCAAGGTAATACATCAAATTTGTAGAAATGGTAATCTACTAATAAACTAAAACATAAGTAAACCAAGAACCTATCATCAGTCTAACCGTAGAATATCCAAAAGAATCAATAATCTGTACATTGAAACTATACACACTATAGGATGCCAGGTCAGCAATGACCTGGCATCTGTCTACATAACATGCTATCCAACCCATTAAGACCTGGAACTGTGTCATTTTTAGATTTGAACTAAAAAGCATTATTTTACACTTTGGGCTATTCAAAAATAGCAGATATACAAGCTCATAGCGCGGCACCGAGTGCCGCGCTACGAGCTTGTAGATCTGCTATTTTTGAAAAATCATGAGAATGTGTGCAAATCTGTGAATATATATATATATATTTTTAAAGCGAACATTTTGAACTCAAATTTTTGCTTCTGGGGGGTCCCTGGAACAACATATTTTGATGGGGGTCGGCGGCCAAATACATATAATTTTGGGGGTCCTTGACATGAAGAAGATTGAGCACCACTGATATAGAAACAAACGTTTTTCAGAATACTGTTGAGATTTAGGAGACATGTAGAATCGGCTTCAGGTCTCAATGGGCTAAGTTACATTTTAGCCTTTGTATAAGCCTGCAAGGTCATCAAGGCTAGTGCAAGTGCCCTATTTATATTGTATAATCGTACCACTATACTATTTGCAAACTGTTAATAAAGTATTCAATCAATCAATCAATCACACACACCACATCAGGTAAGTCAGTGTGCAGGATAGGCCAATATCTACTGCAAGTGTATTGAACATGACGGAAAGCCTAATTCTGCCTAAGCACTTATGCTGTATATTGTGTGTGTGTGTGTGTGTGTGTGTGCGTTCGCTTTCTCCTCAGGTGTGTTGGCGCTCTGGGCTTTGATCACCCACATCATGTACCTGCAGGACTACTGGAGGACTTGGCTGAAGGGCCTCAAGTTCTTCCTCTTCATTGGGATTTTCTTCTCACTGTTGGCTGTCGTAGCGTTCTTCACCTTCCTGGCCGTTGCCATTGCCAACAAGGAGAGTGAGTACAGTACCAATCTTCACAGGCCTTTACTGCATGGCCTTGTACTTTGTTCTCCATTGTGTGTACCGTGTAGATTTGCTTAATTCAGTTACAATAGCTAATCTACAAGTTCACAATTATGAGCTTGTAGATCTGCTATTTAAAATTTGTGGGGGGGAAAACATTCAATTAAAACAATATAGTACATTATTAGGGTATAGAATTTGTCTCTTTATTATGAGTATGCACAAAGTACTGATGTAGTAAAATATAAAATGATTATCACTTTTCATTAGAGTCAAGGTTTGTTTGACTCTAAAGACGTGCAACATTGAATTGTTAGAAAGGTATGCTGTGCAACAAGTCTAACCTACTACTACCAGGCATATTGTGTGCTGTGGCAAGTGTCTATGCTTGTCCCTCTGTTGTTTACTTTGAAGCCCTGAAAGAGCTTATTGGATCAATAAGGGCAGCGCAGTGACTCGTATACACTTTCAATTAATCCTTAACCATCGCTTTGCATGATATTTCAGTATTTTGGGAGAATTATCGATGTGACCTAAGGCTAAGTTAATGCATCTGTCTAGAGAGAAAAAAAGACCACAGGCTTAAGGCCAGTCCACACCAATGCAACTCCTTGCAACATGCAACTGCTTGCAACCATTATCCCCAATGGCAGTTGCAAGGAGTTGCATTGGTGTGGACTGGCCTTAAAACGGTTTTGTTGCAAGGAGTTGCGACTAGTTGCATTGTTGCGGTCTGGCCTTTAGCAGAAGGAGAATCACATGCATGCAAATGACTTGGCTTGTATGAAAAGTGTGTCCAATATAAAACATTGTATATGAACTGCCTGGGAAATGTTTTAGCTGTTCATTGTTGAATTTAGCAGTGTTTAGTTTCTGGGACAGAAGGAATGCTAAATGGACTGCATTTATATAGCGCCTTTCTAGTTTTTCCGACCCCAGGCGCTTTACAATGTACTTCACATTCACCCACATTCACACCGATGGGGGAGAAAACCATGCAAGGCACCAACCTGCTCATCAAGAGCAGTTAGGGGTTTGGTGTCTTGCTCAAAGACACTTCGACACTTAGCCAGGAATATTGTATTGAAACACAGCTCACTTTTGGAAATGGAACCTCCAGGAGGAGAAGACGAACTAGAGAGAAGGTGACAAAGACGAGAGAGAACTGGAAATATGAGTGCAGTAGAGCGCAAATCTCCACCAGGGGAAATGCCCTGATAATAACAGCAATGCATGTAGTGAAATGTTGGCAGCGCAGCATGTGATTACCAGTTTCATGCTTCCCCCATACGTCCCTGCTTTCATGTGTAATTTAGCCAATATCCTGCACTGGCTCTGATTACTGTGTTTAAGTCCTGGGGTCCATCCATGGCACATTACAAACAGTCCCAGTGGAGTTCACAGCTAAGCAGAGGATACGTGTACTGGAGACGATGGTAAAACATCCACACACTGGTTCGTCAGGCAAATTTGCCTGATGAAGACCTATAAGGTCGAAGCGTTGTGGCATTAAATAAAATAAGTTTTGGGAGCTTTAAACCAGTGTGCGGATGTTTTACCTTCTTCTCCTTGATTTTTGCCTTGATGTCCAGCACCTGGCCTAAATACAGGTACAAGATGTGTACACAATCTCCTCTGTGATATGTATGATGTACTGCCTGGGAAATAAATAGAATTAGGCAACAGCATAGGTTGGTCTGTTATAAACCAGGTTTGCAGAGAGGTTGTGGCGCAAACTAGTTTTGCTGTGTTAAGTTAACTCTTTAGTTAACTACTACCTATATTTACCTGTTAACTTTGAGAATTAGCCGCTGCCTGCCTCTCCTTTTTCTAACTGGCATTTAATACTGGTTTTACAGTAGCTTTAGCCAATAACTTAAACACACTCTGAGCTGCTGTCTCTCTAAATTCTCTTCTGTCACACTCTGCTGTTTATTCTGGGTGTGGGCCTACACCAAGGATCGGCTCAGAGCCCTTTCTTGTTTGAATTGGTAATGAACAGGTTGACAGATGAAGTCAGGCAGGAGGAGGCACTGTGGACTATGATGTTCACGGATGACATTGTTATATGTAGCGAGAGGAGGGAACAGGTTGAAGAGAGTCTGGTAAGGTGGAGGCATGCTTTAGAGAGAAGAGGAATGAAAGTAAGGAGGAGTAAGAACTTGAAAGGACAGTGAAACAATGAGGATGCAAGGAGAGAAGATGAAGGAGTTTAAATCCCTACGGTCAACTATCCAAAGGGTCGGTGGGGAGTGTGGAAGAGAGGTGAAGAAGAGCGTACTGGCAGGGTGGAATGGATGGAGGAAAGTGTCAGGAGTGATTTGTGACAGAGGGGTACCATGCTTCATCTCTCTCTCAGCTAGGGGGTCCTTGGCCTGAAAACGTTGAAGGCCCCTGCATTAGAGGATCAGCCCAGGTTAGAAGGTTTTGGGATACAAAGGCGAGGTTGAGATGGTTTGGACATGTGCAGAGGACGGATGAGGTGTACATTGGGAGAAGGATGCTGAATATGGAGGAGAAGAGGAGGTTTATGGATTCAGTGAGAGAGGACATGTGGGTGGCTGGAGTGACAGAGGAAGATGCATAGAACGGAAACGGATGGAAACAGATGATCCACTGTGGTGACCCCGATGGGAATTAGCCGAAAGAAGAAGCAGAGAGGTTTTACATGCTGACGTAGTTATTCTCACAGTAGAAGATCGAATGGAGTCAAATCAATACTCTAAGCTATTTTCTGTATCAAAGACAAAGAACATAAATGGAGATGAAGACGGCAACAAAAAAAGCATAAAGATTAAGATGAGAGATCTTGGCTGAGTGTGTGCATTCTTGTGTTAAAGAGACGTGACACGCATAAAGTCTAGAATCCATGTAATATTGTTTGTCCATATAACTAAAATAAAAAAAAGTGCACACTGCTAGATATGCTCCCACTGTTTATTGCAAGCTCAGTTAAATTTTTCGATCCCATCTGGATCTTCATCTAACTTATTGAACTCATGAATCAAATGGTGCTTTTTTTGTCAGCATTGTTTTGTATTGAGTCACACATTTCTAAGTTATAAGATCTCCATAGAGAAAACGTTTCATCGTTTTAATCATTTTGGCAGGGGAGACTAGAAAGAAACCCAGAGAATAATGAACACAGGCAGTTGGTACAGAGGTTGAATGGAGTGGAGGGGCAATAGAATAGTTGGGTTGGAGTGTCCTAAGTGTTTATTATTGCTCTCCCAGCTATGGCCCTGGATCTGTCTTACATAGACATGTGTGAAGATGGTTTGCTGACAGGTGACCGGTGCAATGACGAATAATCTTATGTCTGCCCCACCCCGCAGGCCTGACAAACCCTCGGAGCCTCTACCTATCCTGTGTGTGGAGCTTCATGAGCCTGAAGTGGGCCTTCATTCTGGCTCTTTACTCACACCGCTATCGCAAAGAGTTCGCCGACATCAGCATCCTCAGCGACTTCTAAAGGCATGATGATAGTGTACCATTCTGGCACAGGGCCAGGTCTACAGACAGCTCATTGAACAGGGTATCCTGAGGGTTTCTGTGCGTGTTCTAGGGCCAATGATGATCTATATTGTGGTGTGGACATGAACAAACTAAAGGGCAATAGCAGGTGAGGCACAAAGAAAGGGTGCAATGGGTCGTACCCCGACCTCAGGCATGCACTTGCCTTCCTTCCTGCCCAGGATTTGTTTTAGTGTGTGCGCAGGGTTTATCTTTCGCTTGTCGGGACAATTTACAGACAAGTCCAGCCCTGTTTTTAATGATCTTTTATGGATTTTTATCTCTTATGTAATCATATACATTTGATGGATTCTCGAGTTTGATGTGTTGTCATTCAGGCATAACTACTATACCCTTACCATGATTTCTTTTACATACTTAGATAGTATTCCACTTTGTGTTGAGGGCATTTTTCAGAGTTTAAGGATATGTAAGATGGACACTGCAGTTTCACACTGTGGTCACAAGATGGTGTCACTTTACCAATGATGTGGTACAGTACGTCTAATGGCTTGATGCTTTAAAAAGAGTTGATGTTTCTGATTGTATCAATTAATATTAGTACTACTAACATTATTATTACATTTACTTTCATATGACACATAAAAGTTCCACAAAATAATGCTTTCTTTTTCAATCACTTGAGTTATATTTTACCAAGGGAAATATGCTGGTAAACTTTGAACCAAGGTGATAATTACCCTACTACAATAATGTATGTTTCTTAAACTTATGTTTCCAACTAAACTCATTTTCTTGATCATTGAGTAAACCAGGTGAAAGAGAGAAGGTCACTCAAGGTTGTTTAACCTCAGTCTGAAAGAGCTTTGAGCTACAGATCCAAATCAAATCCACCTGCACTTTTTACAACACATACTCGTTTGAATGGGCATTTTACAGATATAGTACATGTTCTTGTTATTATTATTTTTTGCATCAGTTATACACAATGTTGAAGAAAATGATGGGCATTGATGTCCGTGTGAAAATCAACCCTTGTTTGTGTCCATCAAAGTGTATCTTGGGTTACAAACAACAGCAGTGCTTCTTAATGATGTGCATGTTAAAAGGGAATCATGACCTTTTCTTGTCGTTTTCTCCTGATCCAAACCATTTGTGATAATTACAATGTTGCCTAAGGAGATTAATTTAATAGCGTTCCTTTTAAATGTTTGTTTTTCTTTCCTGTGCTACCATATCTATCATGTAAAATAATGACGTACAGCACTGTGTATATCCCCATAAATACTTGAGTGAGTGAATGTATGAATGTGTGTGTTCTTACAGGTATGTGTCTGAGAGCCATGATAATAAAAATACCTTTTATGACAAGCCTGTGTATTGGTTGCATATTATCGCAAGGCAGTCTAAAAACAGACAAAATAAAGGGTAATAACTAAACTATTTTCAGTTTTAGAGCCATTTCTCCTTGGTTAAAAAACTTTAAATACATCCATGGCCTAATTTATGATGTCACTGATGGTCCCACATCAATCCCAGACTATAAATGACTATATTTTCCATTCTAATGCCTACTGCTTTGCCATATTATGAGAAACTACCAAGGGAACAGATAGTGTTTTGAAGGTGTGATACATTTTCATTCCTACTAAGCTTGGGTGAAGAGGGTCAGTGTTGGGCATTAGAGAGGGATTTGCACTGGGAGGGTAGGAAGCCACTTTCCCAGCCACCCGGCATACGTTTTTTAAAGGAAAAACACCCCATAGCATTGCAGTCATAACAGTAAATGCCGGGCAATAACCTGCACTTTGAAGTTTGTCAATTATTCAATCCGTCCACATTTTTATTCTGTCCCTCAAAGAGAATGTGGGGGTGCAGCGAGTTTTTGGTGTATGATTTTGTTAAGGCAGCTGCCTGATGGAAGGACTTTGAAGTTGATGCGAAAAATATGTGGCTGAATTATGTCCGCATATATGAATATTTGTTGCATTAGATCTCGTTTTTTTTCGTTTGAGAGATTCCGTTAGAAGACACTGTGGGTATGAAAATATTGCGTCAGTTTTTAGAAAACATTCTGATGTTGGGAGGAAACTATAATGTAGGCTACATTTGGTAGACTATGGAAAGTATGGCTGGCACTCTTCCAGAATTCATTGTTTAGTAGAGGTAACATTAACTTTGATCCTTTTATAAACCACTATCATTATTTTTTTTTTCTCATGCTTTCCCTCATCTTATAACTTTATTTCTTCTTTTAAAGGACATTTTTCGTGGTACTTATATCTTAATGACATTACACGGGGCTTGTTTGCAAGCCCTCAGAGTTGCATTGCATCAAGGTAATTGCAATGTTGTGGTTAGATCACCATAGTAACATTTTTTATCAAGCCATTATAAAGTTTAACATTAAGAAACTGAAAAACAATCCAAGTTACTTTCCACTGAGCAAGCTGTGGGCTTTGGAACCAAATGCGTCCTATTAACTTTATACACTGGGCTGTAAAACGTGTGTGTTTTTGTGTGGTATGTAAAGAGGGGGAGGGGTCCCTGTTTTATTGAATTATGTGACTCTTTTCTGCCCAAATCAAGGAAGGAAGTAATCTACCGAAAGTCCTCCTAACTGACAGTCTGGCAGACAGGTTGACACTGGGAGGAAGGGATCAAATATTAAAGAATAGAAAGAAATTGATTTAAGCACTAAAGTGCAACATTTACCAGGAAATAAATGTATACCAATTAATTTAACCACTTTAGAGTGAAAAAAGGTTTGTTAAATGTTCATCGACAGAGGTCGGAACTCGGAAGTATCAAAATATCAATATATGTGGCCTAGAGGATTACATTATGTTTCAATATATTACATTCTGATGTTCAAGTACTTTTCTGCAGTCCACCTGCCTTTCATCAAACTTACATGCCATATAAATAGAAGCATTAATAGCTGTTTTTTATTCTTTTCCTTTGATGGTTACCTATATATATGACACATGGGAACATTTACTTTGAAGTGTTATTATAGATATATTTACTGTATACAATATTTTTTGTCATATGTTCAAAATGGGTGGACATGAACAATATTGCTCCTTTGGATTCACAACGTTGGCGGATGTCTCTGAAATGAGACGGCTCAGAATAAAACGCATAAACAATGAGCATTCGCTTTAATAATGCAAATATAAAGCTTTCGGTCTGACAAAAAAAAAGGAGAGTGGCAAAAAAAAAAAAAAAAGAAAAAAAGAAGAATGAAAAGCTACCATCTTGAATTAGTAGAGAACCAGATGGTCTATCTGACATTAAAAAGATGCTCTGGCATTTTCAGAAGGCTGTTTCGGAATGATTTCGGAGGAACTTCCGCAAAGAGAAGTACAAAGCCCACAGATATTCAAGCAATATCCATAGCAATTTACTGTTTTATTTACAAACTGAAACACATGTTTCTAAACCTTTGTGATCCCCTCCCCCTCAAATTTCTCATTATTACCACACTGATTTACTGCTGCAGCATCTCTCTCTCAGTCTCTATCTAGTCTCTATCCATCTCTCTCTCTCTCTCTCTCTCTCTCTCTCTTTCTCTCACTGTCATCTCCTTCAACCCTCGTCACTCATTCAAAGTCAGGCCCTGCCAGAAGTCCTCTCTGCCTCAGGCAGGCAGAGCCAGACCTCCTTGTTAACTCCTTCGGGTGACAGCAGTACAGTAGATGTCCGACCTCCACTGACTCTTTTGTCCCCCTGATACTCTCTCTCTCTCTTTCTCTCTCTCTCTCTCTCTCTCTCTCTCTCTCTCTCTCTCTCTCTCTCTCTCTCTTCTGTGTTGTTGGTGTGTTGCTCTGCCCCTGGGACTGCAGGAACGTTCGCATCTGAAACATTTTAGGGAGAGACACATATTTGCCGTTTTAGAGCACAAAGGGATATGCCATGGCAGCAGCTGTTTGAAGTGGCTTCACAGGGGGAACCAAAACCAGAGCGAAGGATTAGAGAAACCATAAAGAAACGTTAGTGCAATGTAGCTTTGGTAAGGTCATCTAATCTAATGGAAGAAGGGATTGATTCAATGTGAAAGCGCACCACTTTGAAGCTGGCTGCAGGATTCTGTTGATGTTTCTAATGCAATAGCTCAGTTCTAAAGAACACGGCATTCCACTACCTCTGCAGGGCTGCACTGCGCTTCACTGTACTTTGACAGTACCTGACACAGCGTGCCAACGCCTGATCTGATACATGTCATTGGTTCTGACACAGTGGATCGCACACTGATCCCAGGTTTATGATATCCTTCTCACAACCAACGTTTGAAGTGTGTGAGTGGTAAATATCACGATGTACCTAAATAACCGTGTTGATCCAAGGAAATTGTCACCATAAGTATGCCTACATCAACTACCTTGATGTGTGGCTTAGGCCTATAAAATGGGTTTTCAGTGAGGGTCAAAAAATTGGACCCTATTACTCACTTCATTCCAAAGACATCTGGGATTTTTGTAATTAGCCTAATATTTTGACTTGTGGCTTTGGAGAATCTGTATTAGGTGACAGTGAACTATGGATAAATAAAGATGACAATGGAAACATTTACCAAGAGAGGATTTGGTTGATCATGGTAGACTGGGTATCGGAAATGTGGGTTATTTTTACAATACTGATGATGATGGCGGTTATCACTTTGATCTTTGTTCAACACAAGCAACTCTTAATGGCATGGGGTTGGGTTTTTTGTATGAAATTAGAGTCTGTTAATTAGCCAAGTTGGCTATGATGAGGAATTTGACTTGGAGCATTTCTCTCAGACACAGAAGAACAATATATTTTAATATACAGACATTGCGGTACTACTGTAGGTTTGCACTACTGTAGGTGCATGAGTGAAAATAGCAGGAATAAGCAGAGATGTGTGCAGCGCTGGATGACATCCATCCATATATCTACTTATTATTTGTCCTGATGAGGAGATACACTAGGGATGGGACGATAATAGTTTATCGTTTATTGTGATAAAAAAAACGCTCACAATAATCGTAATCGCAGAGATTACATTTTATCGTGAAATTGCTCTACGTCATACACTATGGGATGAATTAGCTTTTGTTGAGCTGCAAATTCAGTACCACTTAAACCCTCTGTACTTGATAAAACGGACCTGTAAATAGCGCATTTGGTACACTCTTATTTCACGACATAAATCGATTTGCCAAAAACAGCAGATCCAGAAGCTCACAACGTGTTGTGAGCTTGTAGATCGGCAATTTTTGGCGAACATTCCGACCAAGAATAGGGATGTTGGGGGTTCAACTGGTCAAACAAAAGTGGCATTTTAAGTTTTAAGCATATTTTGATTATCGCGATAATATTGTTAATCGCAATTATCTTTGCCACAACAATCGTGACATGTCAATTTCATATCGTCCCATCCCTATGATGCACTATATCGAAACATTGGCAATAGCTATAATATCCTCCATCAAGGTTTGAGTGTGCGACTATTTTATGTACCATATCAATTCAGTTGAAGGGATTCCTGAAACCTGGTGTCCTGTGGTTTGCGTTGCTAATTCTGGGGTTCACACCGATTCAGTATTTTCCAAACCTTGTGGCCACATGGTCAATTTATCTGCTGACTCACTGAGCATGATAATGGTGCAGTTGCAGTTGGAGAAAGTGAACCTTGCACATTTAAAAATGCTGAGTCAGATGTGAAACCAAGAGTTCTGTGTGATGATGTGCTATAAACAGTTATGCTGGAGGGTTCACTGTGTTGAAATACATGTCAGTTGATTGTCTTTGTAATGCTTATTATGAGTAGGATTGAAAATCAATGTTGAGGCAAGTAATACTGTATGAGTCAAGAGGTGCTCGCACATCCCAACATTTCAACGGGTGCTGGATCAGAATAGATAAACTGTAAAGAAAGAGAAAATAAAACAGAATGCAAAATAATGTATTAATAGACTGGTAAAATGTCTGAAAATAAACAGACATTCATCGGAAATAGCAGCTCAGATCTGTGAGCTTGCTATTTTTGACAAACACATTTCAGCCGGTTGATGAAGTTTATACGGTTTAAGGGGTTTGGGTTCTTTAAAGAACCATTCAAATAAATGGCCTGAAAGGTTCTTTCTGGAACCAAAAACGGCTCTTCTATGGCATCACTCTGAAGAACCAGTTTTGGTTCCACTTGGCACCTTTTATTCGTGTGTGTGCATGAGAGAAGTAGTGCATGCACATCCACTGTAGTGTCCAGGTGCAAGGACAAACAAGAGCTCGACAAAAATAAAATACGTCCTGCACACTGCTAGGTATGTTCCCACTGTTTTATTGCAAGCTCAGTACGACGTTTCAGTCCAGACGTGATCAAAACGTCGAACTGAGCTCGCAATAAACAGTGGGAGCATATCAAACATCTAGCAGTGTGCGTACCTGATTTTATTTAAGTAATTATGTCCACTCAGTATTACATCATGGACTCTAGACTTGCATGTCACCTTTTTATTTTTAACCTCATCGCATGGTAGCATTGTATTACCTTTAACCCATTAAAACTGGGAAAGCATCTGTGTCATTTTAGCTATACAGTATATATATAGAAACCAAAGTTTTTCAGAAAACTCTTAGGATTTAGAACAGTGGTTTAGAACAGTGGTTCTCAAAAATAGAAGATATACAAGCTCACAGTGCGTCACTTTGTCCGCACTGCGAGCTTGCCTTGTACATATGCTATTTTTAAATGTTTTTGAAAAATATTGAATACTTTTTTAATACATCTTCTCTTCTGGGGGTCCCTGGCACAAAACATTTTCAGATGGTGTTCCGCGACCATATATATATATATATATCAATTTGTGGGTCCTTGGCACGAAAACTGATTTAGAAGGCATTTGTAGAACCGGCCTCATCGGCTGAGTCACTCAAAGAGTCTCCTACTGAGTTTCCTATTGACTGATGACCCGGTCATCAAATTATTGGCTCAGGAATGCGACAAAAACAAAACAATCTCCATGAATTTAAGGCTTCATGGGGTGTGTAATTGATAGAAAATAAGTACCTTTTTTAACTACTCCTTTAAGTGGTTCATTCATAATGCACTTTTTTACCTTCCTAGGAATGTAGTGGAGTCAAAAGTACAATATTTGACTGAAGCTTAGAGGAGTGAAAGTCATGTATCCAAAAATACAAATACTCAAGTAAAGTACAGATACTCAATTTTGTTTTACTTAAGTACAGTACTCAAGTAAATGTACTTACTGTACTCACTGTCCACCACTGAAGACTTGGTTTATTACAGACCAACCTAACCTGTTGCCTAAACCTGTGGTTCTCAAACTTTTTCATATCAAGGACCCCCAAAATGATACGTATTTGGCTGCAGACCCCCCAAGTCAAAAATATTTTGTGCCAGGGATTTTTCAAAAAATAGCAGATCTACAAGCTCATAGCGCGGCACTCGTGCCGCACTATGAGCTTGTATATCTGCTATTTTTGAATAGCCAAAGTATAAAATATGATTAAAGTGGTTAAAATGATTGTGACGCTATTTCCCGGGGAACCCCTGGTACCTCCCACCTAAGAACCCCTGGGGGTCCCTGGACCCCACTTTGAGAACCAATGGCTTAAACTTCTTTCTCTTCTCAGGCAGTACAACATGTTGTATCCCCTCCCCTGCTTTTAGCTGTGAACTCCACTGGGACTGTTTGTAATGTGCCATGGATGGACCCCAGGACTTAAACACAGTAATCAGAGCCAGCGCAGGATATTGGCTAAATTACACATGAAAGCAGGGACGTTTGGGGGAAGCTTGAGCACTAAATATTATGATAAATTACAGCCTAATATAGGAAGATAAGTCACAGCCAAACAAGAATAACACAGGTTAGCACGCAGACGAGAGGAGAAAGTCTTTTGAAGCAATCTGCCTCGAAAAGGAATACGAAAATAAAAAATGTCTAGTTGCATTTTTTTAGTGCAGCCTACTTTGACCCTAGCTCTCTCACCAACTCCCAGGGGTCAAACAACAGTTCGGGTTCAGTTTATGTGTGCACACACACGTGTGTACAGTAACATGTGTAAATGCATATATACTGTACATGTGTGTACAGTATGTGTGTACGGTATCGTGTAGCAAAGTAGCCCTGTCTGATGCCTTGTAAATGTCAATCAATCGGACGTGCCGCAAGAAAGGGCTAACTTGATCTCATTTTGCCACGTGATGTGAACCCCCAGCAAGAGATTTGGTGTAGAGTGGAAAAAAGAGCGTACCAAGTAAAGTAGGCCTACAGTTGCAACTCAGGTCAGTTTGACTAAGTATAGAGGGTTTAAGAAACTTTAAGTGATTAACTCTCATCCAGATTCCTGACAGATAATCAAAACTCAACTTCCTATACTATACTTGAACTGCTCTCTGTCACTAAAGGTGGTCTCCAGCTCTTCTCACTGACCACGGTGCCTCTTGTATTCTGAGCCTAATGTCGTCGTCCCTGGTCTCTCTATACTACTGCCCCCCCGACACCCCTGTCTGTCACACCCACCCCATACACCGTAAAAGAAAAAAAAAACTGCACCTTGAAACACCTCCCACCCCACCCCTCCCTTCTCCAGCCGCACGCCTGCTTCACCCACCCCCCCCCACCACCTTCCATCCGCCACCCCCACACAAACCCCTATAAGTGGATACCCCACAGGAAGGGTTTCTCCAGGGGGGAAATGGGTCCCAGATGTCAGCCTTTGTCCCACTAGGCTCCTCAGGAGGTATGGAGCCACGGAGAGATGGGTAGGGGAGGGGTGCAGACGCCCCATGACAGCAGCCCAAAAGGGCAGAAGGAACCTCCTCGAGGGCGTAAAGGTGGAGAGACATTTATTTGTCCAAGGCAGGATCACTTTCCCACCAGGTCAGGTACACGCGGCGATTGATTGGGCTCTATCGTCGTACCAACCCAGTGAGTCACTGATCAGTCAGTGCCGTCTGAAAAAGAAAAACTTCTGGGAGCCCTGACTGTAATTGAGTTGACTGCATTACTGACTTAAAGAAATTGTTTTCCTATATCTGGGGAACTTCAAACGGCTCTTCTCTGTCAACATGGCCGCTCCTCCATGGAAGCATTTCAGCGCGAATCACGTCAGCCGGTACCATATGTCGAGAGGGACAAGAGCTGGACGATACAATGGTCTTTAACTCCTTTGATATCCAAGCCCCCCGCGCTTGCTTTGCTATATAATATATATTACTGTATTGTATATTTATTTCCCTTGCTGTTGTTGCTGTCTGTTTTCAGCTCCAGGAAGGGTTAATTATGACCCCCTCAGAAATACAAAGAAGAAGAGAACAGGGCCGGAGTGTTTAGTGAAACATCATGTCAAGACTCTGACAAGGAAATGAAATGTGCAACATCAATCAGCCTATGAGGACAGAGATCAAACGAGCCTCCACACTCCTGCATCTGGTTCTGTTTGGTCAGCCTCACTTTTTTCCCCTTCTCTCTCCCTTCTTTCTCTTTTCTTTTCCCTTTCTTAATCTTCTTCCATTCTCTCCCGCTCCCCCCCCCTCTGTTCTTCTGCGTAAAAGGGTGCACCACGCAATTCCTGTTAGCCCACTCGGTTAGTTTACTCATTTTTTCCATGATGGTGGCATGAAGGCATGCTTCACTAAGGTAAGCAACAGCCCCCAAGGTTTCGCCCCAGCAACAATGGCTTTCCTGTCCTCCTGCAAAGATCCTATTGTATCTGACCAGCACTTGGCAACAAACACCATTCTACTTTCAGTTAATCCTGGATTTGACGACAACTTCCTGTCCTCCCCGCCCCAAAAAGGCCCTGTTATGCAAATAGGGACATCTATAATTCAATATCTCCTTCCCCAGCACCACTTTGATGGCCAGATGAGTTTTTTAGCTCTGAGTTGATTGAACCTGACCGGGTTCAAGCTACTTTCCATTGATCGTCCTACTCTGAATGAAATCTATACCAGCGCAATCATGGGGCTCATCAAAATCTTCTGAGCCGCTCTCTTCACAGAGCTCACTTTTATGTCCGTTGAACGCACGGGGCAATCACACCCAGATTGTTGGCTAGAGTGCTGTCACAACACTGTGTCATAAATGACATACGGTTCACTTACATTCCATGAACTTTTTATTGAATGGGCCTACCACTTTTTCAAAATAAAACCTAGACTTTTATGTGTTTTTAGAGTTTCCTTAAACATGACTAAATTCGATTTAGTCTAGCGAACGGTGGGAGATGTAATGGTGCCGTTTTTAGATATGGAAGCAATTATTAATTATGATGTCATCAAAAAGTACATTTTTTGCAGAAACTCTGTGGAACGGAAACCCCCAACCAGATCACTTCATGGTGATGATGCGTGATGGAGAGAGAGAGGCTGGAGTGTAACCTTGTTGAGAAGCTACGTGACAGGTACTGTAGCTTTGGCCACAAGCAACAGGAGGTTGTAGGTTTGTAGGTAATGCTTTTCATGTTTTGTGTGTGTGTGTGTGTGTGTGTGTGTGTGTGTGTGTGTGTGTGTGTGTGTGTGTGTGTGTGTGTGTGTGTGTGTGTGTGTGTGTGTGTGTGTGTGTGTGTTGTTGTTGTTGTTTGTCCCCCCAGATTTATTTAGGCTTTTATACTTTAAGTCAGATAGGCAGTGGAGAGAGACAGGGAACCAAGGGCAGAGAGAGAGGAGACATGTGAGACAAGACTGGGGTCGGATTTGAACCCCAGTTCTCGAACTCATTAGTAGCATATGGTCTGTGCACTGGCTGAGCCACCCGGCACCCAATTCTTTATGTTTTATAACGTTTTATGACTTCACGATGGCGATGTTATGAGAGTTTTATTTTTTACTTCGGACTGCATGCTTGGGTTCCACTCTCACATTTATTGTTGACACCATAGCCACATATTTGGTCTGTTAATGTTAAAAAGTAACCAAAACCAAAAACTGTGTAGCCTGATGGTGACATACATGCATAAATCAGCTATTGGTTGGTGATGGTATCAGGTGATGTCACTTCCTTTTGTACTCTATTCGGGGTGACATGACATCACCTGGCACCAATACCAGCCAATAACAGATGGCATGGGCAGCACCCTGCTTATTACCCAGTCAGTCTTCACACAGATTAGCTTTGGGGCTGGGTTAAAGACGCACTGAAGTGACATTTTCGGTCATTTTATTTTGAAGGTTCAGCCCGAAACGTCGGCTCAAAGACTCTAAACCAATCAGAAGGTCCCATCCCTTCAGGCTATGGGACGTTGGATCTCAATCACTTCAGCCGTGCTGGCACGGCTAGTTTGTTTACAAGTGAGAGAGAGACGGCCAGTGAAGCACGTTTGCTACTACCTGGCTTATTTCTAACCTATAATGTTTTCAGATACATATTTTAGTGTGCAGATGAAGTTTAAAATGAGTAATACACTCATCTTCAATTAGATTCAAAACGGAGTATCTCTGTAATTAAAATCAGCTGTGTTTGAAGAACGTGCAGCTATGGGAATCAAACAGGTGCATGTAATCAAGATTCATTTATATTCGTGAAGGCTGTATTATGTCATCACGTAGCACGTTTTCGTTTACAGGAAGTAATTAAGATTGGCTTTTTAGGCACTTTAGATGTAAAAATACACAAAAATGGGTTTTTTTCATTTTTTTGGGCATCTATTGTTAGGTATGCCCATATGATGACCACGGATATGCTCTAAAAGTGTTAAAAACATATTTTTCATTTCACTACACCTTTAAACAAATCATCTGTCTATACGTTAGCTGGTACATTTGCCTTACAAACAGGAAGTGGACCCCCATAAGAGTGTCACGGTCCGCTCCTCGGGCCGTGGACTTTGATGTTATTATTTAGACCACCATTGCCATTATATGGTCGTGGACACTTTAGGCCTGTTCTGTAGGCCTGTCACGGTCCGCTCCTCGGGCCGCGCACTCTGACTTTATTATTTAGACCTTCCTGCCCGTATAAGGTCTTGGACTTAAATATTAGACCTTTGTTCTGTTCTGTATGTGGTCTTGTTATGCTGTTACTCTGTTGTTGTTGCCCTGCTGATGTTCTGTACCTTATTTTGTAGTATTGTTTCCTGTTGTGCCTAGTTACTGTTACCTGTCTTGTCTCACCTCCCTGTTGATTAGTCATGTTCTCCTCCTGTGTCCTCTTAGTCCCTCAGCCTATCCCAGTGTTGATTGTCTGTTGAGTTCACCTGTGTCTTATTATTTCCCTGTCTATTTAAACCCTGTGTTTGCAAATTGTTTTTGTTTGTTCATTGTATCCCATGTTGCGTGTAGTCAGATCTTGAGTTCAGTTCCCTGTTTGTTTTCCAGTCTTTAAATACTTTGAACCGTTCACTACAGCCTCCGTCACTCTCCTGCACTTGGGTCCTACACTCCGTCCTGACTCAAACCATGACAAAGAGAAGATCTTAGTTGTTAGATTAGATCAAGTACAGAATTCTGCAACTATCTTTAGCTACTGTACGTGGGCAGAGAGAAACCTATCATCTCAATTGTCATTCTTATATAGTACATTCATTCTATCATTGGATTACCTCCAATATGGTGAAATTATAGTGAAATTAACCATGTTCAACTTGGCGTCCCTATTTAGTGTATGTCATGGACAAATAAATATAATAAAATAGCAGAAATAGCAACGCATCGTGACGCATTGTGTGCTTGTAGGTTGGCTATTTTGGCTATTATTGAAATAATGCTTGAGAGGTAAAACTATTCCCCATTTAGCTGGGGACCCCCTGGAACCCTCTCAAGGATCCCTGGGGGTCCCCGGACCCCCACTTTGAGAACCAGTGCGTTAGACCAGTGGTTCTCAAAATGGGGTCCGGGAGGGAGTTCCAGGGGGTCCCCAGCAAAATGAGTTAATAGATTATCATAATCAATTTAACCACTTTAACCCTGTTTTATACTTAGGCTATTGAAAAAATAGCCAATCTACAAGCTTACACTATTTTTGAAAAAGTTTGAAAAAGGTTGAACAGTTTGGAGTAATAGGGGTCATAGTAAGTAATAGGAGTAATAGGGGTCCTTGACATGAAAATGTTTGAGAACCAGTGTGTTAGTTAGACCAGTGGTTCTCATAGTGGGGTCCTTGGGCGGGCGTGGGGGGGGGGGGTTCCAGGGGGTCCCCAGGTAAATGGCTGATAGTTAGGAACCAAATCGACTGTTATGTTATGTTTCTGTAACGCCGACGGGTCTATTTGGTTACAGCCTACCGTAGTATCAAGGGCCAGACCACCAGGTTTATGAACAGCTTCATGGCTTCCACCCACCGACCATCAGATTGTTGAGCAAGGCATGACCACCACGGCCTGTCATCAGACTGGCCTTGGCCTTTTGCTTTCCTCATGGACCTACCTGTGGATTACACTGTACCAATGAAGCAACCTGTTGTGGACTATGTGGCAGTGGTGTAAAGTAACTAAGTACATTTACTCAAGTACTGTACTTGTGTACAATTTGAGGTACTTTTACTTTACTGTAGTATTTCTAATTGTCTATACTTTTACTTCTACTCCACTACATCTCAGAGGCAAACGTTGTACTTTTACTGCACTACAATTATTTGAAAACTTTAGTTACTAGTTACTTTGCAGATATAAATACATTACGTTATAAGATATACATTAACCACTTTAGCCCGATTTTTTTACCTCCCGGTCTACAAGCTCACAACAAGTCGCATCGCGATGCGTTGTGAGCTTGTAGATCTGCTATTTTCAAAGATTTTAGTACTTTTACTTTGGGTACTTTAAGTACATTTTGATACCAAAACTTCTGTACTTTTACTCAAGTAAATGTTTTATTTGTGACTTTTACTTGTAACAGAGTACTTCTACATTACAGTATTGATACTTTTACTTAAGTAAAACATTTTAGTACTTTTTCCACCACTGCTATGTGGTTGGACTTGACACGTGCCGATACTCTGCACCGTCTCATGTAATCTCCCAATCTCATGTACAACACACTGATACTCTTCTTGCATATGAACAGTATATATAACCTCTATAAACATCACGCACATAATGTTTGGATGGATATGCTATGAGTAAATAATTATGTAGGGTTAGGGTTGTCTCTTTTTTTATTTATTCCCCCCCCCCCCCCATTCTGTCTTTTCTTTCTTTTCTTTCTTTCTTTCTCTGGAAACAATCAAATGATGGAGCTTGCACACAAAAAAACAACGAATTACACCCGCACTGTTTTACACCTGTAAAACCTGTGATGTGACAATAAAGATGATTCTGATTCTGGTTCCATTTACACACTGTCAGAGTTAAAATAACACAGTGGAGATTGGGGTCCCAGAGATAAAAAAAAATCAAATGGGGGTCCGTGGCCTAATGAATATCAAAGCACAGTTTAAAAAAAAACACATTTATATGTTCAAAAATAGCAGATCTACAAGCTCACAGCGCGTCACTTTGTGCCGCGCTGCGAGCTTGTACATCTGCTATTTTTCCAGAAATCTTCTCTTCTGGGGGACCTTGGCACAAAACCTTTTCAGATGGGGGTCTGCGGCCAAATACATATCAATTTGGGGGTCCTTGGCATGAAATATTTGAGAACCACTGAGTTAGACAGAACACACAGAAAGCATGTGAGTGAGTGTGTGCTATAGTGGTGCTGCGTGGCTGCATGCAGCAGGTCCACATGCTTCCCACCTTCCCCAGGGTCCGGAGTGTAGAGCAACAACATGTGTTGGCTTCCCCAGAGGACATGGAAGGCACAATTAGCAGAGCTCTCTCACCTTATCAGGGTGAGGTCACCGGGGCATGGAGGTCAAGGGTTATTTTGGGTACTGTCTGGCTGGCCTCTGTGGCTGTTAACATGGAGCTTGATCCAGTGGTGGACAAAGCACTCTCAGCCCCACAGTGCTGTTTCAGTCAAAGTGTAGATATACTCCTGTTCAAATATTACTCCACGACAAGTGTCTCACAGTCAATATATGCACTTGAGTTAAAGCAGAGTGCTTGCTTTAAAAAAAAAGAAAAATCAAAAGTACATGCTTTGGTATTCAAAAGTACATTTCTTTTGTAAAACAAAATGTTATCTTTTTATTGTCACTGCATTTCCGTATTACAATGTATACATTTTTCAAAGAAATTCAAAGATTTTCCAGACATTTCTAAAAACAACAAAGCAGATCTATAAGCTCACAACGCATCGCATCACGGTTGTACTGTAGATCTGTTTCCACTATATTTGAAATAGGGCTTATTCATAATGTACCCTTTTCCCTTCCTCGACATGTAGTGCAGTCAAAAGTACAATATCTGTCTTGCTAATGTTTTGGAGTGAAAGTCACAAGTATCCAAAAATACAAATCCTCAAGTAAAGTAAAGATAGGCCTACTATAAAATGTTATTTGCAGTACTCAAGTGAATATACTTAATCGACCGCTGTATAGATTGTAGGAATGGAGGAATAGGAGGGTTGGTGTAACCAGTGCTGCTAGAGTTGTTTATTTATAAAGGGTCCCTGGACTTTAGTGTCTCAAATGTTTTCTAGGGCATAACTAGGCTGAAATATTAATCAAGCATGCATGTTAATATTTAGTTTGAATTTAGGTTGAAATGTTGACATATCAACACCTGCTTTTTATAAATGTGGGTTTATATCTTCCCTATTTTCAAGTTATTTAAAGTTACTAAACTAAACTAACTAAATCTCTTTGGGTTTATAAGGCTTTGTGAGTTACCATAGTCAAATCCATTGGTTTATTGTATAACCTGACAATCCAGCTGCATGCTGTAAATAGTTATTTCAGTGACTGAAATGGAGGATAACTGGAGAAGGAGAAGATTTGTTTATAACAAAAAATCATAATAATTATAAGTCTATTTATTTATTTCTACATTATACAATATATAACCTCTTATATAAATATGTATATACTGTAAGATGTTATGAATTATGGCACACTTATTCTTTGCCATTTGATAACAGCATGTATGATTTATACTTTACATGCAACATTTTACAGCATTTTTTTTGTTGTTGTAAATTTGAAATGTCCCTTATTTTTTTCTGTCTGTTCACATGAATATGTTCACCGAATATTAAACGATGTTCAATAACATTCAAGGTTTACGTTGGGGGGGGGAAAAAAGTTTAATAATTGCCCCTGACTTTGATGAGGGAGAGGACAGACAAGCGGGTGCGGACTAACGCCAAGCAAGCATCCAGCAGAAATCTGGAACCCATAAAGCCTCAGACATCTCCTGCAGAATTAGACACAGCTCTCCCCATTGGCGGAGCGGGCCACTTACCCCCTTCCTCCACCATCCACCAGCTAGCGCACACTTCCTGCTTGCCTGTCTGGCTCTGACCAAGTCACACCCAACGGAACTCCGCTCAGCCAATGGAGGCAGCCCGCAGGGCCCTGCGTTACAGGACTAGTATAAAATGGGAGGAGGTGGACCAGCCCGTCAGAAGGTTTGTTGATGTTCTGACTGCCAGATTGAGATGGGAATGTGAAGGTGACACCTTTCAACAAGGAAATCCAGTCTAATGGAGCTTCAACGGGCGTAAGTTGAGAAAGACCGTTCTCTTTTTTTTTTGCTTCTGTGGAGGAAGATAAACATTTTTTTAGACTAGCTTGTGAACACCATCTTCACTGGCACTGTAGAAGTGTCAGCGCACAAGAGAAAAGGAAGAAATCAAGGAGTAATAGCACACTGTCTTTGTAGGGAAAGGCAGTAGGACTTCAGTAGGACGCCGCAATGCGAGAGGAGGTGTCCTGCACCAACTCCCCCGAAGGAGGTCTTGGAGCCAGCGAAGAAGAAATGGACAGGGGGTCTAAGAAGAACCTCCAAGGGGGGAGTCGAAAGCGGGTGCCGTATCCCAAGAAGGACGGCCTGAGTCGGCCAGAGGAGACAGGAGCCGGAAGCCCCAACAGTCTAATTCCGTCCGGGCCAAAGAGGGTGAAGAAAAGCCCCACGACGGTGGTCTCGACGGTGGTCTCGACGCTAGGCCCAGGGCCGGAACAGCCCTTCGAGGACCTGCACACTCAGCGCGTCATTGCCAACGTGAGGGAGCGTCAGCGTACTCAGTCTTTGAATGACGCGTTTGCCTCCCTACGTAAGATCATCCCCACGCTGCCCTCGGACAAGCTAAGCAAGATCCAGATCCTCAAACTTGCGTCACGCTACATTGACTTCCTCTACCAGGTGCTGCAGAGTGATGAGATGGATGCCAAGCTGGCCAGCTGCAACTACCTAGCCCATGAAAGACTGAGCTATGCCTTCTCTGTCTGGAGGATGGAGGGTGCCTGGGCCATGTCTGCCAGCCACTAGGGTCCCTGTTAACCTCTCTCCTCTAACCCCTTCTGTCCTCATTCCTCTAAAACCCACTGTCTCTACCTATAGACCTATTTCACAACTCGTAAACACAATTTACATGCTCCCTGCTTTCCAGCTTTAACTACTTACATCTCAAGCCTTGCCATGCATGGCTCCTCTCGCTCTGTGTATATGCTACTCATTCTCCATTCTGTGATATAGTCTTCAGTATCAACATCAGTGGAACTATTTCTGCAGCTATACCTGTTCACCCTTTACCCTTGTTCCCCTCAATTTTTACATCTCTGCATTCTTTTTTTCTTGCCGTACAATTTATGCCCAATGCAACAAGCTGGTCCTGTGCATTCCCTCAGGTATGGGCACAACAACACGCCATATAAACATGCCGAAACACACACTCACGTACACATGTGCGCACACACCTCTGCACTTGTCACTGTGTTACCTATAGGCACTTGTCAGTGCCTACAGTCACCATGTGGCACCTTTTGCACAACAGCAGCGTGTTATGGCACATTATTATTATTTCAGCTCCTAAAACCATAAGAAAGTATTAATATATTATACAAACCACAGCAAATAAAACAATATACAATATACCAAAAAAAAGTAAAAGTAAAAAGAGTAAATAACAAAAATCATAATGAGAAAGAACATTTATACATTGTTGCTCTTTTAAAAACTATTAATACAATTCGAATTGCCTCAAACGTGAGCAAGGATGCGGCAGCTTGTATATGCAGGGAATTTATAGTTAATGTTTAAATACAATTTCGTTTTTAAATCCAAACATTGTGTTCCTCGATAGATAAGTATATACTGTTTGTTAGAAAGTGTGTGATTATAACACAATCTACCCTGGCTCATTGTCACCACAACTACTAAATTATTGGTTTGATAGTTACAGTCCTCAACGAATAAGGACATTCTTTTTAGCTTTGCATTTATGTACAAACTAAAAGATTATACTCTAGGCTTACTTTTTCACTAAAAACTTGGGGAAAATATACATATTTACCCAAGATATACAATACATGTTATGAAAAATACATTTATTGAATGTGTCTCTTCTGAAACATTTTATTTTAGAAAGTGGTTTTGTATATTCATTTGACTTAGATGCGTTTAGTGCAAATTTGCAACGCAAGCTTAAAAGGTTACAAATAAAAAAACAACCCATTTGTCGTAACACTGGTATCTTAATCCATTTATTTGGTTAAAATATAAAATCAACCAAATTAATTAAACATATTATTTTCTAAAAAGCATATCTGGTTGATTTTTAAATAAGTTATAGCAATATAAGTAAAGTAGCAGTTCCACACCGTTGTCTAAAGTGAATTAACAACATATTCAAAACTATGCCAGCTCAGTGCTTGGCAGAACATGTTATGTACGACTGGATGCCATTAAAAGACAACCACTTGTTTTTTAACGTGATGGATGTTGGGTAGGGCCTATTATCTTAACAAACACATAAACACACACATGGTCTTGGACAGGTATAGGAAACAACAGGGAGGGAAACGAAGGGAAAAGGAAAAGCATCTCTCTCTCTCTCTCTCTCTCTCTCTCTCTCTCTCTCTCTCTCTCTCTCTCTCTCTCTCTCTCTCTCTCTCTCCCTCCCCTGCAGCCTTGCCCTTTCTCCTCAGGATCTCTTGTATCCAGTGTCGTGCAATCAGGCCCCGGCAGGGCCCAGACAAGCAGGAACCTTTAGATTGGAAACAGTTGTGAGGCATTAGGAAGGTGTGTGTGTGTGTGTGTGTGTGTGTGTGTGTGTGTGTGTGTGTGTGTGTGTGTGTGTGTGTGTGTGTGTGTGTGTGTGTGTGTGTGTGTGTGCGTGTGCGTGTGCGTGTGCGCGCGTGTGTGTGTGCGTGTGTGTACGTGCGTGTGTGCGTGTGTGTGCGTGCGTGTGTGCGCCAGGGGGGCATGGGGTGTTGTGAGCACGTATGTCAGCGTGTGTGTGCAAGTGTGTTTATATTTGTGTGTGTGTGTGTACGCACGCACACACACCAGTACTTGTGTGTGTACCTGTGTGCGCACATGCATGTTCATGTTGATGCATGTGTGTTCATCTGTGTGTGTGTGTGTGTGTGTGTGTGTGTGTGTGTGTGTTTACACGTGTACACATAAGTAAAAGGGAATGCACGTGCAGATGTCGTTTTCAAAGATAGTATCTCATGCGTTCATATCCTGGACTCAGTTTTTCTAAAAACATATACATTTCTGAATGCCTGGTGGCTCGTAACACTTTGAAGCACAGATTTAAAAAAGATGGAACCGAAATTAAGAAAGAAAAAAAAAAGACTGGTGAAAGCCAGTCAAAGACAGAGATATAGGATGGAGAACAAAGGTAGGAATGTAAACGACAAAGTATGAAGCGTTACAGAGAGTGGAGGAGGAGTGTTCAGGTCTAGAAGGTGAATATGCATGTCTGGGGAGAAGAGGAAATGCAGAGCTTTGAATCCCATAGATGAAATATCACCATGAACACCTGCAAACATGAATGGACACTGACACAGACATTCAGACATCTGCAAGCTAGCAAGCACACACACACACACACACACACACACACACACACACACACACACACACACACACACACACACACACACACACACACACACACACACACACGCCGCGCACACGCGTGTGTGCACGACTGCAAGCATATGCATACACATAGACTTGAGGGCAAATACCATATGCTTGTACACACATAACTACACGCTGTGCAGCAATGAATCAAGATGAATCAAAGATTACAGAAGCATGTGCAGGTAGTGTATGTAACATACAGTAAGAGTATAATCAACTACAAAGTACGTTCACGTATGTTTACATGGGACGAATTAAACTTACTTGAGAATGTTTGTATTTTTGGATACTTTCACTTCACAATTTAAATGACAAATGTTGTACTATTTTCACTCCACTACATTTCTAGGAATGCAAAGTACATTATAAATGAACCGCTTAAGCCCTGTTTCAAAATGTGTGAAAATAGCAGATCTACAAGCTCACAACGCGTCACGGTGCGTTGCGCTGTGAGCTTGTAGATATGATATTTTCACTATTATTGATATTGTTTTTTTAATTCCTGGAAAATCTTTGAAATCTTTTTGGGAAAATGTCTAAATGTCAATAGCCTACAGTAATGCATTGATGTTAAAAAAAAATGTACTTTTACTTTTTAAAAGTGTGTACTTTTGAATACTCCAGCAAATACTCCAGTACTTTAACTCAAGTACAAATTTGACAGAGCAAACCAGTCAAACTTGACCAGGAGTATCTACACTTTGACTAATTTGAGTACTGGAGTTGAAATACTCGGTCCACCACTGGTATTTACTACAGTCTCCAGACACACACATGCAGCAGCAGCCTGCCATGTGCACAGTCCAGGTGTTACAGTACTATTAAAGCCTGGGCGCCTTTTGCAGTCGACTTTGAAGATTCCAGTGCTGTGAATAGAAACCCAAGGCCCTTGCTCTGCCATTACTTTACATGTGGAGGGGAAGCATCCTTATGTGTGAGCATGCGCGCGCATGTGTGTGTGCGCATGTGTGTGTGTGTGCGCGTGTGTGTATGCGTGCGTGTATGTGGGTGGCGTGTACAAACACATATAATATATATAGCAGGGGTCGGCAACCTTTTTGACATGAAGTGCCATTTTTTTATTTTCTTGATAGCTAGTGTGCCATATCAACATTAAGTTAAATTATGACAGACACCACATCAAAATAAAATATTTCCAACAGATGTCGATTGTCCATAAATATAACAACCTTTTTTTCTTCTTCTGAACTATTTTCTTTCACATCAGGATGTAATGATCATTAGACTCAGAGCAATAACCCACCTATCTACCAGGCTCCCTTCCCAGTCAGAGTTAGGAGTTTGAATGAATGTAGAATTATGTGCAGGAAGTAATTTGCATACAGATGTGAGGGGACTTCATTTAATTGACTATTTCGTGTATGTATTTTTTCAAACCAGAATCCCTCTCTCTCACACATATGCCAGTGTCCCCATGTGCCAATGTTGGCACCCGTGCCTAAGGTTGCCTACCCCTG